>NW_020837954.1:3660527-3803342 GCF_003676395.1 Aethalodelphis obliquidens | reverse complement strand
ACAAAAAAAAAAAAAAAAAAAAAAAAAAAAAAAAAGATGATCCAAAATCTTGGAAATAGAATAGAGAAAATGCAAGAGACATTTAACAAGGACCTAGAAGAACTAAAGAGGAAACAAGCAATGATGAACAACACAATAAATGAAATTAAAAATACTCTAGAAGGGATCAATGGCAGAATAACTGAGGCAGAAGAATAGAGAAGTGACCTGGAAGATAAAATAATGGAAATAACTACTGCAGAGCAGAATAAAGAAAAAAGAAAGAAAAGAACTGAGGACAGTCTCAGAGACCTCTGGGACAACATTAAATGCACCAACATTCGAATTACAGAGACCTCTGGGACAACATTAAATGCACCAACATTCGAATTATAGGGGTCCCAGAAGAAAAAGAGAAAAAGAAAGGGACTGAGAAAATATTTGCAGAGATTATAGTTGAAAACTTCCCTAATATGGGAAACGAAATAGTTAATCAAGTCCAGGAAGCACAGAAAGTCCCATACAGGATAAATCCGAGGAGAAATACACCAAGACACATATTAATCAAACTATCAAAAATTAAATACAAAAACAACATACTAAAAGCAGCAAGGGAAAACCAACAAATAACACACAAGGGAATCCCCATAAGGTTAACAGCTGATCTTTCAGCAGAAACTCTGCAAGCCAGAAGAGAGTGGCAGGACATATTTAAAGTGATGAAGGAGAAAAAGCTACAACCAAGATTACTCTACCCAGCAAGGATCTCATTCAGGTTTGATGGAGAAATTAAAAACTTTACAGACAAGCAAAAGCTGAGAGAGTTCAGCACCACCAAACCAGCTTTACAACAAATACTAAAGGAACTTCTCTAGGCAAGAAACACAACAGAAGGAAAAGAACTACAATAACAAACCCAAAACAATTAAGAAAATGGGAATAGGAACATACATATTGATAATTACCTTTAATGTAAATGGATTGAATGCTCCCACCAAAAGACACAGACTGGCTGAATGGATACAAAAACAAGACCCGTATATATGCAGTCTACAAGAGACGCACTTCAGACCTAGGGACACATACAGACTAAAAGTGAGGGGACGGAAAAAGATATTCCATGCAAATGGAAACCAAAATAAAGCTGGAGTAGCAATTCTCATATCAGACAAAACAGACTTTAAAATAAAGACTATTACAAGAGAAAGAAGGACACTACAGGGCTTCCCTGGTGGCGCAGTGGTTGGGAGTCTGCCTGCCGATTTAGGGGACACGGGTTCATGCCCCAGTCTGGGAGGGTCCCACATGCCGCAGAGCGGCTGCGCCCGTGAGCCATGGCCGCTGAGCCTGCACGTCCGGAGCCTCTGTGCTCCGCAGCAGGAGAGGCAACAACAGTGAGAGGACCGCGTACCAAAAAAAAAAAAACAAAAACAAAAACAAAGAAGGACACTACATAATTATCAAGGAAGCAATCCAAGAAGAAGATGTAACAACTGTAAGTATTTATGCACCTAACATAGGAGTACCTCAAAACATAAGGCAAATACTAACAGCCATAAAAGGGGAAATCAACAGTGACACAATCATAGTAGGGGACCTTAACACCCCACTTACACCTATGGACAGATCATCCAAAATGAAAATAATAAGGAAACACAAGCTTTAAATGATACATTAAACAAGATGGACTTAATTGATATTTATAAGACATTCCATCCAAAAACAACAGAATACACATTCTTCTAAAGTGCTCATGGAACATTCTCCAGGGTACATCATATCTTGGGTCACAAATCAAGCCTTGGTAAATTTAAGAAAACTGAAATCGTATCAAGTATCTTTTCCGACCATAAGGCTATGAGACTAGATATCAATTACAGGAAAAGACCTCTGAAAACTACAAACACATGGAGGCTAAACAATACACTACTTAATAACCAAGAGATCACTGAAGAAATCAAAGAGGAAATCAAAAAATACCTAGAAACAAATGACAATGGAGACATGACGACCCAAAACCTATGGGATGCAGCAAAAGCAGTTCTAAGAAGAAAATTTATAGCAATACAATCCTACCTTAAGAAAGAGGAAACATCTTGAATAAACAACCTAACTTTGCACCTAAAGCAATTAGAGAAAGAAGAACAAAAAAAACCCAAAGTAAGCAGAAGGAAAGAAATCATAAAGATCAGTTCAGAAATAAATGAAAAAGAAATGAAGGAAACAATAGCAAAGATCAATAAAACTAAAAGCTGGTTCTTTGAGAAGATAAACAAAATTAATAAACCATTACCCAGACTCATCAAGAAAAAAAGGGAGAAGACTCAAATCAATATAATTAGAAATGAAAAAGGAGAAGTAACAACTGACACTCCAGAAATACAAAGGATCAAGAGATTACTACAAGCAGATCTATGCCAATAAAATGGACAGCCAGGAAGAAATGGACAAATTCTTAGAAATACACAACCTGCTGAGACTGAACCAGGAAGAAACAGAAAATATGAACAGACCAATCACAAGCACTGAAATTGAAACTGTGATTAAAAATCTTCCAACAAACAAAACCCAGGACCAGATGGCTTCACAGGCAAATTCTATCAAACATTTAGAGAAGAGCTAACACTCATCCTTCTCAAACTCTTCCAAAATATAGTAGCGGGAGGAACACTCCCAAACTCATTCTACGAGGAAACCATCACCCTGATACCAAAACCAGACAAGGATGTCACAAAGAAAGAAAACTACAGACCAATATCACTGATGAACATAGATGCAAAAATCCTCAACAAAATACTAGCAAATAGAATCCAACAGCACATTAAGAGGATCATACATCATGATCAAGTGGGGTTTATTCCAGGAATGCAAGGATTCTTCAATATATGCAAATCAATTAACGTGATACACCACATTAACAAACTGAAGGAGAAAAACCATATGATCATCTCAATAGATGCAGAGAAAGCTTTCGTCAATATTCAACACCCATTTATGATAAAAACCCTGAAGAAAGTAGGCATAGGGAGAACTTCCTCAACATAATAAAGGCCGTATATGACAAACCCACAGCCAACATCATCCTCAATGGTGAAAAACTGAAACCATTTCCACTAAGATCAGGAACAAGACAAGGTTGCCCACTCTCAACACTATTATTCCATACAGTTTTGGAAGTTTTAGCCACAGCAATCAGAGAAGAGAAAGAAATAAAAGGAATACAAATTAGAAAAGAAGAAGTAAAGCTGTCACTGTTTGCAGATGACATGATACTATACATAGAGAATACTAAAGATGCTACCAGAAAACTACTAGAGCTAATCAATGAATTTGGTAAGTAGCAGGATACAAAATTAATGCACAGAAATCTCAGGCATTCCTATACACTAATGATGAAAAATCTAAAAGTGAAATTAAGAAAACACTCCCATTTACCAGTGCAACGAAAAGAATAACATATCTAGGAATAAACCTACCTAAGGAGACAAAAGACATATATGCAGAAAATTATAAGACACTGATGAAAGAAATTAAAGATGATACAAATAGATGGAGAGATATACCATGTTCTTGGATTGGAAAAATCAAATTTGTGTAAATGACCCTACTACCCAAAGCAATCTAAGATTCAATGCAATCCCTATCAACTACCACTGGCATTTTTCACAGAACTCGAACAAAATATTTCAAATTTGTAATGGAAACACAAAAGACCCCGAATAGCCAAAGCAATCTTGAGAACGAAAAATGGAGCTGGAGGAATCAGGCTCCCTGACTTCAGACTATACTATAAAGCTACAGTAATCAAGACAGTATGGTACTGGCACAAAAATAGAAATATAGATCAATGGAACCGGATAGAAAGCCCAGAGATAAACCCATGCACATATGGTCACTTTATTTTGATAAAGGAGGCAAGAATATATAGTGGAGAAAAGACAGCCTCTTCAATAAGTGGTGCTGGGAAAACTGGACAGGTACAAGTAAAAGTATGAAATTAGAACACTCCCTAACACCACACACAAAACAACTCATAATGGATCAAAGACCTAATTGTAAGGCCAGACACTATCAATCTCTTAGAGGAAAACATTGGCAGAACACTCTATGACATAAATCACAGCAAGATCCTTTTTGACCCACCTCCTAAAGAAATGGAAATAAAAACAAAAATAAACAAATGGGACCTAATGAAACTTCAAAGCTTTTGTACAGCAAAGGAAACCATAAACAAGATGAAAAGACAACCCTCAGAATGGGAGAAAATATTTGCAAATTAAGCAACAGACAAAGGATTAATCTCCAAAATTTACAAGTAGCTCATGCAGCTCAATAACAAAAAAACAAACAACTCAATCTGAAAATGGGCAGAAGACCTAAATAGACATTTCTCCAAAGAAGATATACAGATTGCCAACAAACACATGAAAGAATGCTCAACATCATTAATCATTAGAGAAATGCAAATCAAAGCTACAATGAGATATCATCTCACACCGGTCAGAATGGCCATCATCAAAAAATCTAGAAACAATAAATGCTGGAGAGGGTGTGGAGAAAAGGGAACCCTCTTGCACTGTTGGTGGGAATGTAAATTGATACAGCCACTATGGAGAACAGTATGGAGGTTCCTTAAGAAACTAAAAATAGAATTACCATACGACCCAGCAATCCCACTACTGGGCATATACCCTGAGAAAACCATAATTCAAAAGGAGTCATGTACCAAAATGTTCACTGCAGCTCTATTTACAATAGCCAGGACATGGAAGCAACCTAAGTGTCCATCAACAGATGAATGGATAAAGAAGATGTGGCACATATATACAATGGAATATTACTCAGCCATAAAAAGAAACGAAATTGAGTTATTTGAAGTGAGGTGGATAGACCTAGAGTCTGTCATACAGAATGAAGTAAGTCAGAAAGAGAAAAACAAATATCGTATGCTAACACATATATATGGAATCTAAGAAAAGAAAAAATGGTCATGAAGAACCTAGGAGTAAGACAGGAATAAAGACACAGACCTACTAGAGAATGGACTTGAGGATATGGGAAGGGGTAAGCTGTGACAAAGTGAGAGAGTGGCATGGACATATACACATTACCAAATGTAAAATAGATAGCTAGTGGGAAGCAGCCACATAGCACAGGGAGATCAGCTCCGTGGTTTGTGACCACCTAGAGGGGTGGGATAGGAAGGGTTGGAGGGAGGGAGATGCAAGAGGGAAGAGATAATGGGAACATATGTATATGTATAACTGATTCACTTTGTTATAAAGCAGAAACTAACACCCCATTGTAAAGCAATTATACTGCAATAAAGATGTTAAACAAAAAAAAAAAAACCCTTGCCAAAATCTGATGACAGTGCATTAGGATAGCTAATGTCAGTCACAATACTTAGGAGCTTAATACAGAAAGGATGTATCTCCCTGACCAAAGAGGATAAACAGGACTGCAACTTTCACCTTCCTTGAAGCCACCCAAGGCTAGCATTACCAATGCTTGCCCACTCTCTCATCCACAATCAATATAAAAGAAAATATGATACTTAAAGAACCTTTTTAGTAATGTAGTCCCATAGGCAATTTAACTGGTCTTTTGCTATATGGAAAGAAATTAAACGTCACTTAAAATTGAACTTTAACACTTTTTAAAGGAAAACAATAAAACACTTCAAAACTTTGAAATTTATTTCCAGATGGCAAGGTCCAGGAAACTGCATGGTTATATTTCTTAAAAGACATAAAACATTAATAGAAAAGGACTAGAAATAACTGATACCATAATTAAACTGAATGGTCAAGGAAAAGACTATGAAAGTAACTAATGTTATAAAATGTATCAAGGAATCTTGAAATCCTAAACTTTATTATGAGCATAAACTAGCAATCAGAAGTGAGGTTCAAGATCATTTTTATATGGTTATTTTACTGGAGTTTATAATGAAAGTGCCTATTATGTTCTACTGTGTTAGCAGGGAAATAATAAATAAGGAAGACAGGCCCCATGCCCTCAAGGAAATTGGCATCCGTGCGTCTCATCATTTCCACATGGCAAGAGCTAAAAAACTGCTAGCTATCTGAGAACCTCCACACTACAACACTGTGGCTGACTTTGATTTCCCAGTAAGAGTGGAGTTATTTTCGATTGAAAGGAAGAAGAAAGGAGAGGAAAGGAGAAGAGGGAAGTGGAGGGGAAGTAAAGAGAGGGAAGGAAGAAGGGAGAAAAGGGGAGGAGAGTACAACTACTTCACCTCTAAATCAGGAACTATGCCGCCAAGAGTTACGGCAAATTTGTAGTGAAACTTGTAAACAACAATGTTTGCTTTTATGACTTTTTCCTATCAAACGTCTCCCAAACATGGTAAATTGCAAAAGGACATAGCAAAAGATATCTTCAAATTTGTTTTTTAAAGAGTTCTTTATATACTGTCAAGCTGTCCAAACACATATTATGCAAAATTTAAAGTTTAAATAACTTGAAGATCTTTTATCACACTTAGATTTATCATTAGAGAAAATAGGAAACCACCAACTATCTAACATCTTTCAACAACTTTAAGAACTTAAGATTATATTTTTAATAAAGATAGTTTAACAAAAAATATCTGAATTCTTCTAAAGAAGCAGAATTTGAAAGAAGAACATTACTTAAAATTCTTAATGGCTTTAGGCTAATATTTTAAATATGTTTATACTAATTAAAAAGTACTTTTATAATAGTAACAAAAAATTTTTCCTAATTGGAAATATATTTTAATTTTCCATTGTGACTAAATTACTGAAAAGTCACTTTACTATAAACACAATGTTTTTCTTATTGAGGTAGAGCTGATGTACAATATTATACAAATTTCAGGTGTACAGCATACTGATTCACACTTTTTAAAGGTTTATTCCATTTATAGTTATAAAATATAGGCTATATTCCCTGTGTTATATTATATATTCTTATAGCTTATTTATTTTATATAAAGTAGTTTGTACCTTTTGATCCCACATCCCTATGTTGCGCCTCCCCCTTCCCTCTCCCCACTGCTTTGTTCTCTATATCTGTGAGTCTGTTTCTTGTTTTGTTATATTCACTAGCTCTTTTGTTTTTTAGATTCCACATATAAGTGATATCATACAATATTTACCTTTCTCTGTCTGACTTATTTCACTTAGAATAAAAACTTCCAAGTCCATCAGTGTTGTTGCTTAGGTTGCTTCAGTACCTTGGCTATTGCAAATAGTGCTGCTAAGAACACTGGGGTGCATGTATCTTTCTGAATTAGTGCTTTCTTTTTTTTTTTTAATAAATACAAAAGAGTGCAATTGCTGGGTGGTATGGTAGTTCTATTTTTAGTTTTTTGATGGACTGCCATACTGTTTTCCCCAGTGGCTACACAAATTTACATTCCCACTAACAGTGTATCTAGATTTTTTTATCTCTACATCCAGGCCAACATTGGTTATTTTGGTATTTTTGATGATAGCCATTCTGCCAGTCGTGGGGTGATACCTCATTGCAGTTTTAATTTACATTAATCTGATGATTAATGATGTTGAGCATCTTTTCATGTGCCTGTTGGCCACGTGCATGTCTTCTTTGGAAAAACGTCTCTCCAGGTCTTCTGCCTATTTTTTATTTGGCAGTTTGTTTTTTTGATGTTGTGCTGTATGAGCTGTTTATATATATTGGCTATTAACCCTTTATTGGTCATGCCATTCACAAATATTTTCTCCCATTCAGCAGGTTGTCTTTTTGTCTTTTCAAGTTTGCTTAGGTTCCATTCGTTTAATTTTTTAGGAGACAGATCTAAAATATATTGTGATGATTTATGTCAAAGAGTATTCTGCCTAAGTTTTCTTCTAGGAGTTTTATGGTTTATGGTCTTATATTTAACTCTTTAATCCATTTTGAGTTTATTTTTGCATATGATGTTAGAAAAGTTTCTAGTCTCACTGTTTTAAATGGAGCTGTCCAGTTTTCCCAAAACCACTTATTGAAGAGACTGCTTTTCTCCATTGTATATTCTTGCCTCCTATGTCACAGATTAATCCACCATAAGTGTGTGGGTTTATTTCTGGGCTCTCTATTCTGTCCCGTTGCTCTATGTGTCTATTTTTGTGCCAGTACTATACTTGTGTAGTAACTTTTGTACTGTAACTTTGTAGCATAATCTGAAGTTAGGGAGCATGATTCTTCCAGTTCTGTTCTTCTTTCTCAAGATTGTTTTGACTATTTACAGTCTATTGTATTTCCAAACAAATATTAACATTATTTGTTCTAGTTCTTTGAAAAATGCCATTGGTATTTTGATAGGGAGTGCACTGAATCTGTAGATTACCATGGGCAATATTGTATTTTAACGATATTAAATCTTCCAGTCCATGAGCATGGTATATATTGTGATCTGTTTGTCTACCCTTCAATTTCTTTCATCAGTGTTTTATAGGTTTCCAAGTACAGGTCTTTTACCTCCTTAGGTAGGTTTATTCCTATGTGTTTTATTCTCTTTGATGAAATTGAAAATGACACTGTTTCCTTAATTTCTCTTTCTGATAGTTTGCTGTTAGTGTATAGAAATACAACAGATTTTTGTATATTAATTTTGTATCCTTCAACTTTAGAAAATTCATTGATGAGCTCTAGTAGATTTTTGGTGGTATCTTTAGAATTTTCAATGTATACTACCATGGTATCTGCAAATAGTAACCGTTTAAAATTTTCCTTTTGAATTTGGATTCCTTTTATTTATTTTTCTTGTATGATTGCTGTAGCTAGGACGTCCAATACTATGTTTAATGAAAGTGGCAAGAGTGGGCATCCTTGTCTTGTTCCTGATCTTAGAAGAAATGCTTTCATTTTCATTGTTGAGTATAATGTTAGCTTACGGGCTTGCCACACATGACCCTTACTATATTGAGGTATGTCCCCTCTGTGACCACTTGCTGGAGAGTTTTTTTAATCATAAATGGATGTTGAATTTTGCCAAAAGCTTTTCTGCAACTTTTTTTTTTTTTTTTTTTTTTTTTTTTGCGGTACGCAGGCCTCTCACTGTTGTGGCCTCTTCCGTTGAGGAGCACAGGCTCCAGACACGCAGGCTCAGCAGCCATGGCTCACGGGCCCAGCTGCTCCATGGCATGTGGGATCTTCCCGGACCGGGGCACAAACCCATGTCCCCTACATCGGCAGGCGGACTCTCAACCACTGCACCACCAGGGAAGCCCTCTGCAACTCTTGAGATGAACCTATGGTTTTTATTCTTCAATTTATTAATGTGGTTTATCACACTGGTTGATTTTCAGATACTGAAAAATCCTTGCATATGTGAAATAAATGCTACTTGACCATGGTGTATGATCCTTTCAATGTATTTTTGGATTTGATTTGCTGATATTTTGTTGAGGATTCCTGAATCTATGTTCATCAGTGATACTGGCTTGTAATTTTCTTTTTTGGTGATATCTTTGTTTGGTTGTGGTCTCAGGGTGATTAAGGCCTTGTAGAATGTGTCTGAAAGTGTTCCTTCTCTGCAATTTTTCTGTAATAGCTTAAGAAGGATAGGTGTTAACTATTCTTTAAATGCTTGGTAGAATTCACCTGTGAAGCCGTCTGGCCCTGGACTTTTGCTTGTTGGTAGTTTATAAACTATTGATTCAATTTCATTACTGGTAATCAGTCTATTCATAATTTCTATTTCTTCCTTACTCAGTCTAGGGATATTTACATTTCTAGGAATTTGTCCATTTCTTCTAGGTTGTCCACTTTATTGGCATATAGTTATTTGTAGTAGTCTCTTATAGTCCTTCATATTTCTGTAGTGTCAGCTGTTAACTTTTTTCATTTCTGCTGTTATTGATTTGGGCTTTTTCTCTTTTTTTCTTAATGAATCTGGCCAAAAGGTTTTAAATTTTATTTATCTTTTCAAAGAACCAGCTTTTAGTTTCATTGATCTTTTCTATTGTTTTTTAGCTTCTATACCATTTATTTCTGCTCTGATCTTTATGATTTTTTCCCATCTACTAACTTTGGGTTTTATTTGTTCTTTTTTCTCTAGTTCCTTAATGTGTGAATTTAGATTGTTTATTTGAGATTTTTCTTGTTTCCTGAGGTAAGCTTATACAGCTATAAACTTCCCACCTAGAACTGCTTTTGCTGCATCCCATAGATTTTGGTCCATTATGGTTTTGTTTTCATTTGTCTCTAGGAATTTTTTGATTTTCTCTTTGATTTTAGTGATCCATTGGTTGTTTAGTAGAATGTGGTTTAGCTGCCACATGTTCGTGTTTTTTGCAGTATTTTTCTTGCAGTTGATTTCTGGTATCATAGCATTGTGGTCTGAAAACATACCTGATATGATTTCAATTTTCTTAAATTTACCAAGGCTTGTTTTGTGGCTTAGCATGTGATCTATCCTAGAGAATGTTCCATGTACACTATTATTGTGTCACTACCAATCTCTCCCTTCATATCTGTTAATATTTGCTTCATACATTTAGGTGCATATATACTTAAAATTGTCATATCTTCTTAGATTTATCTCTTGATCTTTATAATGTACTTATCTGTCCCTTGTAACAGTTTTTATTTTAAAATCTATTTTGCCTAATGTATGTATTGCTACTCCACCTTTCTTTTGATTTCCACTGCATGGAATACCTTTTTCCAGCCCCTAACTTTCAGACTGTGTGCATCTATAGATCTGAAGTGAGTCTCTTGTAGGTAGCATACATACAGGTCTTGTTTCTGTACCCATTCAGTCACTCTATGTCTTTTAATTATTTAGTCCATTTACATTTAAAGTAATTATTGATATATGTGTTCTTATGACCATTTGTTCATTTGTTTTGGGGTTGTTTTGTGGGTCTTTTTTCTTTCTTCTTTTGTTCTCTTTTTTGTGATTTGATGACTATCTCTGGTGTTATGTTTGGATTCCTTCTCTTTAATGTGTGTGTACCTTTTACAGATTTTTGGTTTGTGCTTACCATGGGGTTTATATATAGCAATCTATTTATATATGTGATTGTTCAGAATCAGTGATTTCTGCAACTCTGTCTTCCAACTCACTGACCAATTCCTCTGTACATTTAGTTTACTGCTGATTCCTTCTAGTATATTTTTCACTTAATTGCTGTATGCTTCATCTCTGTTTGGTTGTTCTTTATATTTTCTCTTTGTTAAAAACCTCTAACTGCTCACTCTGTGCATCTGTTCTTCTCACGAGTACTCTGATCATCTTTACAATAACTATGCTGAACTCTTTCTAAGGTAGATTGCCTATGTCCACTTCACTTTGTCCTTCTTCTGGGGTTTTATCTTGTTCCTTCATTTGGAATATGTTCCTCTGTCACCTCATTATGCCTGAGTTGCTGTTTCTATTTTTATCTATCTGGTACGTTGGTTATGTTTTCTCAACCTTGAAGAACTGGCCATTTATAGAAGATATCCATTGTATCCCAGCAGTGTACTTGCCTCTTGTTACAAGAAATATATGCTCTAGGAGTTTCTGCTATGAGGGCTGCATGGGTCTTTCTGTTGTGGGCAGTCTGGTAGGCTTGGTTGGCCCCCAGTCCTTTTGGTTGCCAAGTCCTGCCTTGTGTGTAGGCTGACAGCCACTGGTTGGTGGGACTGGTTCAAGAGGCGGCTGACTGCAGAACCCAGGAATGGCCTTGTCCACAGGTGGCTGTGGGCTCAGGGGATCTTAAGGCTGCCTATCTGCTGGTGGGTAGGTCTGTGTCTGCACCCAGTTAGGTGCTTGGCCCTAAGCATTCCAGCACTGGTACCTGTAGAACATTAGATCAGGACAGAACTGGGTCCTGAGGCTAATAAGCAAAAGGAAGATTCCAATATGGCACTTGCCGGCACTAGTATTCATGTGGAAGAAGGAGCTCCCCTAAATAACTGTTCCCAGTGTAAGCTGCAGGTGACTTCTGCCTCTCCAAGAGACTCTCCAGGATCAGGAGGTAGGTAGGACCCAGGCTCCTATCGAATTACTGCTTCTGTCATGGGTTCTAGATCATGCAAGATTTTCTGTGTGCCCTTTAAGAGTGAAGCCTCTATTTCCTCCAGCCCTCTGGGACTCCAGAAAGTAAGTCCCATTGGCCTTCAAAGCCAAATGCTCTGGGAAATCATCTTCCTGGTGCAGGATCCCTGGACTGGGGATTTAATGATCAACATTAAATCACAAAATGATTATCATCACTAAAACTGAAAATGATCCCTGAAATTGGAGCTAAATATTATTTAGCTAACAAAACACATGGGCAGCTATAAATTAAACAGTGATTCAAAATTTGATGAAAGTAACTGTTGCTATTAAAGCTTAGATATGACCAATGTCAAACTGCTGTCCTCCCATTAGAGCAAGGTCACCCACCTCTTAAGTCCTCCCTCTATTTCAGCACAATACTTTATTAAATAAACAACAGATAAGACACACTTTACACACGTGTAAAAAATAAATAACCCAACATTTTTAAGAGTCTAATACAGTAATTCCAGGGAAAATATATACTGCTTTATTTAAGTTTTTATTTCACATTAATAGACAGGCATAACTTGGCATTTTGAAATATTATTTCTTATTACCAAATTGATTTTATCCATAAAAATACAAATGCGCATAGAAATAGTGTTGGATACTCTACCTGTCTCTTAAAACTACTTTTACGGTGTAAAGGAGTTACAAACACAGTCAGCATATGGAAACGTTCAGTTTTGTTTTTCTGATCAAGGTTTGCTTCTAAACAAAGTAAAGACCATATGAAATGTGTGTTTGAGAATCATGGCAGTGTTCTTGGACGGGAAAACTTGATGTCACTTCAGATCTAGACTGAAACGTTGGGCAACGAATGAAAAAGAAAACTAGAATCTCAGAGACTATTCTCTCATTTCTTTTTCTTCTCCAGAGTGGACTGTTTCTTTTTAACTGCTATTAGCTCACACCACTCACAACACACATTTCAGTCAACCTTAAAGTTTGAAGATTCTTTGGAACATAGTAATTTAAAATTCATTAAAATGATATATTGCTCATTTATTCTTCCTCTGATCCCCTTGATATTTAGTTTATCTTGTCCTCTGGTTAACTCCATACATGGCTAACAGTATTGTATTATGTTCCTCTAACACCATTCTTATGTCATTATTACCCTGGCTCCTAATAATATTAGCCAAAATATTCTTGCAAACTCACCAGTCTCTGAGTACAATATAAATTTACATTCTTGTTTAATAACCCCCATCAAAGTGTCTCTAGCTATTTATGAGAGTCCCCTTACTTATAGTCAGGTATATTTCTGAAAGTGTCTTATTGTACTCAGGGATATTTCTTTCCTTCTAGCCTCCCCACCAGGTAGCCCCACTGCTGCCGCTGACCCTCCTAAGACTATGGCTCCATTTTTCACAGTGTTTCTCAACAGGATACCACTACTATTACCACTGCTCTGGCATCAAGGTCAAAGTTAAAAATATCCTTTGAGTTACTCCATTTCAGGCCTGATATAAGCCCATTCCAATTCCCTATAACTGAGTAAAGATCAAGCCATACATTTAAGATACATATATGTGACTAAATCTTTGTGTAAAATGCAAGATAAGTGCAACACATAGAATTACTTATAAGGACTACTGGATGTCACTACTCTCAGTGTCAACAGGCTAAGAGCCTTCTTTAACAGACTTCACCAGGTCCTCTCCCCATCCATCTCCAATTCTGTCACAGTGAATTAAGAACCAGCTTACTCCCAACACTGAGATTACTCTGAGAATGTTACAGTTCCAAGTCCAGAATGACATAATCACAGTGATACAGTAAGAAGACTTTTTTTTCTTTTGACAGGATTTAAGTTGTCTCAGAACTTATCCTTGTTTCAAGAGACCTCTTAGATGATAGGGAGAATGTATATTCTTTTCAATGAAATCCCATCTACCTTTTACAGGAGTATACTCTTATTTGGTTTTAAGAATATAATCACACTGGAAAACAGAATATAACACTAGCAAATTCTGTATTTTTCAGTTTTTAAAATATCACTCACTATGGAACATCAACAATCCAAACCGTATATGGCTATGCCAAGATGAAATCAGTTCCAAGGCATTTTCTCCAGTGGGCGCTGGGTAAGTTGAACAGAAAACTATCAGTACAGTCATAGTTTATACCAAGAAAATCTATACTTAATTTCTTAGTCTCTGACATCTTTATTCAGGTAACTTCCATCTCCCCTAAGACTGTAGCTTTTCTCATGCATAACTAAAAGGCTTATGATGATAATTTTGCTTGCATCTTTGAAACATCTTTTTCTATCTGCCATATCCATGGAGGGAAGCTAGAGTGGGGTAATGATCAGTTTCAGCTGGGGCAACTCATGCAACAAGGTGGCCAGCACAGGACATAGCTTCAAAAATTAACATCCTTAAGGTAGTTTTCAAGGCCATCCAAAAACTTCTTACCATGTAATTCATCAATATCTTACTACTTCTTTACATGCTAGCTAAGGTAATCTTTATGATGCTGATGGCCACATCAGTCCTTTTATTTGGTATCCTACCCTATCTTCTCCACAAGTCTATATTCTTCATTTCTTAAAAATTCAAGACCAGCCAATGTTTGTTGGTTGCCTTTTCAGCACTTATTCCCCCCTTCCCCTTCCTAATTGTTTCTTGTTTCCATTTGAGATGCATGTGCTTCTGAGGAATTTAATTTCTCTCCCCATGCAATTCTGAAGTTGTTTCAGAAGAGGGGTGCCTGAATGTAATACCAACATGTTGAGGAAGGCAGAGCCAAAAGATTGCAAAGACAGAACCAGAACCTGATAACATTCTGTACCTCGGGATTAATCTATTTTGAAAGCCAGATCTACCTTTGAATTCTTCTGTCACAGGAGCCAATTAATCCCCTTTGTTTTAAAAGCCAGCTGGACTTGAATTTTCTGTACTTGCAATGGAAAGTATATTATCTACTACACATGGTGTAAACCTCCTCTTCTTCAAGAAGCCTTTCATTCTTTATCCCACCTGTTTCTCTTCTACTTATCTTTTCCTCAGCTGTTAAGCAGCAGAGTAGTAGGGTAATCTGCAATAATCCACACTAATAGCAATTTAAATTACAAAAAATCGGTTTCGGTGCTTAAAATGTTCCTAATTAGATTACAAGCTTCTAAAGGCATAAAGAAATCGTCTGTTGCATTTATTTTTCTTTCCTACAGCCACATAGTATTTTTCTCTCTAAAACACAAAGTCAGTAAATGTTGAATGCCAATAAATGCAGTGAACAGTGAAAACAGTAGGAAGTTGTTTTATAGATAATGACTTAGTAATATACATCTCATGATTAATAGACTTATCTAACACACATGAAATTGCATTTGAGAGATATGGAAATTGCCCGGTCACTTAGTCATTTCCTTCTTTAATTGATGTTAAAACTATAAATATTTAGCGCTTAATAGAGTTTCTTCCAACTCTATATTCATTGATTTCATGATTTAGCCTCAATATTTTAGTGACAACCTGCATAAGTATGGAAGAATAAAATGACAGGTGTAGACCATAGCTAAACACAAAAAAATCAACTTGTAATTTTGCCACCTAACTTCACAAATTTCAAATAAACTGGAAGGGCAATTGCAGAAAGACAAATGAAGTACTCATAAGAAAATTTATGTACAATTGTCTAAAACTGTATGCCAACTGTATTAGCAAAAAAGACCTGTTAAATTAGCTCAGTATTTCAACAATTCTATTCCCTACATGAATAAAACACAAGTGACTGAGAATGCCAATCCATAGACCTAAAGCCAGTGTTAACAGAGGGTGTTCTTCTAAGACCCTGTAATACTCCTTCATGAATTATTGCAATCATTGAATTGCTGAAGTGTGTTTGAATACTTTAGTATTTGTTTCCCAGATCAGAAATCAAATATACTGAAGTTTTGAAAAGCTAAAAATCGTTTGCTCTGCAAGCAACCAAGTCTCTTTTAAAAACAAGGTTTTGCTCACCAAAGATCTGAGCAATTGCAGCTAGCCTTTCACCACCACTGTTTTTAACACATAGCTTCATGACAGATTATACTCCACCTTTGTGCATCATTGGTTTGTTTTGTTTCAGTCTGCTGTGCTACCTTCTATCACTAAAAGCATGAAAACCTGAATAAAATACTTCTGGAGTCTCCAGAGAGTTTATAAGGAATGGAAGACTGGTCTAGGAATTCAATCTAAGTATCACAAGTTGATAATTTCATTGGTGATAAAACTATCCATTAATACATGTGGTGAGGCATGGTCAAGATGGTGGAGTAGGAAGACCCTAAGTTCACCTCCTCCCATAGCCACACCAAAATTACGACTATTTACAGACTAACTATGAGAACAACTTGAAGACTAGTAGAAATGATTACCTACAACTAAAGATATAAAGAAGAAGCCAATGAGATGAGTAGGAGGGTTGGAGATGTGGTATAGTCAAGAACGACACTCCCCTCATTAGGCAACCCACAAAAGGAAGGATAATCACAATTGCCAAGGAGGCAGGGGTCTGAGCCTCACATTAACTCCCCAGCTTGTGGATCCTGTACTGGGAAGATGTGCCCTGAGAATGGCTCATTTTGAAAACCAACAGGGCTTGCATATAGGAAAGCCAGAGGGCTGTAGGAAACAGAGACCCCACTGTAAAAGGGTGCATGCAAAATTCTGCATGCTCTGAGTCCCAGCACAGAGGCAGTAATTTGAAAGGAACCTAGGTTAGACATCTTGTTGATCTTGGAGAGCTTCCTGGAGAGACACAAGGTAAATCCCCCTGAGGACACAGATGCTGGCAATTGCCATTTGGGGAAGCTCAATCTACCACAAGGACACTAGTACTGCAAAACATCTTTCCACAGTCCTCCCTCTAGCTTATAAATGCCAGTGGCTTACCTGTCTCACCAGTGAGCTGGCACCAGTCCCAGGATGTCCTGATTCCCACAGGCAGCCACCCCAGGACTCATCCCCAGCCACCAGTGGAATGGCAGCAGTCCTGGAACTCCCTGGAATGTGTAACCCTACCCACAAATGGGCCAGCAGCCACCACAAAAGGGAGGCCCTGGCAGCCAACCAGGCCAGGGGCCAGCCTCACCTACTAGTACATCAACCGTAGTTGGCCCCACCACAACAGAAGGGTTGACACAGTCCACATCGGGGCACCCCTCAGGCATATAGCTTTAATGATCAGACAGAAGTGTGCTGCTGGGCCTCAAAGGACATCTCCTACATAAGGACATTACTCCAATATCAGGAAACATAAGAAACCTAGCCAATATATAGAAACAAACACAAAGAGCTAGTCAAAATGAGAAGACAGAGGAATATGTTACAAATGAAGGAACAAGACAACACCCCAGAAAAAGAGCTAAAGGAAGTGGAGATAAACAATCTACCTGATAAAGAGCTCAATGATAATGATCACAGAGATGCTCAAAGAACTTGGGAGAACAGTGGATGAACACAGTGAGAAGTTTAACAGAGTTGGAAAATATAAAGAACCAAAAAGAGCTGAAGAAAACAATAACTGAACTAAAAAAAAAAAAAATACACTAGAAGGAATCAACAGCAGACTAAATAATAGAGAGGAATGGTTCAGCAAGCTGGAAGACAGAGAAGTGGAAATCATCCAAGGTGAACAGAAAAAAAAATGTTTTTTAAACAAAGATAGTTTAAGAGATCTCTAGGACAACACCAAGTGTACCAATATTTGCCTTATAAGGGCTCCAAGAGGAGAAGAGAGTGAGAAGGGTCAGAGAACTTATTTAAAGAAATAATAACTAAAAATTCCCTAACCTAGGAAAGGGAATAGACATACAGATTCAGGAAGCACAGAGACTCAAACAAGATGAACCCAAAGAGGTTCTCACTAAAACACATTATACTTAAAATGGCAAAAACTAAAGAGAAAGAAAGAATCTTAAAAGCAGCAAGATAAAAGCAACAAGTTATGTACAAGGGAACTCCCATAAGACCATCAGTTGACTTTTCAGCAGAAATTTTGCAGGCCAGAAGGGAGTGGCATGATATATTCAAAGTGATGAAAGGAAAAAAACCTATAACCAAGAACTCCACCCAGCAAGGCTATCATTCAGATCTGAAGGAGAGATGAAGAGTTTTACAGACAAACGAAAGCTAAAAGAGTTCAGCACTACTCAACTGACTTTACAAGAAATGTTAAAAGGACGTCTTGAAGTGAAAAAGAAAAGACCACAACCAAAAACATAAAAATTATGAAAGAAAAATCTCATTGATAAGGCAAACATAAAGGTGGTAGATCAAACATGTACAGCTCATAGAAGCTTGAAAGACAAAAGTAGTAAAATCATCTATATCCACAATAAGTAAAGGATATACAAAATAAGATATAAAACATGATGTCAAGAATATTAAATGTGAAGGGAGAGAGAAAGTAGAAATTCAGGGTTGTGAGAATGTATTCAGACTTAACAGATTAACAACTTGAAATAATTGTGTGTGTGTGTGTGTATACACACACACAAACACAAAGGGAGAGAGAGGAAGAGAGAGAGTTATATATGAATCTCATTGATTCCCACAAACCGAAAACCTATAACAGATACACAAACACACACACACACAAAGAGAAAGGAAACCAAACGTAACACTAAATATAGTCATCAAATCACACAGGGAAGTGAGAAAAAGAAAAAGAAAGGAACAAGAAAGACTTACAAAAACAACCCCAAAGAATGAACAAAATGGCAACAAGTACATATCTAGCAACAATCACTTTAAGTGTAAATGGAGTAAATGCTCCAATCAAAAGACAAAGAGTGGCTAAATGTGTACAAAAACAAGACCCATACACATGATGCCTACAGGAGACTCATTTCAGATCTAAAGACACACAGTGACTGAAAATGAAAGCAAGGAAAAAGGTATTATACACAAATGGAAACAGAAAGAAAGCTAGGGTAGCAATATTTATATCAGATAGAATAGATTTTAAAATAAAGACTATAACAGGAGACAAAGAAAGATATTACATAATGATAAAGGAATCATAGGAGCACCTAAATACATAAAGCAAATATTAACAAACATTAAGGGAGAAATTGACGGTAACACAATATAATAGGGGACTTTAATATCCCACTTACATCAATGGACAGTCCATCTAGGCAGAAAATCAACAAAATAACACTGGCCTTAAACAATACAATAACCAGATTGACTTAATGAATATATATAGATCATTCTATCCAAAATTAGCAGAATATACATTTTCAAGTACACATGAAACAGTCTCCAGTATAGATCACAAGCTAGGCCACAAAACAAGTCTCAGTAAATTTAAGAAAACTGAACTTATATCAAGCTTCTTTTCCAACCACAACACAATCAGACCACAAATCAATTACAAAAAAAAAAGAAAAGCTGCACACAAACACATGTAGGCTAAGCATTATACTACTAAATAACAATTTGGTGATAGACATACAGGCCTAGCTCAGGAAACAAAAACATTCTCAAACAAACAACCTGATTTTTCACATAAAGGAATTTGAAAAAGAACAACAAAGCCCAAAGTTGGTAAAAGGAAAGAAATAATAAAGATCATGGCAGATATTAATGAAATGGAAACTAAAAAAAACAAAAGAAATAGAAAAGATCAATGAGACTAAGAGCTGAGTCCTTGAAAAGGTAAACAAAATTGATAAACCTTTAGCTAGATGCATTGAGCAAAAAAGAAAACAGGCCCAAATAAGTAAAATCATAAATTAAAAATAAGTTACAACCAACACCACAGAAATACAAAGGATCATAACAGATTACTACAAACAATTATATGCCAATAAAATGGACAACCTAGAAAAAATAGATAAATCCCTAGAAATATAAATCTCCCAAGACTGAATAAGGAACAAATAGAAAATATGAACAGACCAATTACCACTAATAAAATTCAATCAGTAATTTTAAAAAACTCCTAAAAATACAGAAGTCCAGGACCAGATGTCTTCACAGTAAATTCTACCAAACATTTAGAGAAGAGTTAACACTTATCCTGCTCAAACTATTCAAAAAAATTTGAAGAGGAAGAAATGTTTCCAAATACATTCTGTGAGGCCAGCATCTCTCAGCTACCATAACTAGAAAATGACGCCACAAATAAAGTAAATTACAGGTCAATATCACTGATGAATGAAGATGTAAAAATCCTCAACAAAATATTAGCAAACCAATTCAATAGTACATTAAAAGGACTATACACCATGATCAAGTGGGATTCCTCCCAGGGATGCAAGGATGGTTCTATACATGCAGATCAATCAACGTGATACACTATATTAACAAACTGAAGAATAAAAATCATACAATCATCTCAACAGTTGCAGAAAAAGCTTCTGAAAAAATTCAACATCCATTTATGACAAAAACTCTCAATTCATAGTGGGTACAGAGGGAACATATCTCAACATAATAAAGGCTTTATATTACCAACCTACAGCCAACATCATACTCAACAGTGAAAATCTGAATGCATTTCCTCTAAGATAAGGAGCAAGAAAAGGATGCCCACTCTTGCCAGTTTTATTCATCATAATATTGGAAGTCCTAGCCACAGCAATCAGACAAGAAAGAGGAAAAACAGAATCCAAATTGGGAAGGAAGAAGTAAAACTGTCACCTTATGTAAATGACAGGATACTATATATATAAAATCCTAAAGACATCACTAAAAAGCTATCTGAACTAATAAATGCATTCAGTAAAGTTGCAGAATACAAAATTAATATATGGAAATCTGTTGTGTTTCTATACACTAACAATGAACTATCAAAAGAGAAATTAAGAAAATAATCCCATTTACAATTTTATCAAACAGAATGAAATACCAAAGAATAAACCTAACCAAGGAGGTAAAAAGTTGCACTCAGAAAATGATGACATTGATGAAAGAAACTGAAGGCAATACAAACAAATAGACAAATTTACTATGCTCATGGATTGGAAGAATTAATATTGTTAAAACAACTATACTTCCCCAGTCAATCTACAGATTTAATGCAATGGCTATCAAAATATCAATGACATGGTTCACAGATCTAGAACAAATCATTTTAAACTTTGTTTGAAAACATAAAATACCATGAGTAACCAAAACAATCATGGGAAAGAAAAACAGAGCTGGAGGAACTACACTCCCTGACTTCAGATTATACCACAAAGCTACATTCATCAAAACAGTATGGTACTGGCACAAAAACAAACACATAGAGTAATGGAACAGAATAGAGAGCCCAGAAATAAACCTACTCACTTACGGTCAATTAATCTATGACAATGGAGGCAAGAATATACAATGGGAGACAGTCTTTTCAATAAGTGGTGCTGTGAATACTTGACAGCCACATGGAAAAGAATGAAATCAGAACATTTTCTTATACCATAGACAAAAATATACTAAAACGGATTAAAGACTTAAATGTAAGACCATAAAACTTCAAGAAGAAAACATATGCAGTATGCTCTTTAACATTGGTCTTATCAATATTTTATTCAATGTCTCCTCAAGCAAGGAAAACAAAAGCTAAAATAAACATATGGGACTACATCAAACTAAAAATCCTTGGCACAGGAAAGGAAACTATCAACAAAATGCAAAGGCCACCTACTGAATGGGAGAAGATATTTTCAAATAATGTATCCCATAAGGGGTTAATATCCAAACTATACAAAGAACTCATACAAGGCAACATCAAAAACAAACACCCAATTTAAAAAATAGGCAGAGGACTCAAACAGACATTTTTCCAAAGAAGATATACAGATGGCCAACATGAAAAGATGTTCAACATCACTAATCATCAGGGAAATGCAAATTAAAAACACAATGAGATACTATCTCACACCTGTCAGAATGGCTGTCATCAAAAAGACAACAAATAACAAGTGTTGCTAACTACATGAAGAAAAGGCAGCCCTCATGCACTGTTGGTGTGTTGTAAATTGGTGCAGCCACTACAGAAACCAGTATGGAGGCTCCTCAAAAAATTAAAATTAGAACTTCCATATGACCCAGCAATTTCAACTTCTGGGTATTTACCCAAAGAAACAAAAACACTAATTTAAAAAGATATACTATACACATTCTAATGTTCACTGTGGCATTACTTACAATAGCCAAGATGTGGAAGCAACCTAAGTGTCCATCAATAGACAAATGGATATAGAAGACGTGGTATATACATAAACATATATACATATACACCCACACACACACACACATACACACAAAGGAGTGTTAGCCATTAAAGAAAAAATGAAATCTTGCCATTTCTGACAACATGGATGGATCTATAAAGCTCAGTGAAATAAATCAGACAAGGACAAATACCACATACTCTCATTAAAAAATGAAATGAACAAACAAAACAAAAGCAGACTCAGATTGAGAGAACAAATGGGTGTTTGTCAAAAGTGGGGGGTAGGAAGCGAAATAGTTAAAGGGGATTAAAAGGTACAAACTTCCAGTTATATAATAAATTAATTTACAGAGAAGTAATATACACCATAAGGAATATGATTAATAATATCACAAGAACTTTGTATAGGGACAGATGGTTACTAAACTTATCATGGTGATAATTTCATGTGTGCAAATTTCAAATCATTATATAGTACACCTGAACCTAACAGAATATTGTATGTCAACGATACTTCAGTAAAAATTATTTAAAATTTTAAAATATAAAAATTAATCAATAAAAAATAAACTGTCCATTAAACATTTAAGTAATAGTGAATGTTTTTCACAAGGCGTAACTTAGTTTTTATTTTAGATTCCTCACTACAGAGATTGAATGTATTAGGTTAAATAGTTTAAAAGTCAAAATAAGCTTCCAAATGCTGATTTGAGTTTATAATTTACACATTTCTCTTCCCAGATTTTATACTGGATTTAATTCCATAGGCATCCTTTTCCTAATGAGTATCAATTCAAAAAATATTAATTGAATATCTACACTGTACATGATTTAAGCCTAGCAAGAAGACAATGGTAAATAATACAGCAGTTCCCTACTCTCAGGGAGCTTACTATCCAGTATGCAACTCAAATACATAAGAAAAGTAATTTCAGTGCAATTTGAGAAATGTCTGGGATGAGGAAGCTCAAGATTATATGGAAGTACATGAAAGGGTAAGTATATTATCTAGGTTTGTCAGAATCACAAAACACATACTTCCCAGGGAAATAATGTCTAAATTAAGAACTTAATTTTGAGTAGAATTTAGGCAGGTAAGTTGAGAAGAGTGCTCAACACTGGAAGAATACTACAGGAAAAGAGAACAGCATTTGAGGACTGAAACAAGATTTTTAGGCAACAGTAATTTGAGATTTTGCCTAGTTCTGGATTAAAAAAAAAATTGGGTACACAGAAATGTAAATGCAAATTTTCTGACTTTTGAATTTTCAATATTGTACATGCCATATTCACCTCAGTAACCTAGAACATTCAGGGTCCGGGCCAGAGCTACAGATAAGCAAACTGGGTGTTGGATTTGGGGCTCTCCACTGTTTCACTGCATAAATTATACCTTTTAGTGTGGATTCTTTGGGATAGTTGTTCTAGTAGGTTACTATCTAAAAAGGAAAAAATATGAATTAATTAACTTCCATTTACCACATATCACATATGTTACTTTATACTAGGCATTTGTTGTGAGTGGGCAGGTCATTCAGGAAAGAGAGAGATAGAAGAAAATTCATGTTTAAGTGACTACTAAATGCCAGTGTATATTATATATGCAGTCTTACTTAATTCCAACGATTAAGGTTTTATTATTCATATGACATGAGAATACTGAAGCTTGTAATTTTTAATTACTTTTCTAATTAAACACATAAAATCTGCTATATATAGTAAAGTTTTAAATCACTGGAACACCAATGATGGACTAGTGAGGCTAAGTAAGCCCGTTTATTATGCAACCTTCAAATAAACCATATAAAGGAACTTCTTATGATGACGAGGAAGGAAGCTTATGATTTGCATCTGTATATTTTAGATGCAGGTTTGCACATGACTTCAATATAAAATTATACAATAATGTACCCTATCAAAGCCTCCATGTGCCACACCCTGTCCACACACGTGTATTTATTTGATACATGTTCTCTACAAAACAAACTGCCTACTATAAAACAAATGAACACAAAATCTGTGAGTTCATGACAACATTATATCATGGACTGTGCTCTTACTGAAAATATTTCGTACTTATTTAACTTTAATGTTCATGAAAAAGATAAGAGGTATTAAAAGTGCTGTTTCCCAAATGGCTAGCAATTGATACAGTACCATTTACTGTGTATTCTTTTTTTTATACTGCTTGAGAAATCGTTATTATTAGTAAGTTCTTTATATACAAGGTTCAACATGATGCACTATTATTTTCACTGGTATACCTACTCTGTTTGCATATTTTTATTTATTAATTTGAATGTTCGATGTTTCCTTGGTTATTCTATTGTGACTATTCTTCAAAATATAATCATTTTGTCCAGTTTTACCATCAAAAAATTACGTTTGAATTTTGACTAATTACAAAGAATTTTTAAGTGTTTAACTTTGGCGAAATAAGAAATGATAAGGCAGTAATGACTCTATTTGCTAAGAAATTTCCTCTGCAATATAGTAGTTTTCTTCTTTTGAAAAAAATATCATATTGCATAAGGAAATTTCAGGAAGTATAATGTTCTGGTTCACAATATATTATAAATCAAGGAAAACTTTTACTAGGCAGCACAACTTAGCCAAAAAATAAAGTGGTTTGAATTTTTGAGCTTTCATCCTGAAAAGAAATAAAGTAATTAAATATATAATTAGTACCTTACTCCTCTTCCTTTTCTGGTGGAAGAAACTTGCAGGAAGTTGATCTTACTCTAATGAGTATCTTTTCCTTAAAAGCCTCATGTTAAAAAGACATTTTAAGGAAGTGGGATAGAAAGAATCAGAATAGGATTCAAGAAATGTATAGCAACTCACGTTGCTACACACTGTGAAGTTTTGTTTATAATGTCTTTAAATACAGTTTTGTGTATTTTTTCTTTGTTTTAATATAGAAGTCCTACAAAATTTCTCATGAAGTTTAATTTCAGTGATATCATATATAGAATATGTTTCTCAAATTTTCCAATTGTTTCTTGTTGGTATATAGAAATGATACTGATTTTGTATATTGATTTTATAAAAAGCCATTTCACGGAACTCACTTATTAGGTCCAAAACATTTTCAATTGATCCTCTTGGTCTTCTCAGGTAGGTAACTTATTATCAGCAAACCATTAAAGATTTTGGCAATATTCATTCCAAAATTTGTATATATATATTTATCTCATTTCATAGCTTGCTCTTCCAGAAAAAGAAAATAGTAACCATCTTCATTTTCAGCACAGAATTTGCCAAGGTTGTATCAGCATAGTTTTAGTTACATGGAAAGTTAATAAAACATTATTTTGTGGAAAAATATTCCATGAACAAATAACTCTAGAAAAAAATGTTAGGTTAAATTAGGCAAGGCTTTCATGAAAAAAGCTTAGGACTTTAATGTTAAAGTCCTAAATAAATAATGTTTATTGTGAATCTGCTAGAGTCTAATATTGTGGGCTGTGAATCCCTCATTATTTAACCAATTCATATCAACAATTCATCCTAAATTTAATGTATATTGTGAGCACAATACAGATATAAATTAACTTTATTTTCCAATAGTTAACTCTCTCCAAATCATGATTTTCTCCAAAGATCTGAGAAACCACTTGTAATATTTACATTTCTTGTTCAATATTATAGGATTTTTGTTGCTATATTTGTAAAAGGCATTTTTTACGTTTATTATAGATGTTCTGGTTTCGGTTTTATTTTAGTTTTTGCATATTAATCCTTTATCAGGCTACCATGCAAGAACTCTTCAGTGTCCCTTTGATTTAAACTTTTGCCAAGTAAAAAGACCTAATTTATTTGATATTATCATTAGTAGTACAACTTTGTGTTTTTTATTAGACATTTGCTTGCATAATGTATTTATATTTTTAATCACTTCATTTTTTAAATATCTCCTGCAAACAGCATAGAGTCTTTAAAGAAAATATTTGATTTAAACTGCAATTATGTGTTTTAATAAGAAAATTTATCTCATTCTTATTATATTATTTCAGTTAACTTTTTCTATATTTACCACTTTTTTTCTACTTTTATATTCTCCAGTGCCTTAGATGAAATATATCTTATTTTAAATTTTATTCATGATTACTTGTGAGGTTAAATAGTATTTCAAAGTATATTACTTAGTTATCAGAATCAAAAGTTAATAATTACATTCTGGAACCTGCTTTTCTGACAATAAATTTCACATACTCAGGCCTAAAATTTTAATTTTTCATTTAGCTTTATTACCGGTAAAAATGTGAATCTTGGAATTTTAACCAGTATCTGTACACACCATGAAGTATAATGATTACCTCATATTCTAAATATTTTGAAAAATGAATTACTGGAACATATTATTTAGTTATGAGGAAAAACAAAAAGGAGTTGGAAGAAAAAATATTAGAAAATAATAAAGTATATTTTCTATCTTGGTTTAATTAACTATGTAATTTTATAATTATTTTAGGTTATTAATCTCAATTTCATATTTAATTTGCATTCTCTCTTTGTATTTTTCACTTCATTCCCTCTTTCTCTCTCATCTTCCTGTTTTCCTTCTTTTTCTCTTTCCTACTCTACTTTCTCTTCCTGACACATATTTTACTTTACTACCTTTACCTTACCTTCTTCCCCCATTCTCTCACACACAATCTGAGACCACCCATACAGACAGCTGGGCTGCTTGAAAACTTTTTATTAAATAAACCTATACTCAGATGTACTATATTTCTATTTCAACCTTTAACTACCAACCACAAACTTGATATTAGAGGACCTAATGCAGAGCAGCTGTATAAATGGTGGCAGGGGAATGGAAAGATGTTGCTTCATTCACTTGTCATCTCAGGAGACAGCACTATATCATGGGGTAAATAGTACCATGGCAGTAGTCACAGACTTGTATGATGTCCCTGACTTTGCTAAAAAAGCTTCACTAGGACAAAGAATTCCTTATTTTCACCATTTAAGCTCAAACACCTATTCTAATTCTAGCACAATTATAAAGTTTAGTCTAAATTAAAACAATGGCCAATATCACCACCAACATTCAACATTATTTAATGGAATATTTGTTTTCTTTAAATAAATCAAGGTAGATATGAAATATATTGTTATGCTTTAGGTTGTTTTGTGTGTGCCATGCAATGATTCAATTCTTCCTCCACCTTTTCTCTTCAAATTCTTCAGCACCTTTATTCCCATGGAACAGCATAGTCTTCATTTGATGAGAATGTATTATTTACATGCCAAGTCCACCTCTGTTCTCATTAACCAGTGAAAACTGAACAAGTACTGCACTTATTCATGATGTCAAATCAATGTTTTAATCTACTGAAAAACTAAATATTTATTCATGAAAATGTCATTTAGTTGCAAGTTTATTTTGCAAAAAGATAACTGTTTATAATAGATAATTTTTAAAATATGTATATATGATTATTGTTTTCACTTGGACAGTAAGAGATACCATCTTAGTGGCCGCCCTATTTATTTTATCAGCACAATAATGTTAAATAGTTATCACTTTAGATGATCATGTGACACCTATGAAATCATAAATATGTATGCAAATCCAGGAAGCGAAATTATAATCCAGAATGTGGTTACATTAACTTTTAGACTATTATTCAGACAAACCATAATGGAAAAGAATATAAAAAAGAACGTGTGTAAGTATATGACTGAGTCACTTTGCTGTACAGCAGAAATTAACACAATATTGTAAATCAACTAGACTTTAATAAAAAATAAATTATAAAAGAAAAGAATATTAAAAAAATAAATAAAATAAAATGCAAAATGTTAAATTTCTATAGAGTACTCATGAACCATGAAATTGCATCTTCAGACCAGGTTGAGAAACAGTGCACTATACCATACTGAGAATTAAAGGAGTGACAGGCATAAATAATTCTGATGTGAGAATGAACTAGGTTAGGCAGGTTATAGCTGAGATGTCAATGAACCAGACATCTGTTAGAAGTCTCATTTTGCAGAAAATTTCTTCTCTCAGCTCTCTGATGAAACAATGAGGGACTATTTCTCTGGACTTAATTTTGACCAAAAAGAAAGAACTGGTTCATGAAATTAAACTGATAGGAACCTTGGGAGAAAGTCAACTTGTCATCTTAGTGCTTGAAATAGCCAAGAAAGAAAACCCTCAGCACATTCTGACAGCTAACGTGGACTTTAGAAAAGCAGATTTCAAAAATTTTAGAGAGGATATCTGAATGAATCCATGACCTCAGTCTTTTAATAGGATTGGAGCCCCTGAAAAACAAATTCTGATAAGAAAATTATAAATTGCTACAACAAAGTAGACACAAAAAGGAAAGATATACAAAGGAAACTAACATAGCTATATTTTCCTATATATACTGTAACACAGGGAAAGGGAAAGGATTATATTTTCAACATCTTTTATGTGGAAACAAGATGCTAATTTGTTCATATAGAAGTGTTTCTATAACTATTTTACTGACCAGGAAACTGAGGCTCAAGGAGATTAAGGAGAATGCAGAAATATAAAGTTCAGTATAGAGTTATTAATATAACTAAAGATAATAAAAAAGATCTGTCAGCTATGTGCAGAGTATTTTTTAAAAAAATAAATGATTAATTTCAGTATTTGATGCTGATCATTTCATATTAATCAAAAACAATAAACATGGTACTCACAATCTCTATGAAGAAAATATATATTTATACTAGTAAGGGTAAACCAAATGCAAATAAAAGACACTAGATCATTATTCCTATAATAAGAGGTAAATTTAAATGTCCATGAATAGATAAATTATATTCTATACAAGCAAAAACATCTGTTAATATGCTTGCCCTGCCTTTGTCCCATTCTCAGCAGTAGGCATCTAACAACAACAAAAAAACCTCCAGCCAATCCACTGGCAAGTAGTAACTAAGAAGATTCTCTCTGTATAAGAAAATAAACTAAGAAACTCAGAAACAGTAACCAATCAGATAAAGGTAAGCACTGAAATTGAAGAGTCATTTTACGTCAGGCCAGGGTCAGCATTTTGGCAAGTCCAAGCCATCTGCACTCTGATGTCATGGAGAAGCAAAGACCATGGGTAGCCAAAGTACGCAAGTACTCTGAGAGCATCAAGACCATAAGACATGCACATAGAGAAAAGTGTAGATGAGAGACTATATAGCCCAGGAATGATAGAGAGTAGCCTCAGTTACTATCTTTTCAATTCCAGGTTTCATCTGTCCAGGCTGTCCTCAGTTTCTCACCTTTGGATACCTAAATGAGATATCATGCTTAATGGATACCTACTAAATTTTCTGTATATCACATCTAGCTCTAGAAAGTCTAATTTCAACTATCCACATGATTAACAGGTAGTCATGTTCATGCAATATAATGGCAACTCCTGAGAAAACTGATTAATCCAGACAGGGAAACTTTAACCAAGTGAAACAACCATTTTTGCATAGAATATGGGATAACAGATTTCATCTTAAAATAGGCTACTTTCTGAAATAGGATATAAGCTTGAGAATTACTGGTAGTATTTGTTATCTAGTTGTGAACTAGGAAACATAGAAATAATCTCTGCCAAAACAAAGAGGAATAAGAAAAGATGGAAAGGGAAGGAAAGGAAAGGAAGGGGAAAAGATCACACGAAGAGGAAAATGGATGCCATGAAGAGATGGAAGAACTTAATTGGTTCTCTTCAAATGGACTAATATGTGGTTCACAAGTACAAGTGCATCGCTGGGCTTGGGTACCACAGGACAACCCTCATTCTGCATATAATTACATCACCAATGTAACAAGTATCTGTATGAGCATGATGACTGGGAAGAGTGGTAGAAAATGATATAGACATCCATGTTTTTCTGATTTTTTTGTAAAATCTAAGGTACAGGGGCTGCAAATCTCTCCTTCCAGAACTAACGTCTCAAAGCTCCCAGAGTGGCTACACCAACCGCTGAGGCAGACCAGTAGAGCCCCAACCCCGAGTTGGCCACCATCCAAGAGCTGGAAACCTGACTCCTTTCTGACTTACCCATCCTCCAGCCATGTGGCTGACAGGGTCTTGGTGCTCCAGCCAGGTGTCAGGCCTGAGACTCTGGGGTGAGAGAGCCGAGTACAAAACATTGGACAACCAGAGACTCCCTGTCCCCACATAAAGTAGCAAGAGCTCTCCCAGAGATCTCCATCTCAACACAAAGACCCAGCTCCACTCAACAGCCAGCAAGTTCCAGGGTGGGACACCTCATGCCAAACAAATAGCAAAACAGGAACACAATACCACCCATTAGCAGAGAGGCTGTCTAAAATCATAATAAGTTCACAGACACCCCAAACACACCACCAGATGCAGTCCTGCCCACCAGGAAGACAAGACCAGCCTCATCCACCAGAACACAGGCACCAGTTCCCTCCAGCAGGAAGTCTACACAAGCCACTGAACTAACCTTACCCACTGGGGGCAGACACCAAAAACAACGGGAAATACGAACCTGCAGCCTGCAGAAAGGAGACCCCAAATACGGCAACTTAAGCAAAACGAGAAGACAGAGAAATACGCAGGAGATGAAGGAGCAAAGTAAAAACCCACCAGACCAAACAAATGAAGAGGAAATAAGCAGTCTATCTGAAAAGGAATTCAGAGTAATGATAGTAAAGATGATCCAAAATCGTGGAAATAGAATGGAGAAAATACAAGAAACGTTTAACAAGGACTAGAAGAACTAAAGAGCAAACAAACAATGATGAACAACACAATAAATGACATTAAAAATTCTCTAGAAGGAATCAATAGCAGAATAACTGAGGCAGAAGAATGGATAACTGACCTGGAAGATAAAATAATGGAAATAACTGCAGAGCAGAAAAAAGAAAAAAAGATTGAAAAGAATTGAGGACAGTCTCAGAGACCTTTGGGACAACATTAAACACACCAACATTTGAATTATAGGGGTCTCAAAAGAAGAGAATAAGAAACGGACTGAGAAAATATTTGACAAGATTATAGTTGAAAACTTCCCTAATATGGGAAAGGAAATAGTCAATCAACTCCAAGAAGCACAGAGAGTCCCATACAGGATAAATACAAGGAGAAACACACCAAGACACATATTAATCAAACTATCAATAATTAAACACAAGAAAAAATATTAAAAGCAGTAAGGGAAAAACAACAAATAACATACAAGGGAATCCCCATAAGGTAACAGCTGATCTTTCAGCAGAAACTAGGCAAGCCAGAGGGACTGCCAGGACATATTTAAAGTGATGAAAGGGAAAACCAACAACCAAGATTACTCTACCCAGCAAGGATTTCATTCAGATTCAACAGGGAAATTAAAAGCTTTACAGAAAAGCAAAAGCTAAGAAAATTCAGCACCACCAAGCCAGCTTTACAATAAATGCTAAAGGAACTTCTCTAGGCAGGAAACACAAGAGAAGGAAAAGACCTACAATAACAAACCCAAAACAATTGAGAAAATGGTAACAGGAACATAAATATCGATAATTACCTTAAGTATAAATGGATTAAACACTCCAACCAAAAGACATGGACTGGCTGAATGGATACAAAAACAAGACCCATATATATTACATGCTGTCTACAAGAGACACACTTCAGACCTAGGGACACGTACAGACTGAAAGCGAGGGGATGGAAAAAGATATTCCATGCAAATGGAAATCAAAAGAAAGCTGGAGAGGCAATACCCATATCAGGTAAAATAGACTTTAAAATAAAGAATGTTATAAGAGACAAAGAAGGACACTACATAATGATTAGGGGATCAATCCAAGAAGAAGATATAACAATTGTTAAGTATTTATGTACCCAACACAGGAGAACCGCAATACATAAGGCAAATGCTAACAGCCATAAAAGGGGAAATTGACAGTAACACCGTAATAACAGACATTAACACTGCACTTACACCAATGGACAGATCATCCAAAATGAAAATAAATACGAAACACAAGCTTTAAATGACACATTAAAAAGATGTACTTAATTGATATTATTAGGGCATTCCATCCAAAAACAACAAAATACACTTTCTTCTCAAGTGCTCATGGAACATTCTCCCGGATTGATCATATCTTGGGTCACAAATCAAGCCTTGGAAAATTTAAGAAAATTGAAATTGTATCAAATATCCTGTCTGACCACAATGCTAAGACACTATATATCAATTACAGGAAAAAAACTGTAAAAAATACAAACACCTGGAGGCTAAACAATACACTAGTAAATAACCAAAAGATTACTAAAGAAATCAAAGAGGAAATCAAAAAATACCTAGAAACAAATGACAGTGAAAACACAATGACCAAAAACCTAAGGGATGCAGCAAAAGCAGTTCTAACAGGGAAGTTTATAGCAATACAACCCTACCTCAAGAAACAAGAAACATCTAAAATAAACAACCTTACCTTATACCTAAAGAAGTTAGAGAAAGAAGAGCAAAAAAGAACACAAAGTTAGCAGAAGGAAAGAAATCGTAAAAATCAGGTCAGAAATAAATAAAAAAGAAATGAAAGAAACAATAACAAAGACCAATAAAACGAAAAGCTGGTTCTTTGAGAAGATAAACAAAATGGATAAACCATTAGCCAGACTCATCAAGAAAAAAAAGGGAAGAGATTCAGATCAACAGAATTAGAAATTAAAAAGGAGAAGTAGGGCTTCCCTGGTGGCACAGTGGTTGAGAGTCTGCCTGCCAATGCAGGGAACACGGGTTCATGTCCCGGTCCAGGAAGATCCCACATGCCGTGGAGCGGCTGGGCCCGTGAGCCATGGCTGCTGAGCCTGCACGTACAGAGCCTGTCCTCTGCAACGGGAGAGGCCACAACAGTGAGAGGCCCGCGTACCGCAAAAAAAAAAAGAGAGAAGTAACAACTGACAAAGCAGAAATACAGAAAATCAGGAAAGACTACTATAAGCAACTATATGCCAATAAAATGGACAACCTGGAAGAAATGGACAAACTCTTAGAAAACCACAGCCTTCTCAGACTGAACCAGGAACAAAGAGAAAATATAAACAGACCAAATCACAAGCACTGAAATTGAAACTGTGATTAAAAATCTTACAACAAACAAAAGCCCAAGACCAGATAGCTTCACAGGTGAATTCTATCAAACATTTTGAGAAGAGCTAACACCCCTCCTTCTCAAACTCTTTCAAAATATAGAAGAGGGAGGAACACTCCCAAACTCATTCTATGAGGCCACCATCACCCTGGTACCAAAACCAGACAGAAGTCACAAAAAAGGAAAACTACAGGCCAGTATCACTGATGAACATAGATGCAAAAATCCTCAACAAAATACTAGCAAACAAAATCCAACAGCATATTAAAAGGATCATACAACATGATCAAGTGGGGTTTATCCCAGGAATGCAGGATTCTTTAATATATGCAAATTGATCAATGTAATACACCCTATTAAAAAACTGGAGAAAACATATATGATCACCTCAATAGAAGCAGAAAAAGCTTTTGACAAAATTCAACACTCATCTATGATAAAAAACCCTCCAGAAATAAGGCATACAGGAACTTACCTCAACATAATAAAGGCCATATATGACAAACACACAGCCAACATCATTCTCAGTGATGAAAAACTGAAACCATTTCCACTAAGATCAGGAACAAGATAATGGTACCCACTCTCACCACTATTATTCAATATAGTTTTGCAAGTTTTAGCCACAGCAATCAGAGAAGAAAAAGAAATAAAAGGAATCCAAATCGGAAAAGAAGAAGTAAAACTGTCACTGTTTGCAGATGACATAATACTATACATAGAGAACCCTAAAGATTCTACCAGAAGACTACTAAAGCTAATCAATGAATTTGGTAATGTAGCAAGATACAAAATTAATGCACAAAATCTCTTACATACCTATACACTAATGATGAAAAATCTGAAAGAGAAATTAAGGAAACACTCCCATTTACTACTGCAACAAAAAGAATAAAATACATATTAATAAACCTACCTAAGGAGACAAAAGACCTGTATGCAGAAAACTCTAAGACACTGATGAAAGAAATTAAAAATGATACAAAAAGATGGAGAGATATACCATGTTCTTGGATTGGAAGGATCAACATTTTGAAAATGACTATACTACCCAAAGCAATCTACAGATTCAATGCAATCCCTATCAAGCTACCAAGGGCATTTTTCACAGAACTAGAACAAAAAGTTTCACAATTTGTATGGAAACACAAAAGAGCCTGAACAGCCAAAGCAATCTTGAGAAAGAAAAACAGAGCTGAAGGAATCAGGTGCCCTGACTTCAGACTACATTACAAAGCTACAGTAATCAAGACAATATGGTACTGACACAGAAAAAGATATATAGATCAATGGAACAGGATGGAAAGCCCAGAGACAAACCCACATACAGATGGGCACCTTATCTTTGATAAAGGAGGCAAGAATATACAATGAAGAAAAGACAGCCTCTTCAATAAGTGGTGCTGGGAAAACTGGACAGCTACATGTAAAAGAGGAAATTAGAACACTCCCTAACACCATACACAAAAATAAACTTAAAATGGATCAAAGACCTATATGTAAGGCCAGATAATATAAAACTCTTAGAGGAAAACATAGGCAGAACACTCTATGACATAAATCACAGCAAGATACTTTTTGACCCACCTCCTGGAGAAAGGGAAATAAAAACAAAAATAAACATATGGGACCTAATGAAACACAAAAGCTTTTGCACAGCAAAGGAAACCATAACCAAGATGAAAAGACAACCCTCAGAATGCAAGAAGATGTTTGCAAATGAAGCAACTTACAAAGGATTAATCTCCAAAATATACAAGCAGCTCATGCAGCTCAATATCAGAAAAACAAACAACCCAAAACAAAATGGGCAGAAGACCTTAATAGACATTTCTCCAAAGAAGATATACAGATTGCCAACAAACATATGCAAGGATGCTCAACATCACTAATCATTAGAGAAATGAAAATCAAAACTACAATGAGCTATCACCTCACACGGGTCAGAATGGACATCATCAAAGTATCTACAAACAATAAATGCTGGAGAGGGTGTGCAGAAAAGGGAACTCTCTTGCACTACTGGTGGGAAAGTAAATTGATACAGTCACCATGGAGAACAGTATGGAGGTTCCTTACAAAACTAAAAATAGAACTACCATATGACACAGCCATCCCACTACTGGACATATATCCTGAGAAAACCATAATTCAAAAAGTGACATGTACCACAATGATCACTGCAGCAGTAATTACAATAGCCAGGACATGGAAGCAACCTAAATGTCCACTGACAGATGAATGGATAAAGAAGATGTGGTACATACATACAATGGAATATTACTAAGCCATAAAAGGAAACAAAACTGAGTTATTTGTAGTGAGGTAGATGGACCTAGAGTCTGTCATACAGAGTGAAGTAAGTCAGAAAGAGAAAAACAAATACTGTATGCTAACACATACATATGGAATCTAAATAGAAAACAAAAAAAACTGGTCTGAAGAACCTAGGTGCAGGAAGGAATAAAGATGTCGACGTAGAGAATGGACTTGAGGACATGGGGACGGGGACGTGGAAGCTAGGATGAAGTGAGAGAGTGGCATGGACATATATGTACTACCAAATGTAAAATAAATAGCTAGTGGGAAGCAGCCACATAGCACAGGGTGATAAGCTCCATGCTTTTTGACCACCTAGAGGGGTGGGATAGGGAGGGTGGGAGGGAAACACAAGAGGCAGGGGATATGGGGATATATGTATACATATAGCTGATTCACGTTGTTATACAGCAGGAACTAACACACCATCGTAAAGCAATTATACTCCAATAAGGACGTTAAAAAAAAATTTTTAATACATATTGAAATTATACATCATAATGCATTCCATCAATTCTCAGCAAAATTCCAAGACACATAATTAGATAGATGGCTATGAACACCTAGAAAAGGAAATGGCAATCACCAAGAGCCACTTTAAGTTCACTAACTTAAATTATAATAAATTATACCAAATTAATTAAATTATTTAGACATAGTGAATCTGCATTATAATGAGGCATTTAATGCAGTGTTTTCTTGATGTTTTTTGGACAAGACAGAGGTGGAGAGGATGTTTGTAAATTATGTGGATATGTGTTAGCTGAACAATTATTCTTAAACCATGATTATTACATGGCTTATTTTTTTAAACTGTTGTGATCCTTATTCACAATTTTGAGCTAAAAAAATGTATGTATACACAGAAAAGTTATGCATCAATTTGCATAAATAGCCAAATATTGAATAAAAGAATATGATTGAAAAATCAGTAGTTCTTTTTCATTTTAAGGGTTGGAACAATGGATCAAACTGAGCAAGAAAGAATTCTAGAATATAAAGTATAATACTACAGTTTAAAAAGTAAACCTTGCTCCCCCACAACTAGGGCACTTGCCGACTGCTGGTGGGGACCCTCATGCCCCCAAGAGATGGCAGGAACCCCCAAGTGAACCGGTAGGGATGTGGGGAGACTAAGGGGGAAGGAGAAGGGGAGGCCAGACAAGATTAGTGCCCCTGAGGCCGGGGAGATCATGGGAGGTAGGTGGGAGGGACTCTCCAGGAAGAGCGGAGAGCAATCGCACAGACCACTCGGGCCCAGGGAGCCCCAGGCTGGTACCCCCCTCCAAAGACCCTCCAGGCCACGTGGGTCCTGGAGACATAGGAGGGAGGCTGGGGAGATCAGGAGAGGTAGGCAGGAGTGGTGATCCAGGAGTAGTGGAAGAGGAGCGGAAGGCATTTGCCCCGCCCAATCAGGCAGGGGAGACTGCTGAGCTCCCAGGTGAGGTCCCCCACCCTCTGAAACCAGGGGTGGGGGGCACACCTGGGCCTTTCTATTCTGTTGAGCCTAATCCTCACCACCCACAACCCCCTCTGCCCAAACCTCACCCCTGCTTAGGCCCCGCCCTCCATAGGCAAGGCCTTTTCCCCTTTTTTTTTTTTCTTCTTTTCCTTCCTCCTTCTTTTTTTACTATCGTGGTACCATTGTACCTTTCGGTTGTTGATTCATCTATATTTTTATTTTTATATTCTTTCTAACATATCTGTTAGTTTCCTAGTCTAATTTTATGTTTTACTTCGTAATTGTTCTCTTTTTTTCTTTCGCCACCCCACGTGGCTTGTCAGATCTTGGTTCATGAGCCGGGGGTCAGGCCAAAGCTCCTCTGGTGGGAGCTCTGAGTCTGAACCACTGGACTAACAGTGAACCTCAGACACCAAGGAATATGCATTGGAGTGAGGTCTCACAGAGGTACTCATCTCAGCACCAAGGCCCAGCTCTACCCAACAGCTTACAAACTATAGTGCTTGAAGCTTCACGCCACACAATCAGTAAGACAGGAACAGAATCTCACTCATTAAAAAAAAAAAAAAAAAGAGACAGCAAAAAAATATATCACAGATGAAGGAGCAAGGTAAAAAAATATATCACAGATGAAGAAGCATACAAGACCAAATAAATGAAGAGAAAATAGGCAATCTACCTGAAAAAGAATTCAGAGTAATGATAGTAAAGATGACCCAGAATCTCGGAAATAGAATGGAGGCACAGATTGAGAAAATACAAGAAGTGTTTAACAAAGATCTAGACGAACTAAAGAACAAACGAACAGAGATGAACAATACAATAATTGAAATGAAAAATACACTAGAAGAAAACAATAACAGAATAACTGAGGCAAAAGAAAGAATAAGTAAGATGGAAGAAAAATGGTGAAAATAACTGCTGAGGAGCAGAATAAAGATAAAAGAATGAAAAGAATTGAAAACAATCTCAGAGACCACTGGACAACATTAAATGCACGAACATTCAAACTATAGTGGTCCCAGAAGAAGAAGAGAAAAAGACAGGGTCTGAGAAAATATTTGAAGAGATTATAGTTGAAAACTTCCCTAACAAGGGAAAGGAAATAGTAACCAAAGTCCACGAAGCACAGAGAGTCCCATACAGGATAAACCCTAGGAGAAACACACCAATACACATATTAATCAAACTAACAAAAATTAAATTCAAAGAGAAAATATTAAAAGTAGCAAGGGAAAAAAAACAAAAAATAACATACAAAGAAATCCCCATAAGGTTATCAGCTGGTTTTTCAGCAGAAACTCTGCAGGCCAGTAGGAACTGGCAGGATATACTTAAAGTGATGAAAGACAAAAAACCTACAACCAAGATCACTCTACCCATCAAGGATCTCATTCATGTTTGACAGAGAAATTGAAAGCTTTACAGAAAAGCAAAAGCTAAGAGAATTCAGCTCCACCAAACCAGCTTTATAACAAATGCTAAAGGAACTTCCCTAAACAGGAAACACAAGAGAAGGAAAAGACCTACAATAACAAACCCAAAACAATTAAGAAAATGGTCAGAGGAACATACATATGGATAATTACCTTAAATGTAAATGGATTAAATGTCCCAACCAAAAGACACAGACTGGCTGAATGGATACAAAAACAAAACCCATATATATGCTGTCTACAAGAGACCCACTTCAGACCTAGGTACACATACAGACTGAAAGTGAGGGGATGGAAAACGATATTCCGTGAAAATGGAAATCAAAAGAAAGCTGGAGTAGCAATACTCATATCAGATAAAATAGACTTTAGAATAAAGACTATTTCAAGGGCTTCCATGGTGGCTCAGTGGTTATGAATCCACCTGCCAATGCAGGGAACACGGGTTTGGGCCTGGGTCCGGGAAGATCCCACATGCCGTGGAGCAACTAAGCCCGTGTGCCACAACTACTGAGCCTGCGCTCTAGAGCCTGCAAGCCACAGCTACTGAGCCCGCATGACACAACTACTGAAGCCCACGTGCTTAGAGCCCATGCTCTGCAACGAGAAGCCACCGCAATGAGAAGCCCACGCACCACAACAAAGAGTAGCCCCTGTTGCCGCAACTAGAGAAAAGCGCGCGCGCAGCAACAAGGACCCAACGCGGCCAAAATAAAATAAATAAATAATTTTTTTAAAAAAAAGACTGTTACAAGAGATAAGGAGGGACACTACATAATGATCAAAGCATCAATCCAAGAAGAAGATATAGGAATTTTAAATATTTATGCACCCAAAATAGGGGCACCTCAATACATAAGGCAAATGCTAACAACCATGTAAGGAGAAACAGTAACAGGGTAATAGTAGAGGACTATAACAGGCCACGTTCACCAATGGACAGATCATCCAAAGAGAAAATAAATACGGAAACACAAGCTTTAAATGACACAAGAGACAAATAGATTTAATTGATATTTAGAGAACATTCCACCCCAAAGTGGCAGAACACATTTTCTTCTCAAGTGCACAGGAAACATTCTCCAGGGTAGATCACATCTTGGCTCACAAATCAAGCTTCAGAAAATTTTTAAAAATTGAAATCATATCAAGCATCTTTTCTGACCACGATGCTATAAGACTGGAAATCAATATCAGGAAAACAACTGTAAAAAACACAAATACATGGAGACTAAACAGTGAGCTACTAAATAACCAAGAGATCACTGAAGAAATCAAATAAGAAATTTAAAAGTACATAGAAACAAAATGACAATGAAAACACGATGACCCAAAATCTATGGGACACAGCAAAGGCAGTTCTAAGAGGGAAGTTTATAGCAATTTGATCTCACCTCAAGAAACAAGAAAAATCTCAAATAAACAATCTAACACTACACTTACAACCACTAGAGAAAGAAGAACAAAGAAAACTCAAAGTCAGTAGAAGGGAAGAATCATAAAGATCAGAACAGAAATAAATGAAATAAACAACAGCAAAGATCAATAAAACTGAAAGCTGGTTCTTTGAGATGATAAAATTGATAAACCCTTAGCAAGACTCATCAAGAAAAAAAGGGAGAGGACTCAAATCAATAAAATTAGAAATGAAAAAGGAGAAATCACAACTGACATTGCAGAAATACAAAGGATTAAAAGAGACTACTACAAACAACTATATGCCAATAAAATGGACAACCATGAAGAAATTGACAAATTCTTGGAAAGGTACAATTTTCCAAAACGGAACCAGCAAGAATTAGAAAATATAAACAGACCAATCACAAGTAATGAAATTGAAACCATAATTAAAAATCTTCCAACAAAAAAGGTCCAGGACCAGATGGCTTCACAGGTGAATTCTATCAAACATTTAGAGAAGAGCTAACAGCAATCCTTCTCAAACTCTTCCAAACAATTGCAGAGGGAGAAACACTCCCAAATTCATTCTGCAAAGCCACCATCACCCTGATCCCAAAACCAGAAGATATAAAAAAAGAATCAGGCTCCCCGACTTCACACTAAACCACAAAGCTACAGTAGTCAAGAAAGTATGGTACTGGCACAAAACAGAAATATAGATCAATGGTACACGATAGAATGCCCAGAGATAAATCCACGCACATATGGTCACCTAATTTACGAAAAAGGATGCAAGAACGTACAATGGAGAAAAGACAGTCTCTTCAATAAGGGGTGCTGGGAAAAATGGACAGCTACATGTAAAAGAATGAATTTAGAACACTTCCTAACACCATACACAAAAATAAACTCCAAATGGATTAAAGATCTAAATGTAAGACCACACACTATAAAACTATGACCCAGCAATCCCACTACTGGGCATATACCCTGAGAAAACCATAATTCAAAAAGGGTCATGTACCAAAATGTTCGTTGCAGCTCTATTTACAATAGCCCGGAGATGGAAACAACCTAAGTGTCCATCATTGGATGAATGCATAAAGAAGATGTGGCACATATATACAATGGAATATTACTCAGCCATAAAAAGAAACGAAATTGAGCTATTTGTAATGAGGTGGATAGACCTAGAGCCTGTCATACAGAGTGAAGTAAGTCAGAAAGAGAGAGACAAATACCGATGCTAACACATATATATGGAATTTAAGAAAAAAAAATGTCATGAAGAACCTAGGGGTAAGACAGGAATAAAGACACAGACCTACTAGAGAATGGACTTGAGGATATGGGGAGGGGGAAGGGTAAGCTGTGACAAAGCGAGAGAGAGGCATGGACATATATACGCTACCAAACGTAAGGTAGATAGCTAGTGGGAAGCAGCCGCATAGCACAGGGAGATCAGCTCGGTGCTTTGTGATCGCCTGGAGGGGTGGGATAGGGAGGGTGGGAGGGAGGGAGATGCAAGAGGGAAGAGATATGGGAACATATGTATATATATATAACTGATTCATTTTGTTGTAAAGCAGAAACTAACACACCATTGTAAAGCAATTATACTCCAATAAAGATGTTAAAACAAACAAACAAAAAAAAAACTCTTAGAGAAGAACACAGGAAAAACACTCTGACATAAACCACAGCAAGATCTTTTTTGACCCACCTCCTTGAGTAACAGAAATAAAAACAAAAAGAATCAAATGGGACTTAATTAAACCTAAAAGCTTTTGCACAGCAAAGGAAACCATAAATAAGACAAAAAGACAACCCTCAGAATGGGAGAAAAATTTTGCAAATGAAACGACAAAGGATTAATATCCAAGATATACAAACAGCACATGGAGCTCAATATCAAAAAAACAAACAATGCAATTTAAAAAATGGGTGGAAGCCCTAAATAGACATTCCACCAAGGAAGACATACAGATGGCCAAGAGGCACATGAAAAGATGCTCAACATCACTAATCATGAGAGAAATACAAATCAAAACTACGATGAGATATCACCTCACGCCAGTCAGAATGGCCATTATCAAAAAATGTAGAAACAATAAATCCTGGAGAGGGTGTGGAGAAAAGGGAACCCTCCTGCACTGTTGGTGGAAATGTAAATTGATACAACCACTATGGAGAACAGTATGGAGGTTCCTTCAAAAACTAAAAATAGAACTACCATATGACCCAGCAATCCCACTACTGGGCGTATACTGTAAGAAAACCATAATTCAAAAAAAGACATGAACCACCATGTTCATTGCAGCTCTATTTACAAGAGCCAGGACATGCAACCAACTTAAGTGTCCATCGACAGATGAATGGATAAAGAAGATGTGGCACATACATACAATGGAATATTACTCAGCCATAAAAAGAAATGAAATTGAGTTATTTGTAGTGAGGTGGATGGACCTAGAGTCTGTCATACACAGTGAAGTAAGTCAGAAAGAGAGAACAAGTACCATATGCTAACATATATATATAGAATTCAAAAAAAATGGTACTGATGAACCTAGGTGCCAGGCAGGAATAAAGATGTAGACATAGAGAATGGACTTGAGGAAACGGGGTAGGTGGGGGAAGCTGGGGCAAAGTGAGAGTAGCATGGACATATATACACTACCAAATGTAAAACAACTAGTGGGAAGCAGCAGCATAGCACAGAGAGATCAGGTCAGTGCTTTGCAATGACCTAGAAGGGTGGAATAGGGAGGATTTGAGGGAGGCTCAAGAGGGAGGGAATATGGGGACATATGTATGCATATAGCTGATTCACTTTGGTGTACAACAGAAACTAACATAGTATTGTGAAGCTATTATACTCCAAATAAGATTTATTAGAAAAATAATTTTAAAAATTTGAAAATTAAAAGTATATCTCACAGCAAAGATTGTGAATAGGAAAGAAATATCCATGTCCTTTAAGGATTGGGACTATACCTCTTAGTTCAATATTCATAGTTTCTAAGATAATTCCTGGAACAAAAAAGATGCTAAAGTTAGACAGTTTTTTAATTAATGAGATATTTAATATAAGCCAGTAAATAAGTGCTCACTTATATTTACATAAATACAGTATTTAACAAGGGATTCAACAATATCCTTGTACCTTACTTTGATTAGAACATAAGTGGAGCACTGTGTTTGCTTAGGAGCCATATATGAAGTGGAACACTGATAAATAGTAGTGATTCTGGAAGAAAATAAACAGTACGATAAACAACAACAAGACTCCTGTGTTAGTCAAAGTTCTCCAGAGAAACAGAACGAATAGGATGTATGTAACTATACCTATATCTATATCCATACCTATATCCATATCTAATCTATATACAGAGAGAGAGGAAGAGATTTTAAGAAACTGGCTCATACAATCACATGATTGTGGAAACTGCCAAAATCTGCAGAGTAGGCTGGGACCCAGGGCAGAGTTGATGTTGCAGTTCAAGGTGAAGGAAGTCTTCTGGTAGAATTCCCTCCTCCTTGGTGGAGGTCAGTCTTTTTCTTAAGTCCTTCAACTGATTAGATGAGGCCCACCCACTTTATGAAAGGCAATCTGTTTCACTCAAAGTCTACAGATTTAAATGTTAATATCATCTAAAAAATATCTTTAAGCACATGTAGATTAATGTTTGACCAAATATTTAGGTACCATGCCCTAGCAATGTTGACAGATAAAAATAACCAAGCATAATTTCACTGTCATATGATAAATTGTTAAAAGGAAAATTTAACATTGAAAAGAGAAAATTTAGGAAGCTATGTGGCACCTGATTTAAAATATTTCAAATTTTAAAATAAAGTGGGGATTAAATTCAGCCTTTATAATTCTAAAGTGTTATCTTAAGATGCAGGTTAAAAATTACATACAAATCTAGAGAAGAATACTTTTAACAGTTAGACTATCTAATTTAGATGAGAATTAGGATACACATAAAAAATATGTGGCAAGGTCTCAATCCTCAAGGAAATGTATAGTTTAATTGCGAAGAAAAAATGCAGATATTAATAACACTAATTCTTTCATTGAACAACGATTTGTTAATTACTTGTGCCAGGTAGTTTTCTACACATTAGCAATACAACAGCAAACAAGAAAATTCCCATGCCCTCATGAAGCTTATTTTGTAGTTAAAATGTACAGAAAAATAATTAAAATATAGAGTTGTAACCTACAGCATATTAAAAGTGGTAACTTCTAGGGAGATCAAGGAGTTTGGCTCCTGGTTAAAAACCTATGTGCTATTTTTCAGGCCTGACCATAGGCAATTATAAAGGCTTTATCTGGCAGCCCTCAGGGGGAAATCTGCCCTCCCCACCCCAGACTTGGTGTACAGCCAATGCACTGCATTCAGAAAGGAGTTGTAGTCAAGGTCTCAGGTTCCCTTGGCCAGCCATTCTCTTATGCATATTCCCATTCCTAGCCCAGGCACCTTCATTCAAGGCTTTTTTTTTTTTGGGAGCCTGCTGCCCAGGCTTTCTCCAGGCTCCTCTGTCTCCTTATGGGAAATGGAGGTAGGTGACTTCAAAGACAATTTTCTTCTCTCTGAATTGGTACTCAGTACTTTTCCAGCCTTAATCTTTTTCTCCCTCACCCCATCTAACCCTCAGGTCCATAAAACTGCAGGAACCTTTTGTTCAGGACTCCCTCAGCAGTGAAACAACCCCCACACATGTGCTGATCTACCTGACCCTAGACTAGTGCATTTTCCATGGGGATGGAACTAGGGGAGTCCATGCTTTCTCCAGTTTAACTTCTTGCGTATGCTATAGCATTAAGTGATTAAAGATTTGACTGTTACTTTCATTTTGGCTTGTAATCTTAGTTGGCTACTCTGCCACCTGACAGCTCAGCTCTCTCCAGATCAGCTGAGCCCCAGAGAGATTATCCAATTTCTATAACAGAATACCATACACTAGATGGCTTAAATGAAAATATTTATTTCTCATTGTTCTAGAGACTGGAAGTCTGAGATCAGAGTGCCAGCATGATCTGGTGCTTGATAAAGGTCTTCTTCCTCATTTATAGATGGCCATCTTCTTTTTGTATCCTAACATGGCAGAGAAAGAAATCACCTCTCCCATGTCTCTTCTTCTAAGGGCACTAATACCATTCGTAAGGTCTCCACCCTCATGACCTTATTAACTCCCAAAAGCCACATAATTTAATATCATCACATTGGAGGTTAGGATTTCAACATATGAATTTTGGAGGGAACACAACATTCAGTCCATAACAGAGACACAATAAAATAATAAAGGAAGATAGGCATGGACAGGGGCTGGGGTACAATAATGTGGTCAAGGACCTAAGAAGGTAATACTTGAAGGTAAATACTGGAAGGAGGTGAAGGAGAAAGTTTGGAGGATACCTGGGACAGAGCACTGTGGGCAGGGGAAACAGCAAAGGTGAAGGCCCTGAGGAGGATACAAGCTCTGCTAGATCCTGTACAGAGGTAAAATATTCAACTGTAATGGGATAGCAGAGGTCTTGCTTCCATAATTCTTCCAGTATAGTTAGAAAAAAGAAAAAGGATAGTTAGTTAGAAGCTAAAAAGAACATGCTGGGGCTTCCCTCGTGGCACAGTGGTTGAGAGTCTGCCTGCCGATGCAGTGGACACGAGTTCGTGCCCGGGTCCGGGAAGATCCCACATGCCGCAGAGCGGCTGGGCCCGTGAGCCATGGCCGCTGAGACTGTGCGTCCGGAGCCTGTGCTCCGCAATGGGAGAGGCCACAACAGTGAGAGGTCCGCGTACCGCAAAAAATAATAATAATAAATAACGTTAAAAAGAACATGCTGGCATCGGGGAACCAATAATCTTCAGCAGAACTAGAGTGGAGAGTGACTCAAGGAGTAAAATGGTGAAATCAAGAGGTAAGCAGTAATTTATAAAAATTGTTTAAAGTCATGAAAATTTTATTTTTTTTATTTTTTATTTTTTTGGCGGTACGCGGGCCTCTCACGGTTGTGGCCTCTCCCGTTGCAGAGCACAGGCTCCGGACACGCAGGCTCAGCGACCATGGCTCACGGGCCCAGCCGCTCCGCGGCATGTGGGATCTTCCCAGACTGGTGCATGAACCTGTGTCCCCTGCATCGGCAGGCGGACTCTCAACCACTGCGCCACCAGGGAAGCCCCATGAAAATACTTTAAACAAGAAATTAATATGACAAAACCTCTGACAGTCATTATGTGATAAGTGATCATAGGGCAGCAAGGAAAACCAGTTATGAGGCTATTGTGAGACATTATCTTCTTGTCTAGGACTAAGGTCTTAAAATAGGGTTGGAAAAAGTAAATTCAGAGATAGCAAAGAGGGTTGGGAGATGATGAAATGTGGATGAGAGTGAAAAAAGTTAAGGATGATTGCCAGGTTTTAATTTAGACACCTGAGGGTGACATTTCTGACACAGGGAACAAAGGAGGACAACTAAATACAGTACACAAGATGATCGCCTTAATTTGGAAGTCACGCACTTGAAGCGCCTGCAAGAAATCCAAGTAGAAAAATAAATGGGATGAAATATTAACACATATAGCACAAAAGGGTTCCTTGGTCAGATACATCTGGGAAATACTACATATTCTGTCCAGCTCTTGAATATCCATTCAGTTATTTATTCATTCAACCTATATTTTGTAGTTCCTACTTTGTACCACGGACTATGTTTCACTCTGGAATACAGAAATAAGGAAGATGAACATGGTACTTGCCTTCAAGGAGCTTACAACCTATGGGGGATACACAAATTAAACAAATAATTATTTAAATTATAACTGGGATAATTCTACAAATGAATAGAATAAAGTTCCAGGATTATGTAAACAGGGGGCCTGAGGAGCCTCCATGTTACTGCCACATTAATGTATTTAAATCCTACCATAGTGAAACCTCTCAAAACTATTTAAATAAGAATTTCTAAGGGCTGTTAGATTTTTTTTTAAAGCACGGAAGTTGTTCTCTTTCCACTGCAAAAATGTCTACTCCATGTAAAGAGCAAACCTTGGAATGCAGTTTAGAAAACTCTTAGGAAGGAACCAAAGGCAAATTTAACAAGTAGTTGAGTCTTCATTGCTAAAATGTAGTTTTCTTTTCTGCAAAGAAAGAACCAGAGCAAAGGTATGGAGGCTGGACCTACAAGGCAGTTTTGGAACCCAGGAAGTAGAAGAGCCTGATTAGATAAGCAGCAGGCCCAGCTAAAGTAATTCCAATCAGTTGGGCACTAAGAGAAACTGTAGTTTACTTGGACTTGACCACCCAGGTTGCCTCCATTTCCTACTACACACACTAAAAGTGAGGCTATTCATTTTTCTATTTTCCTCCCATTCTAGGGACACAGCAAGGCTGTCATAGCTCTGTTTAATGAATGAAATAATGAATGAACTCTGATCTCTTTCGTATTTGTAATGAATAAAATATTGGTATTAATAATGAAATACAGTTATTTAACATCTAACTGGCACAGATTGAGATTTCATTTCTGATGTCTGGAACTGTGCTTTGAGTCATCAAAGGACTTTAAACCAGTTGAATGTTCAGGCTGAATATATTTATATTATATTTTTTCCTTTTTTTGGTGTGTGCCTCAGCAATATTGGAGCTACAAATATGCCCTGGGAGGATGTGAGGTTTAGTGTGCTCTCTCAAATTCTTTCCCTTCCCCTACTGCTCTTGTCCTCCCAAATATATTCTTCTAAATTCTTGGTCAAAATTTTTACAAGACAATTTACTTGGTAGAAATTCTAGATACTGACCATTCGTGGATTCACTAAACAAAGTACAGTAATTAGATAATATACAATGATTAAAAATAATATTGCATTTAATGGTTGTAAGACATTAAAATATTACACATAAAAATATGTATAAAAAGTAAATTCAGTGTAAGCTCCCATTTTTGTTTAAAAAATGAGTATATACAGCATATAGTGTTACTTTCTTATGATTAAAAAAGTTTTCTTTTTTTATTCATCTGTACTTTCAAATTTTTCTATTTTTTAATAAAATATTTGAAAATTAAATTACAAATTTCAAATGCTTTTTAGATAAACATAGTTTGAGGTGATACATATATTTTTATCAATATGAGTTGTGTTGGATTTACAAGAATGTTTGAGTTTTATTCAGTTAGCTTTATGTTCACAAAATTTTTTTCTGACATTTGGTAAATATTCTGCTCAATAATCTTTCCACTACTTTTCCAAACACCCTACTCTCACTAATTTTACTATTCACTAGCAAAGAACAAGCAGCATTGGCCACCATTTGCTAAGTTTTTGTGATTTAGGTAGTTAAGTTCATCAAGAATTATCAGCAGCAGGCTGTACATTCAGAAAGAAACGGTCTTGGTGAAGGATCTAGGTGATGAGCCCTGAGCAGTGGAAGCCAGTTTATATGTGCATATCTAGCACTTACCAGCTCTTGAAAAGGGAGTTGATGAACAAAGCCTTTTTTAATGACTAACTCTGCATTTTTTTTGCCAACTATACTTGTTCTATATAAAATAATTCATGTTTGAAAAAAGTGAGACATTAAAGTGCCAAACTAACTCTCATGAATCTATGAAGTCTCATAACGTCATAATAACATTCTGGAATTTTTTAATGAACACTATGTACTAACAAAAGAGAGAGAAAAAATATGTGTTAGGTATGTGGTAAAGGATGAAGTGAAGGATACAACTGGGAATAAAATTATTTCTGCTTCAGAAGTATTTACAAAATAAAAATGGTTACAGACAACAAATCATACCACAAGGTGGAATAAACCAATCTAACCCTTTGAGAATTAATGGGTTTTCAGTGACAGGAAAGAAAGTAGGGAAAAGATATTCCAAGTTCATGAGGACCAAAAGTATGAGGATATGAAAGCACATGACATGCTTAGAAAAATGGCTAAAAGTTAAGCTTAATGGAAGAATGCTTTGGGAGATGGTCTGAACAAGCACACTGAAATCAGTTATAGCACCCAATGAATGCCATTTTAGGAAATCTGACTGTATTCCATAGGCAACAGACAATCATCTAAGTTTTTTATTTGAAAAGCGATATGCACTCTAACCTACATTTTCAGAAGCTAATTCTGGAATAAGCATAAAAGGTAGAATACTATATTAAAAGGCCAAAAACAGAGATACCAATTGGAAAGCTAGTAGAATACTAGCTACACTAGGTGTGAAATGCTGTCACTGCCTGCAGTATAAGAGGAACAATGAAATTAAATGACAAACTGATGAAACACTACTGTACAGGTAGAACAAATAGAACTTAGTAATTTATCAGTGGTAAAGGCGAGGACAGTGAAAGACACAAAGATAACTGAAGTTCCTTTTAGGGACTGGGAAGATGAAGTGCCAGCTCTACTGGATTGAGTTTACCTTGGCTTTGAGATATCATGAAAATTCTTGGGAATTAAGGTTAGAATTTCAGGAAAAAAAAAATGAAAAGTTAATAGTTATTGCCCAGAAGCCAAGGCAGGATATTTCTCAGGAAAAAACAGTGTGTTAAACAATAAAAATACCGAAACCAGAAATATAGGGACAGATTACATATTTGAAGGTTAATCACAGGAAGCAGAAAGTCATATATACATACAAGGCATGAGAAGAAAGATAATAAGATGAAAAAGACTACAGACTTTAAAATCAAGAATAAGAAATTAGAATGATATCACCAAGATGGCAACATAGGTTGTTCCTGACTTCACTCCCCTTCACAAGGATAAGTAACAAGTGTTCAAGAACAAGATACCACTGAGAAAATACTAGAACACGGGAGTGTGGCTGAGGCACCCCACACACACACCACAGAGACTGAGACAACCTGCATTAGAAGGTACGTGAAGCAGATACACTTTGACTACATTACCTCTCACCCAGGCCAGTGCAGCACCATGAAGAGAGGTCTCCTCTAAGTCTTCAGTTCCTCCAGTGGGAAAAGAGAACCCACAAGGGACAACCAGCTCCCTCAGTGTTGTGGGTCACTTTGAAGGAGCCACTACTCTGATCTCACACCACACGGGATTGCAGGGGAATCTGCGGGGCACAACCACTGGGACTCTGACTGTGACAGACAAGTGGGGAGGGACTTGCAACAACCAGCACATGGATCTTGGCAGACTGAGTTTATAACTCTAGTGCCCAAGTAGCAATCCCAACTGGAGGTTTTGCTCATTCTGCAGAACCAAGTGGGAGGACACACTCTGACCAGTAAACTCAGAGGTGTGCCCATTTGATGATTCAGATCCTCAAACAGGAGTTTTGCTTAACCTAGAGCCTGGTTTGACCATACATAGGCAAGGAGCTGAATCATAGCCCTACCCACTATGGATGGTGTCTTTAGCCCCTTTGACCAGAAGGACTAGTGACAACTCCAGGAAGCACTGCAGCCCAGGGATGCTCCAGCTGAGAAGAGGGTGAATAGAGCTGATCGCCCCCAGAGCAAAGCCAGTGCCAGGTGTGGAGGCTTTCCCTGCTACACACAGGCAGGGGAATTAATTCATACCAAGGCTGAGAGTACCTCCCAGACCCTCCCAACTAGAGAGCCTATTCAGAAAATTCAGAACTGCTTAGAGGGGCCCCTTCCCCTCCCAATCAGGCAAGGGAGCTAAGCTATAGCCTCAACCACTGTGGAAACTGTCTTCCAGCCCCATGGGACCAGAAGGGCTACAGACAACTCCTGAAAGCTGTGCAGCCCAGTGGCACTAGAGTTGAAAGACAGGCAGAGCCACAGTTTGCAAAGTAACGTCAGTGGCCTTGTTTAGTCAGGGAACTTGGGGCATGGGTCAGCTTGAGTTAAGACAACACATAAAAAGTTTTACTGGCTTTAGAGTGGGTTCTCACTGAGCCTGGGCAGGGAATCTAATTCATAGCCCTCCTCATTATTGAAGACAGTCTTCAGCCTGTCCAACCAGGGAACCCAAGCAGAGAATACAGAAAGCCACATAGCCCAACGGATAGCTTTATGTAAAGTGGCACCAGAACAGAAAGCAGAGCCTGGGGCTTCTGTCTGCAGAGCAAAACAAATGGCCTCACCTGACTGGGGAATTCAGTGCATACTGTAGACTGATTTGAGTCCTCAAACAATGAGCTGTACAGGATCTGGGTCCTGTCCTGCCACCCTTCCAGGGCAGGAAATCTAATTCATAGTCCCATCTACTACTGCATATAGTACCAAGTCCTATCCATGTAGTAAACCTGATCAGAGAATAGAGGCAACTGTGGAGCCCATCCTACAGCCTCACTTGGGGAGGGAACCAAGCCAACAGTCCTATCCAGCTGCTCTCAGTCAGTGGCACATACCTCTCAACCCATGCTCAAATCCTGAAGTGTTGCCTCACCCAAATATAGACCGTATAGCAGACTCAGCTGCTCAAGGACATAACCAGCAGACACAGCTGGAAACCCAACCTGAGCTGAGGAGTGAAAAACTCTCTCTGCCAAAGCAAACCTATGAAGTCTAGAAGAGGAGCCCCATTTCTCAAATGCATAGATACAAATGTAAGAAATCAAGACTCACAAAAAATAAGGAAAATATGACACCACCAAGGAAACTAATAAAGCTCCAATAACTGAGGTTGCAGAAATGAAGATCTATGAACTGTCAGACAAGAATTTAGAATAATCCTCTTTAGGAAGCTTAATGAATTACAAGAAAACACAAACAACTAAACTAAATTAGGAAAACATGCATGAACAAAAGAAGTCCAACAAGGAAACACCAACCATAAAAAAAAAAATTTTTAATTTTAATAAAAAATAAAACACCAGAAATCCCGTGAGGGGAAAAATACAATATTTGAACTCAAGAATTCAACAGACAGTTTCAAAAGTAGACTCAATCATACAGAAGAAAGAATCAGCAACCTGGATGACAGGACACGAGGAAAATACCCAGTGAGAGGAGCAAAAAAGAAAAAAGAATGAAAAAGATTAAAGAAAGCCTGCAGAAATCATGTGACACAGTGAAAATAAACAATATTCACATTATGGGAATTCTAGAAGGAGAAGAGAAAGAGAAAGGGACAGAAGGTATATTTAAAACAATAATGGCTGAGAACTTCCACAACCTGGGGAAAGAAATGGATATCCACATTCATGAGGTCCCAAAAACCCCAAACAGGTTGAACCTGAATAGGGTTACATCCAGACACATTATAAATTAATTGTCAAAAGTCAAATACAAAGAATTTTAAGAGCAGCAAGAGAAAAGAGGGAAGTAAGAAGGAAGTTAGATACTAGGGAACTCCCATAAAATGACTGGCAGATTTCTCAACAGAAACATTTCATTGCAGAAGAGAATGGGATGACATACTCAAAGCTTTCAAAGAAAATAATTGTCAAACAAGAATTTTATACCCAGCACACTGTCATTCAGAAACAAAGATGGGATGAAAATATTCCGGAAAGAACAAAATCTGAGGGAGTTCATAACCACCAGACCTGCCTTACAAGAAATGCTCAGGGGATTCTTTGACTGGAAATAAAGGAACATTAATTAACATCATAAAAACATGAAAAGGTAGTGTTAATCCCTTAGTAATGGTAAATATATAGTCATAGTTGGATTCTGCAATATGGTGAAGTAGCACATAATTCACTTAAAACTCTAGTTTAAACAAAATTTTAGCAGCTAGTAAAAATAACCATAACTACAATAACCTGCTGTTACATAATATAAAAAAGCATGTAAATGATAACAGCAATCACCTAATATGTGTTGGGGGGAGGAGAATTAATAGTATAAAGTTTATGAATTCTACTAAAGTTAAACTGTTATCAGTTTAAAATAGGGTGTTATAATTTGAAGATATTTTATATAAGCCTCATGACAGCCACAAGAGAAAAAACTGTCGTAATCACACAAAAGAACGCTATAACTAGTGTTCATCAATGAATTGGGAAAGTTGCAAGATACAAAATTAATACACAGAAATCTCTTGCATTCCTATACACTAAAAATGAAAGATCAGAAAGGGAAATTAAGGAAACAATCCCATTTACCATCACATCAAAAAGAATAAAATACCTAGGAATAAACCTACCAAAGGAGGCAGAAGACCTATACTCAGAAAACTACAGATACTGATGAAAGATATCAAAAATGACACAAACAGATGGAGAGATATTCCATGTACTTGGATTGGAAGAATCAATATTGTGAAAATGACTACACTACCCAAACTAATCTAGATTCAATGCAATCCTTATCAAACTACTAATAGAATTTTTCACATAATTAGAACAAAAAAATTTTTTAATTTGTATAGAAACACAAAAGACCCCAAATAGCCAAGACAATCTTGAGAAAGAAAAACAAAGCTGGAGGAATCAGGCTCCCTGACTTCAAACTATACTACAAAGCTACAGTCATCAAAACAGTATGGTACTGGCACAGAAACAGAAATACAGACCAATGGAACAGGATAGAAAGTTGAGAGATAAACCCACACACCTATGGTCACCTAATCTAGGTGGCAAGAATATACCAGACAGTCTCTTCAATAAGAGGTGCTAGGAAAACGGGAGAGCTACATGTAAAAGAATGAAATTAGGGGCTTCCCTGGTGGTGCAGTGGTTGAGAGTCTGCCTGCCGATGCAGGGGACATGGGTTCATGCCCTGGTCCAGGAAGATCCCACGTGCCGCGGAGCGGCTGGGCCTGTGAGCCATGGCCACTGAGCCTGTGCGTCCGGAGCCTGTGCCCCTCAATGGGAGAGGCCACAACAGTGAGAGGCCCGCGTACCGCAAAAAAAGAAAAAAAACAAAACAAACAAAAAAAGAATGAAATTAGAACATTCTCTAACACCATACACAAAAATAAACACAAAATGAATTAAAGACCTAAATGTAAGACCAGATACTATAAAGCTGTTAGAGTAAAACATAGGCAGAACACTCTCTGACATGAATTGCAGCAAGACCTTTTATGATCCACCTCCAAGAGTAATGAAAATAACAACAAAAATAAAGAAATGGGACCTAATGAAAAGTAAAAGCTTTTGCACAGCAAAGGAAGCCATCAACAAGACAAAAAGACAACCCACAGAAAGGAAGACAATATTTGCAAACAAAGCAACAGACAAGGGATTAATCTCCAAAATATAAAAACCAGTCATGCAACTCAATATCCAAAAGCAAAAAATCCAATCAAAAAATGGGGAGAAGATCTAAATAAACATTTCTCCAAATAAGACATACAGATGGCCAAAAAGCACATGAAAAGATACTCAACATCACTAATTATTAAAGAAATGCAAATCAAAACTACAACGAGGTATCACCTCACACCAGTTAGAATGGCCATCATAAAAAAAATCTACAAACAATAAATGCTGGAGAGGGTGTGGAGAAAAGGAAACCTCCTACACTGTTGGTAGGAATGTAAATTGGTACAGCCACTATGGAAAGCATTATGGAGATTCCTTAAAAAACTAAAAATAGAGCTACCATATGATCCAGCAATCCCTCTCCTGGGCTTATATCTGGAGAAAACCATAATTCGAAAAGATACATGCACCCTAATGTTCATTGCAGCACTATTTACAATAGCCAGGAAATGGAAGCAACCTAAATGTCCATCGACAGAGGAATAGATAAATAAGATGTGGTACGTATATACAGTGGACTATTACTCAGCCATAAAAAGGAACGAAATAATGCCATTTGCAGTGACATGGATGGACCTCCAGATTGTCATACTTAGAGAAGTGAGATAGAGAAAGACAAATATCATATGATATCGCTTATATGTGGAATCTAAAAAAGTGGTACAAATGAACCTATTTACAAAACAGAAATAGAGTCATAGATGTAGAAAACAAACTTATGGTTACCACGGGGGGAAATGGGGGAAGAGGTAAATTGGGAGATTGGAATTGACATATACACACTACTACATATAAAATAGTTAACTAATAAGAACCTACTGTATAGCACAGGGAACTCCATTCAATACTGTGTAATGACCTATATGGGAACAGAATCTAAAAAAAGAGTGGATATATGTATAACTGACTCACTTTCCTGTACAGCAGAAATTAACACAACACTGAAAATCAACTATACTCCAATAAATAAATGTTTTACCCTTGGAGAAAAAGAACACAATAAAATGTCAAAGCATACTGATGTCAAAAGACATCAGAACATACACAAACAGACAACAAAATAAGAAAAAAGGAACAAGGGATCTACAAAAAAATCAGAAAACAATTAACAAAATGAAAACAGTAAGTCCTTATCTATCAATAATTACTTTAAAGGTAACCAGATTAAATTAACCAAGTTATTATTATCTAATGGTAAAAAAAAAGACAAAGAAAGTCATTATTCAATGACAAAAGGGTTAATACATCACGAAGGTATACCAATTGTAAATATTCATGTGCCCAACATTGGATCACCTAAATACGGGAAGCAAAAACTAACAGAGCTGAAAGGAGAAATAAACGACAATACAATAATAGTTGGGGACTCTAATATCTTATTCTCAATAATGAGTAGATCATCCAGACTGAGAATCAATAAGGAAACAGTGATTTTGAATAATGCTATAGACCAACTGGACTTACAGACATATACAGAACATCCTATCCAACAACTACAGAATACACATTCTTATCAAGCATACACACAACATTTTCTGTAACAGACCATATTTTAGGCCAAAAACAAGTCTTAGAAAATTCAGGACTGAAATCATACCACATAGCTACTCTGACAATACTGGCATGAAACTAGACATCAACACAAGAGGAAAGCTGGAAAATTCACAAACATGGAAATTAAACAACACTCTTCTGAGAACCAACAGATCAAAGAAAAATTAAAGGGGAAATAAAAGGTTTCTTGAGACAAAAATGGAAATACAACATACCAAAACTTGTGAGATGTAGCAAAAGCAGTTCTAAGAGGGAAGTTCATAGCAATAAACAGCCACGTTAAGAAGCAAGAAAGATCCCAAATACAGTAAGTCCCCTACATACGAACCTCCAACCTGCGAACTTTCAAAGATGCGAACGTACGTTACATCAGCGTCAGGTGTGAGTGAAATTGCAGTTTGCCCTCTGTCTCCTATTGCTGATGATCCTTCAGCTCTACCATTTCCCACCTCCTCTCCCTCCTCATTTCAGTAACTCTTATTTCCTGTTCACTCGATGCCAGCCCCTGTATGCCAGCTGTTGTACTATACTACTGTAATTTTCAAGGTACTGTACCGTAAGATTAAAAATGTTGTCTTTATTTTTGGTGTTTTTTTATGTATTATTTGTGTGAAAAGTATTATGAACCTATTACAGTACAGTACTATATAGCTGATTGGGTTAATTGAGTACCTAGGTTAACTTTGTTGGACTTATAAACAAATTGGACTTACAAATGTGCTCTCAGAACAGAACTCATTCATATGTAGGGGACTAACTATAAACAACCTAACTCTATGCCTTAAAGAGCCAGAAAAAAAAAGAGCAGACTGAACCCAAAATTGGCCGAAAAAAAAGGGAATAATAAATATTACAGCAAACATAAAGCATAGAACAGAAAAACAATAGAAAAATTAACCAAACTAAGACTTGATTTTTTGAAAAGGTAAACAAAATTGACAAACCTTTAGCTAGACTAGCCAAGAAAAAAAAAAAAGAGAGGATGAAATTAACAAAATTATAAATAAAAAAAGACATTATAATGGAAACCACAGAAATTCAAAGGATCACATAAGAAGCTACCATGAGGGGACTTCCCTGGTGGTGCAGTGGTTAAGAATCAGCCTGCCAATGCAGGGGACACGGGTTCGAGCCCTGGTACAGGAAGATCCCAAATGCCAAGGAGCAACTAAGCCCATGCACCACAACTAATGAGCCTGTGCTCTAGAGCCCGCAAGCCACAACAACTGAGCCTGCGTGCCATAACTACTGGAGGCCATGTGCCTAGAGCCCATGCTCCACAACAAGAGAAGCCACCGCAATGAGAAGCCCACTCACTGCAACAAAGAGTAGCCCCCACTTGCTGCAACTAGAGACAGACAGCACACAGCAACAAAGACTCAACACAGCCAAAAATAAAAATTAATTAATTTTAAAAAAAGAAGCTACTATGTAAAACTACATGCCAATAAACTGGACAACAAGAAGAAATGGAAATATTCTTAGAAGAACACAATTTACCAAGACTGAATCAGGAAAAAATAGAAAATCTGACTAGACCAATTAATAGTAAGGAGACTGAATCAGTAATCAAACATCTCCCAAGAAGAAAATCCCAGGACCAGATGACTGCACTGGTGAATTACACCAAACATTTAAAGAAGAATTAATACCAATGCTTCTTAAACTCTTCCAAAAACGCAAAGAGGAAGAAACACCCCCATACTAATTTAACAAGGCCAGCTTTATCCTGAAACCAAAACCAGAAAAGGACACTACCAGAAAAGAAAACTATAGGCCAATATCTCTGATGAGTACAAATCCAAAACTTCTCAATGAAATACTGGCAGACCAAATTCAGCCGCAAATTAAAAGGATCATTAACCATGACCAAGTGGGAATTATCCCTGGGATGCAAGGATGATTCAACATATGCAAATCAATCACTGTGATACATCACATTAATAAAATGAAAAAAATATCATGATCATCTCAATAGATGCAGAAAAAGCATTAGACAAAATTCAACATCGCTTAATGATAAAAAATTAACAGGCACAGAAGGAACATACTTCAACATAATAAAGGCCATATATGACACACGCACAGCTTACATCACACTCAAGGGTGAAAGTTTGAAAGCTTTTCCTATAAGATCAGGAACAAGACAAGGGTACAAGATCAGGAACAAGACTCTCAGCATTCCTATTCAACCTAGTACCAGAAGCCTAGCTAAACAATTGGGCAAGAAAAAGAAAAAAAAATATCAGAACTGGAAAGGAAGTAGTAAAACTCTATTTGAAGATACATGATTTTATATATAGAAAATTCTAAAGCTTCAACCAAAAAACTCTTAAATCTAATCAGTGAATTCAGTAAAGTTGCAGGATACAAAATTAACATTCAAAAATCAGTACCACTTTTATACACTAACAACAAATTCTGAAAAAAAAATAAAGAAATTGATCCCATTTACAACAGCATCAAAACTACAAGACATTGATGAAAGAAACTGAAGAAGACAAATAAAAGGACAGGTATCCTGTGTTCATGAACTGGAAGATTTAATACCGTTAAAATGTCAATACTGGGCTTCCCTGGTGGCGCAGTGGTTGAGAGCCCGCCTGCCGATGCAGGGACACGGCTTCATGCCCCGGTCCAGGAAGATCCCACATGCCGCGGATCGGCTGGGCCGTGAGCCATGGCTGCTGAGCCTGCACATCCAGAGCCTGTGCTCCGCAATGGGAGAGGCCACAACAGTGAGAAGCCCACATACCGCAAAAAAAAAAAAAAAAGAAAAAGAAAAAAGTCAATACTATCAAAAGCCATCTATAAATTCAATAGCATCTCTATCAATGTTCCAATAGCATTTTTTACAGAAGTATAAAAAAACACTCTTAAAATTTATATGGAACCACAGAAGACCCAAATAACCAAGAAATCCTGAAAAAGAAGAACAAAGCAGGAAGCATCACATTTCCTGATTTCAAGCTGTACAATAAAGCTACAGTCATCAAAACAGTGTGGTATTGGCATCACAAGAAAAATACACCAATGGAACAGAATCAAGAACCCAAAAATAAACCCACACAAACATGGTCAACTAATATTTAATAAGGGAGCCAAAAACACTCAATGGGGAAATACTTGTCTCTTCAATAAATGTTTTAAGGAAAACTGGATAAACACAGGCAGAAAAATGAAATTGGATCCTTATATCACACACAGAAATTAACTCAAAATGGATTAAAGACTTAAATGTATGACCTGACGTGAGGAAAACTGGATAACCACAGGCAGAAAAATTAAATTGGATCCTTATCTTATATCACCCCCAGAAATTAACTCAAAATGGATTAAAGAATTAAATGTAAGATATGAAACTCCTAGTAAAAAAAAAAAAAAAAACCAGGAATTAAGCTCCTTGACATGGGTCTTGGTAATGATCTTTTGGATATGATGCCTAAAGCATAAGAAACAAAATAAAAAATAAACAAGTGGGATTACATCAATCTAAAACCTTCCATACAGCAAAAGAAACCATCAAAAAAATGAAAAGACGATGGAAAAATTCAAACAATATATATGTCTGATAAGGAGTTAATATCTAAGATACAGAAAGAATTCATACAATTCAATTGCAAAAAAATCAAATAACCCAAATAAAAAATGAACAAAGGACTTAGAAACTAGGAGCACTTTTTCTTTAAAGAAAGGACAATAACCAAGACATCACTGAGGAAATCAAAAATTACCTAGAAACAAATGACAATGAAAACACAATGACCCCAAAACCATGAGATACAGCAAATGCAGTTCTAAGAGGGAAGTTTATAGGAATACAATCCTACCTCAAGAAACAAGAACAACCTAATCTTACACATAAAGCAACTAGATAAAGAACAAAAAAAAAACCCCAAAGTTAGCAGAAGGAAAGAAATCATAAAGATCAGATCAGAAATAAATGAAAAACAAATGATGGAAACAGGAGAAAAGATCAATAAAACTAAAAGCTGGTTCTTTGAGAAGATAAACAAAATTGACAAACCATTAGCCAGACTCATCAAGAAATAAAGGGAGAAGACTCAAATCAACAGAATTAGAAATGAAAAAGGAGAAGTAATAACTGGCACTGCAGAAATACAAACGATCATGAGAGCCTACGACAAGCAACTATATGCCAATAAAATGGACAACTTGGAAGAAATGGACAAATTCTTATAAAAGTACAACCTTCCAAGACTGAACCAGGAAGAAGTAGAAAATATGAACTGACCAATAACAAGCCCTGAAATTGAAACTGTGATTAAAAATCTTCCAAAAAACAAAATCTCAGGGCCAGATGGCTTCACAGGCAAATTCTTCTTTTTTTTTTTTTTTTAACATCTTTATTGGGGTATAATTGCTTTACAATGGTGTGTTAGTTTCTGCTTTATAACAAAGTGAATCAGTCATACATAAACATATGTTCCCATATGTCTTCCCTCTTGCATCTCCCTCCCTCCCACCCTCCCTATCCCACCCCTCCAGGCTGTCACAAAGCACTGAGCCAATATCCCTGTGCCATGCGGCTGCTTCCCACTAGCTATCTACCTTACTACGTTTGTTAGTGTGTATATGTCCATGACTCTCTCTTGCCCTGTCACAGCTCACCCTTCCCCCTCCCCATAACCTCAAGTCCGTTCTCTAGGAGGTCTGTGTCTTTATTCCTGCCTTACCCCTAGGTTCTTCATGACATTTTTTTTTCTTAAATTCCATATATATGTGTTAGCATACGGTATTTGTCTTTTTCTTTCTGACTTACTTCACTCTGTATGACAGACTCTAGGTTTATCCACCTCATTACAAATAGCTCAATTTCATTTTTTTTTATGGCTGAGTAATATTCCATTGTATATATGTGCCACATCTTCTTTATCCATTCATCCGATGATGGGCACTTAGGTTGTTTCCATCTCCGGGCTACTGTAAATAGAGCTGCAATGAACATTTTGGTACATGACTCTTTTTTAATTTTGGTTTTCTCAGGGTATATGCCCAGTAGTGGGATTGCTGGGTCATATGGTAGTTCTATTTGTAGTTTTTTAAGGAACCTCTATACTGTTCTCCATAGTGGCTGAACCAATTCCACAGGCAAATTCTATCAAACATTTAGAGAAGAGCTAACACCTATCCTTCTCAAACTCTTCCAAAATATAGCAGAAGGAGGAACACTCCCAAACTTATTCTACAAGGCCACCATCACCCTGATACCAAAACCAGACAAAGATGCCACAAAGAAAGAAAACTACAGGCCAATATCACTGATGAACATAGACATAAAAATCCTCAACAAAATACTAACAAACAGAATCCAACAGCACATTAATAGGATCATACACCATGATCAAGTGGGGTTTATCCCAGGAATGCAAGAATCTTCAATATATGCACATCAATCAATGTGATACACTGTATTAACTAATTGAAGAAGAAAAACCATATGATAATCTCAATAGATGTAAAAAAAAAGGTTTTGACAAAATTCAACATCCATTTATGATAAACTCTCCAGAACATGGGCACAGAAGGAACCTACCTCAACATAATAAAGGTCATATATGACAAACCCACAGCCAAATTCATTCTCAGTAGTGAAAAACTGAAACAATTTCTTCTAAGATCAGGAACAAGACAAGGTTGCCCACTCTCACTACTATTATTGAACATAGTTTTGCAAGTTTTCGCCAGAGCATTCTGAGAAGAAAAATAAATAAAAGGAATCCAAGTCGGAAAAGAGGAAGTAAAACTGTCACCGTTTACAGATGACATGATACTATACATAGAGAATCCTAAAGATGCCACCAGAAAACTACTAGAGCTAATCAATGAATCTGGTAAATTAGCAGGATACAAAATTAATGCACAGAAATCTCTGGCATTCCTATACACTAACAATGAAAAATCTAAAAGAGAAATTAAGGAAACACTCCCATTTACCACTGCAACAAAAAGAATAAAATACCTAGGAATAAACCTACCTAAGGAGACAAAAGACCTGTACTCAGAAAACTATAAGACACTGATGAAAGAAATCAAAGATGTTACAAACAGATGGAGAGATATATACTATGCTCTTGGATTGGAAGAATCAACATTGTGAAAATAACTATACTACCCAAAGCAATCTACAGATTCAATGCAATCCCTATCAAACTACCACTGGCATTTTTCACAGAACTCGAACAAAAAATTTCACAATTTGTAATGGAAACACAAAAGACCCCGAATAGCCAAAGCAGTCTTGAGAAAGAAAAACAGAGCTGGAGGAATCAGGCTCCCTGACTTCAGACTATACTACAAAGTTACAGTCATCAAAACAGTGTGGTACTGGCACAAAAACAGAAAGATAGATCAATGGAACAGGATAGAAAGCCCAGAGATAAACCCATGCACCTATGGTCACCTTATCTTTGAAAAAGGAGGCAAGAATATGCAATTGAGAAAAGAGAGCCTCTTCAATAAGTGGTACTGGGAAAACTGGACAGCTACATGTAAAAGAATGAAATTAGAACACTCCATAACGGCATACACAAAAATAGTCATAATGGATTAAAGACCTAAATGTAAGGCTAGATACTATAAAACTCTTAGAGGAAAACATATGCAGAACACTCTATGACATAAGTCACAGCAAGATCCTTTTTGACCCACGTCCTAGAGTAATGGAAATAAAAATAAACAAATGGGACCTAATGAAACCAAATCTTTTGCACAGCCACGGAAACCATAAACAAGACAAAAAGACAACCCTCAGAATGGGAGAAAGTATTTGCAAATGAAGCAACTGACAAAGGATTAATCTCCAAAATATGCAAGCAGCACATGCAGCTCAATATCAAAAACACAAACAGCCCAATACAAAAGTGGGCAGAAGACATAAATTGACATTTCTCCAAAGAAGATACACAGATTGCCAACAAACATATGAAAGAATGCTCAACATCACTAAACATTAGAGAAATGCAAATCCAAACCAGCAGACGTAGAGCATGGATGGACTTGAGGACACGGGGAGGGGGAAGGGTAAGCTGGGTCGAAGTGAGAGAGTAGCACTGACATATATACACTACCAAATGGAAAAGATATAGCTAGTGGGAAGCAGCTGCATCACACAGGGATATCAACTCAGTGCTTTGTGACCACCTAGACGGGATAGAAGGGTGGGAGGGAGACACAAAATGGAGGGGATATGGAGATATATGTATACATATAGCTGATTCACTTTTTGTACAGCAGAAACTAATACAACAATGTAAAGCAATTATACTCCAATAAAGATTCCAAAAAAAAAAAAAAAGAAGGACAAATTATGCGAAAACCCAGAAACAAATTAGTTTATTGCAAGGGAAGGAAGTTGAGGGCATTATGTTGGCCTGTTTCTTTAGTACCAAAGCATAGAGCAACCCTATGGCTTAAGATAATACATGGATTTATTGATTTTATATCCTATCACTCGTTCACACAACAATTTTGAAAACTCAGAAAGCTTTCGGTGGAGTAACATCTGACATAAATGGGCAGGAAGGGTACAGCTCACAGACGCAGAAGATAAATGGAGCCCTAGAAGAACAATTACTGCCACTGCAATTAGGTTTCCTTTGGAAACACCTTTTCATTAAGAAAGTAAAATGAATGTATTTAGTGCCTGAAAAATCCAATGCTACACATGGCTCAGTGAACTGCACAACATTATGTAAAAACACCAACTGTCTTAGAAAAAGATGGCGTCATTTTCTAAGTGAGATGAGCAGCTAGGGAAAATGCCACAGTCTTTCTACTCAGAATGGGACACAACTGGCTAGACTGTGGTCATACTGCCTGGATTCAAAATCCAACTCTGCCACCTTAGGTGTGACCATAAGCACAAGCAAATTAAACAAACTTCTGTGCGTCTTTTTCTTCAACGAGACTGATCTATAGGTTTGTTGTGAGGATGGAAAAACAGTGCATAGTAAGAACCCATAAAACTAGTGCCATTGTCCTCCTCCTCTAGCTGTCTTCTTCCTTCAGCTCCCCTTTCTCTACTTTCTGCTCCGCCTCCTTCTCCTTTATCCTCATCTTTCTTCTACTTCACTCTAAGTATTAATTCCTTCAACATATGTTCACTGAATATTCACTCTGTGTCAGATACTATGGCCTGGAATTACACTGATGAACAAAATACTGGCATACCTCATTTTATTTTACTTCAATTTGTTGTGCTTTGCAGCTAATGCATTTTTCACAAATCGAAGGTCTGTGGCAACCCTGCATCAAGCAAGTCTACTGGCACCATTTTTCCAACAGCATTTGTATACTTCACGTCTCTGTGTCACATTTTGGTAACTGCTGCAATATTTCAAACTTTTTCATTATTATTATATTCGCTATGGTGATCTATGATCAGTGACCTTTGATGTTAATATTGCAAAAAGATTAGGACTTGCTGAAGGCTCAAGTTATGGTTAGCAGTTTTTAGCAATAAAGTATTTTTTAATTAAGGTATGTACATTGCTTTGTTAGACATAATGCTACTGCACACTTAGACTACAATACAGGGTAAACATAACTTTTATATGCACTGAGAAACCAAAATATTCATGTGACTTGCTTTACTGGGATATTCACTTTACTGAAGTGGTTTAGAAACAGACCACCGCGATATCTCCAAGATATGCCTGTATACATGATTCCTGATCTCTCTGAGTATACTAAAGCACCAAGTTTTGCACAGCTCAAAAGCTCAAAGCTCTAGTTTAGAAGGAAAATGTTGAATAAAAAATATAAATATCTGACAACAAATTGTGAAAATTTTATTGAAAGAAAATAACACGGGGCAATAAAATAGAATGATGTGAATAATTATTCCAGTGTGGCGGTAGGCAAAGGACTCTCTGAAGAACCAACATATAAGCGGAGTTATAAAAATCCCAAAATTTTGAAAGCACAAATATTATTTAATTTTCCAAAAATTGTCATCCAAAACATATTTATTCCCAATCAATTCAAACATTACTATTTTAAGTGCTTACAAATTATATACTTATCAGGATTTCTGTGCTGAAAACAGAAAAATCTTTGCTTGGAGTCTAAGATTGTTTCTATGGAAAAAAAAGTTAATCAAATAAAGAGTAGTAAATTCCAATTTAAAAAGTCAACAAAATTGAAAAATGGGCAGAAGACCTAAACAGACATTTCTCCAAAGAAGACCTACAGATGGCAAATAGTCACATGAAAATATGCTCATCACCGCTAATTATTAGAGAAACACAAAACTAAAATGAGGTATCACTTCACACTGGTCAGAATGGTCATCATTAAAAAGTCTACAAATAATAAGTGTTGGAGAGGGTGTGGAGAAAATGGAACCCTCTTACACTGTTGGTGGAAATGTAAATTGGTGCAGCCATTATGGAAAACAGTATGTAGGTTCCTCAAAACACTAAAAATAGAGTTAACATATGACCCAGCAATCCCACTCCTGGGCATATATCCAGAAAAAAACTATAATTCAAAAAGATACATGCACCCCTATGTTCACAGCAGCACTATTCACAATAGTCAAGACATGGAAACAACCTAAATGTCCATCAACAGATGAATGGATAAAGAAGATGTAGTGTTTATATATACAACGGAATATTACTCAGCCATAAAAAAGAATGAGATAATGCCATTTGCAGCAACATGGACTGATCTAGAGCTTATCATACTAAGTGAAGTAAGTCAGAAAGAGAAAGACAAGTATCATATGATATCACTTATATGTGGAATCTAAAATAAGACACAAATGAATATATCTACACAACAGAAACAAACAGTCATAGAGAACAGATTTGTGGTTGCCAAGGGGATGAGGGGGTGGGAGGGAAGGATTGGGAGCTTGGGATTAGCAGAAGCAAACTAGTAAATATAGGATGGCTAAACAACAAGGTTCAACTGTACAGCGCAGGGAACTATATTCAATATCCTGTGATAAACCAGAATGGAAAAGAATACAGAAAAGAATATATATATATTGTGTAATTGAGTCACTTTGCTCTACAGCAGAAATTAGCACAACACTATAAATTAACTACACTTCAATAATTTTTTAAAGTCAACCAAAAATTAAAACAGACCTTTAAATGAGTATTACATATTTTAACCAAATTTGAACTAGTCTGTGAAGAAAATACAACCTAAAGCTAAATTAACCAAATCCTTAACCTTAAGGAAAAAAGATATGAGAATCAAAAGGACAACTAATTATAGTTAATCTGTATTACATCTGTCGCATAGATAATGTTGTCTGAAATGTCAGGAAAAGGTTCTTAGCAATTCCTGCTGATATAATATGGGGAGGTTAATTATAATTAGTCTATAAGACCTATAGAAACATCATTGTTAAAACATTCAAAGAGAAGAGTTGGAAGACTATGGTGGTTTGAGAACGAGAGGTGAAACAGAAACCAGTAAAAGAAAACAAGTTTGGACAAAACTAGTGGTCAAAATCAATAAAATAAAAAGCAGAGATGTGAGTCTGATAGTTAAGTCAAGAGGACTGATTTCCTTTTACTTAATCAGATTGTCAAAATGTAGGAGTTGGGAGAAGTAAAGCAATAAGCCATGGTTCAGACTCACAGCTTAGACTAGGAAAAGAAGAGATACTTTAGGACCTAACTCTACTTGGTGGATGTCTCCACTGCCATGTGACTTGAAATATGCAAGTAAATGCCAACGTCATTGGCCTCACCTCACTTGACATTCATGATTACTGGTATATCAAGTTTATGAGATCTCATAAGAGTTAATCTGCTTTTATAAACCTTTTACTTTGATTTTCTAGCAGCTAACAGCATTTCATAGAAAAAAGTGAAATAGTAAAATTTTGATGGGTATGTTACAGCTAACAATGGAACTGAGGCCACTATCCACAGCAAAGAAAAATATAATTAGGTAATTAATGACTGAGGTCACTTATGATTATGTCATTTATGTATTATCATGTGTAGTTTAAACAAGACACATATTAGCTGTAAAAAGAATATATAAAAATATGCAAGATACTTTTTTCCCTACTATAAAAAGAAAAATATATGCAGTTTAGGTATTCTTGGGGAAACAGATATAAAGACAAGAACCAGTTGCTCTAATCAAAGTAGATATTAGCTTCAAAGTAAAAATGGTTAGCTAAGCAACAAATGTGTGAGGTAGATGTACTGAAAATCTCCTTTTCATAAGCTTTTAACATTAGCTTGAATTCAATATTCACATGTGATATGCATTTTTCTACAATACAACTATTATCAGTTTATGATTGCCATACGAAAGAAGTAATTTTGGAGTTTTTTTACCTGTACTTACCACCCCTCTTTGCAGGTACTGATTTTTAAATCATGACATCATTTCTTTGGAAAATTTTTAATTACAATTCATAGCTTTAAACAATTTCTATGCACTCCATGAATATTTCACTATGAAAAATTAAGTTGGTGAGAGTTCACTTTGGATGCTGCCATTTTAAACAATTTATAGGGGATATTTTTTGCTTTTACTAAATGGTATGAGAAACAAAAATTGTAAAATATTTAACAGATCTAAACTTTTTACTTTGGGACCTTATACAAACCATATCAAGTTAGTAGAAGGTAAGATTCTCAGGAAAGAAACAATAAATTCAAGATTATAACATTTCTATGTTGAAATTTAGTCTACAGTGATACTACACACATACTGACTTCTCATGGAGATGAATATCAATAAACTGATTGGCCTGGGAGATAAATATTGATTTTTATCAAGCCCAAGGTCTACACTCATATCAGACAATTATTCTTGATATTTCCTAGGATGCAAAATCAATAAATGAATTGAGCTTTTTATATTCTGAATAGTTTCCCAAGTCTGCAGGAAAGTTAGCTTTTCATGCTGTTATGGAGAAGTGCTGACCAATTTACATCTATATTCTGTGAGTAATTCCTAAAAATATCCAAATGAAATATCTCTCATATTGTTGCTCTAACATTTGACTCATTTTAATAACACTGAATATTATTCCAATTCAGTGCTATTTCTCATATTCATTATCTTTTCCATTTTCTAGATTTCTTTTTATATGTCACTACTATATTCAGGCTTCTTTGACAGGAGTCCAGTACATATAGCCTCTGAAGTTAGACCAACAAAAAGTAAAATTACTTACTGGAGGATGAAATTTTCTGTGCTGATTGTTTGGCAGTAATTAAAATAAGCATAGAGATGTTTGCATGATTTGTTTTTAACTTAAGTGAATAAAGGTCCTGGAATTCTATACATAAGCATGAGATTCCTTTCTGCATTAGTGATATTGCGTCGTCCTCCACATCACCTAAGTTTTACGGCTTTGGTCTAGTCCAAAGGGACTGACAGCAGCACTAGGAATATGCCTACGTTTTAAAGAGGCATCAAGGCATCTGCTTAAAAGTAAATTCAGAGCCCCGATGATGATAGCCTGAATTTCTAAACCAGGAATTTGTTACTATCAACAGCAAGTCAGCATAGATAGTTAACCTAATATGTGTTTTGAACAGTGCTCCAAAATATTATCCTTTTGTTTCCACCCTAAGTCTTGATTCCAAGGAAGGCAATATACTATATAGTATATATAATATATAGTTCTTTCTATCTCAACCTCCTGGAAGAATGTGGTGGTGTAACTGAAGATATATGAAGCGACTACAAATATAGCATATCTTTCTGGAATATCATTTTACCAGATGGTAGATATATTATATATCTATATATACTTGCTAGGGCTGCCATAACAAAATACCACACACTGGATGACTTAACAGAAATTTATTTCCTCATAATTCTGTAAGCTAGAAGTCTGAGATCAAGCTACCAACAGAGGTAGTTCCTTCTAAGCACCCCTCTCCTTGGCTTGGAGATGACCACTATATTCTTCCAATATTTTCACATGATCATCCCTCTGTGTATCTGCCTATGTCCTAATCTCCTCTTCTTATAAGGACATCAAACTCTATCAAATTAAAGTCCACATCAATGACCTCATTTAACCTTAATTACCTCTTTAAAGAACATATCTCCAAATACAGTCACATTCTGAGGAGATTAGAACTTCAACATATGAATTTTGAGAGGGCACAATTCAGCCCATACTAGTAGGTAAGGAAAATAATTTTTTTGTTTAAAATTAATATGTAAATACTATGAATACAAAATTTGCATGATTTAAAGATATACAAGTACTACACTTCTTCAGACCATGCTCCTAGATCTTCAGGGAATAGTATTCTCTGCTCTGGGGGTGTTTCAATGGAAATATTAAAGGAGTACTGGTAGTGATAAAATAATGAGATTTAAAATTAATTCTTTGTTCAAATACTGACTTCACCACTTGCCCATCTCATATTGTGGCAAATTATCTGTGATATCTAAGCCTCAGTTTTTCCTCTTATAAATATGAATAATGATAACAACACCTACTTCATAGAGGTGGTATGATTAAGGGAGATAATATTATAAAAAATAATGAGCACAGTTAGGTAGTTATATAAACATTAAATTTCCGTTCAAAAGTACTTCTATGTCTTTATTCAAAAATAAAATCTTAACATATAATCTTGACCTAAAAGACATTAAGAGGGAAGCTGTATTTGATAACATAGTAAAAACTGTAAGCATATAAGAACATTTAAAGATGCTTGCTTTAAATCTACATCTATCACAGAACTGCACCTCTGGAAGAAACAATACAGATGAGTGATGACTTATACTATTTTCCTAGCTCCCAATCCAATATGCTTTCCAGGAGAGCAAGGTGCTTAGTGAACTGAAATAACTAATTGTACAGATCAAATGTGTTTTTGATGGCTCTCGAATTTCTGAAAAATTATTTGCAAAGATGCTTAATTACTATTTGTGAAACCTATATGCTGTTCTGAGTTCTGAACTCTACCATTTTTCAAGTTTTGTTCCTCTCTTTTTTTTTCTGTTTACTTATACTGCCTGCTTTACTTCAGTATGCACAAATATTCCTGAATCTCAAATTAAAGATTATATAACAGATTCCCTGAACCTTTCTTGGAAAGACATTAATTAAAAATAGGATGTCAGTTTAATATAATTTGTCACTATCCACCCCAAATCCTCCTTGGTGGATTCCAATAAGGAATCTTTCATGCACATTTACACATTTTTTTGTCTGGTCTGCTCACCTAACCTTTAGAGAACTTAATTAAGTACTTTTAAAAGTAACAGCATATACTTCACAGAAGTAGAATTTTCCATTAAGAGTTACCAAAACAAATGGTTAAGAACTTGCATAGTTGTAAAGAAAGACAAAGTAAAGATGTCAGCTAAACGGAGATAAAAGATGAAAAGAAAATTACTGTGTCATCAAAAAGATAATGATGTTTAAAAGAAATTTTAAAAGATGAGACATTTTGTAGGACGTATAAAACAGTTTGACTAGAGCCAATAAAAAACTTTGGTGAAGGAAATGTCACTAATTAGATATTGTTAAAGCTGAAATGAACATTTTATGCTTTTATAGGCTAACAAATAAAAAAAGGGTACTTAAACAAGCAATATCAGATTTTTCCACAGATCAGGGTACAGATTGTATAACATTAACTCTACAGGAATACAACCTAATCATGTGGCGCTATGACACCACGAGGCGATGTGAAAACACATTTTGGAAAAGACCTTGAACTTGTGTGCCACATACAGAAGGAAGCAAATGCATTTTTGAATCCCTGGAAAGGATGAAAAGGAAACTGCTAGGATATATGCCTTTGAAAGTAATCTACAAAGAAACAAAAAAAACAATTCTGTCCCAGCACTCTAACCCAAGATGAGTCTCATTATCGGCTAAAGTTAAAATAATAATTGTCATAAGTATATCACCTTATATTTTCAAAACATAATCTTATACTTCAAACAAGTGTAATAACAAGTAATGGTGAGATACCACTGTCATAATCAGAGTGACAAAGGTGAAAATATTACCAATATCTAGAGTAGCTAAGGGTGTGGAGAATAGATACGGTAAGGCAGAGTTGGTGATAGTGCAAAATATGAACATCTTTGTGACAACATGAGTGAAATGTTAAATGTAAATTTACTTTGACCCAACAGCCTTATTCTGAGGAGTTCATTCTAAGTAGAAATTATATTAAGGATAAAGATATATTTACAGCAGTGTTGTGTCATGTTTCCTGTCTGGGGCCTAGTTTCCAAGCTGTATCTCAGGCAGGGTTTCTTACCCTTGACACTGTTTACATTTTGAGCCAGATAATTCCGTGTTATGGGGCTGTTCCATGAATTGTAGAATGTTTAGAAGCATCCCTGGTCTCTACCCACCAGAAAAGTAGCACTCTTCCAGTTATGACAATGAAAAATGTCTCCAAACATCGCCAAATGTCCTGTAGAGAACAAAATCTGCCCCAGCTGAGAACCACTGTCCTGCTACTTGTAAATATTTTCTCTCATTAATTTCTCTCAACTTATTTAACTCATTTGTAAAATGAGAATGGTAATATCTACCTCAAAGTGCTCATGAGGGAATTCATGTATATGAAGTACCAAGAACAGCATCGTGCTCATTGCACACAATTTTGTAAGCGTACCTCTGTTAATTATTATAGCCCTAATCCCACACCTGGGACATTGAGCTGGTTCTTTGTTGATATACAGAGGACTCTTTTGATTTGCTTCACCAGGTTAACTACATATCAAATCTGAGTATACATATATAATATGAATAGCTATCCTTTGGAGGAAATTGTGGCTGTTTTAAGCACCATGAGAACAGGAACCAGTTGTATGCATTCATTCTCTAGATCTTCAAGACCCCAGCAGGAGACCTGGCATATAGCAGGCACTCAAGAAACAGGTGCTGATGTTTAGATCAACTAATGGAGGAATGATGTGGCACATTGGTAATTTCAAGTGTACTGCCTGAGATTCCAAAAAAGCCTAAAATGGGCTCTAGGTCCATCTATCTTGCTGCAAATGGGAAAGACTTATTATATATCTAATACTATCTAATACTTTTATGACAAAAGATACAGAAATTATATATTAAAAATCATATCCATGCTTGAGAGTTTTACAAGCAAGTGTCTCTGATATCAGTAGTTATGAAAACAACTCCTTAGCCATATTTCTTGCATCACTGAGGAATAAATAAAAATAAAAAATTAATTTGTCTGCTTCTTCAGCCTGCATCCAACTCTCCACTGTTGACATTAGATGCTTAAACTCCAGTGGAGCTACTCAAATATTCCCTCTCTCTCTTTCTCGCTCTCTCTATCCGTGTGTTGTGTATGTGTTGTGTATCCTTACCAAACAGCTCAACAAAGGAAAATGGAAAAGCTGAGAGAAGAAACTTGTGAAATATAATTCTCCCAGCAATAAGGATTTTTATTGTCAATCTAAAAACAGCTGACACTCCCTGAAAGTAGGACCATAAAAATAAAATACAGCACACATCCTCCATTTGCCTACACTTGAAGGAAATGAGAAGTTCTCACAATTGTTATGGCAACTAATGTTACCACATTTGGTAGTTTTCAACAAAGGTAAAAGGGGGAAAAAAGATCTCCTGAGCCTTAGGATACTGCCTTGCTTTTCAAATTGAAACAGTCTGAGAAGCTGTACACTGAAAATACATCTTCATGATGAAAATGCAGTTCATATTCTTCACAGTTCTTATTTGACAATCATTTTCTGCTAATTATAGGACCAGAAAACCAATTCCTTCACTAAAATTGTTGGAGTCATTTTCTTTTCTACTTTCAAAACTCAAATTCTTCAGAGCCAAAACTTTTGATTCCCTCTCCTATTGGTCTCCCCAAACATTCCAAACCTTTACCACTCTTCTCAAGACTTCTACTCCTACCTCTGGAGAAACCTTTCTTCCTACTTCCCTGAAAAATACAGTCAACCAGGCATTAAGTGTCTCAATGTTCCTCTTAAAATGTATCTGTATTAAAGATCTTCCCATATTAGCTATATCTGGTCTCATCCCTTTCTTAGGGACAGTGATTCATCAAGTCTTTTTCCTACCCAAACATACATTCTCTCCTTTCTCAATGGACTCTTTTCTTCAGAATACAAATCTGCTCAAATTTTTCTAATCATAAAAAACGTGTACCCTACAGTACCTCTGGCTCCTGTGGCTACTGTTCTATTTGTGCATCCCTCTGTAGTTACTATATTAAAAGAATAACCTGTGCTCTTTTTCACTGTTTCAGCTCCAACATGGCTCTACCCATTCTAACGTAGCCTTTGATCCTATTCACTAAATCTATTCTTGGGAAGATCAGCAACAAATCCCACATTTCCACAATCTATATTCCTCATGTGAAAAATCCAAAACAATTAATTTGTAATTAGTTTTAGGCTTTCTTCCTCCCCAAGCAAAGCTTTCTGGTTCTGCCCTCTCTTTTCTCTTACCTTTCCTTTAAAGACAGTTTTCTCTTGCCAAATGGGTTTCTTTGGAATTTTATGATGGAGGGTCAGGAAGAAAGAGGCAAGTGTATAAGGATAGAAAGCAAAGAGCTAAAGATGTTGGAAGAAATTAGGGAGGACGATTTTTAAAAACGTGTCCAAAGAGTTGTTATACTGAGGGAAGTAAATGAGATAGAAAGTGAGAAAGTTAAGAAATTTGAATGTGGTTATAAGTTTCCTCCATAATATTAGACAAAAAAAGGGAAAACTAAGTTGTTTAGAAATTACTATAATACTGCCTAAAAATATGCTTTTTATTATGACATTTCTCAGAGAATAGACAATTGTTACACTTAGTTTACGTGACTTATCATTTTACATGGCTAATTAAACCTTCTTGAAGGTCTCTATTTGCTTCACTCCTATAGCTTTCTTGGACCTCGTTTTATATCTCCAGCACCCTTATTAATATCACACATGAACTTCTCTTTCCTATCCAAGAAAGTCTATGATTGGAGACTAACCTCAATTCTTTCCTCTCTCTACCAAAGCCATCCCCACCTTGCACTGAGAAGATACTTATTATGGGCTGAATTGTGTCCCCGCAAAGTTCATATGTTAAGGTCTTAACTCCCAGTACCTCAGAATGTGACTGCATTTGGAGATAAGGTCTTTAAAGAGCTGATTAAGTTAAAATGAGGTCTTCAGGATGCACCTTAATCCAATGTTACTGGTGTCATAAGAAGAAGAAATTAAGACACACAGAGAGACACTAGGACCATGTAACCAGAGGAAAGACCATGGGAGGACACAGCAAGCCAAACAGAGAGGTCTCAGAATGAAACCAAACCTGTTGACAACTTGATCTTGGACTAGCTAGCCTCCAAACTGTGAGAAAATAACATCCGTTGTTTAAGCCACCCAGGCTGTGGCATTTTGTTATAGCAGTCCTAGCAATACAATATTTATTTGTTTTGGTATTAGATCAAATAAAGATTAAGTCCTATTGAAGTCTGGTTCTAATTCTGTATTCTGAAACAGAATCATAGGATATTAAAGCTGGAAATGTCTTAGATATCATTTAGTTGAGTTTTTCATTTTTGTGAGGGTCACCAAATTCCTTTATAAAATTCATGAAGGCCAGAGTCCCTTCCTCAGCAAGGCGAACATGAGAACACATACATAACTTTTGCATATATTTTATTTTATTTCACTAAGAACTGATTTTCTTCACACAGGCAGAATATGTTTTGTTTTTATTTAAAAAAAAACCCTTTGTGAATAAATAATTCTCACCCATTTTTCAGAAAAAAATTAAAAGTCACTTTCTAAAATAAAATAGAAATGAATGGTACTGTGGTAAGAAAAAGAAAACTAATCTAAACTAAATTTACTATTTACTCAATAGTAAATTTCAATGAGAAACCTGATTTAAAAGTTTTAACTTACTTTAACATATCAGTATCTTGGATGTTCAATAGATTTGTGACTCTTGTCATTTGGGGCAAGAGGTAGTGAAAAACTCTAGCTTGCTTTATAAGATGGTATTGCCATATTATACAGAATTAGAATAACCATTACTCTCTTTACCAGTCAAGGATAAGATTGTGTGAAGAAACAAACATTCTCCTAGACCTTTTGGAGAAATTCTAGTCACGTCATTTCCTCCAGTCAATAAGGTCACTTTTGGCAAGTACTGCATCACTGATCCTGCCTATTTCAGCAAAAAAATAAAATAAATCCATATTTCAATGTTAAGGTCATCGTTGCAAACTTAACTTTCAAAAAGTTTTTCACTACTTTGATATAGCCAAAGATTTCATAGCCAATGGATAAAATGACAAGAGTGTCATTCTCAACTCTGGGCTTTAGAAGCACTTTGCCTGGAACTGGAATGTGTGTATAGTTGTCAGCTCACATCCTCCTCTCACAGAATGAAAACTTGGCCAAAAGAGCTCCTTCTCTTCAACAGCATTCACAGGCAATGGAAGGGCCTTAAATCAGAAGATTTGTCTTATTCATTGGAGCAAAGTATCTGCCAAGTGAGCCAATCCATAAATGGATTTCTCCCTGTCAAGTTTTTCTGTGACCGGGCTTTCCTAGTCTCTCAAAAGAAGTGAAACTTCTGCTTTACAGTGTAGTCAACACTTAAAAAGGCGGCAAAATTCTTGGTACTCAAAAAGTTTGTTACGCTGGAATTTGTGACAAAACTTCTTGAAAAGACAATGATTTTAAAACCTGACCCTGAGGAAGTTGGTATGTTTCATAACAGGAAACAAAATTCTTTTCAAGAATGCTAGCTAGGTCTTTGACACCAGTGCATCCTCGTGTCAAAAGCAATGAGAAGTCATAATAATGTGACTTCCCTAAAGCAGGAAATCCAGACGGATAGCCATGCCTGTTTATGTTTTATTGGGACACAATAAACTAAGTTGTCGCTTTTTGTCCTCCCAGCCAAAGGCTTCCTCGGTGAAGAAAATTCTCTCCATTTTGAAAGTATCTATGGTCACTGGCATTTCTAAAAGTGACTCAGATATTAAAACATTACTTTTGATAGCTTTAGTGTGCACATAAATCAGGAAAACCAAGGTTTGGCAGCACAGAAAGATAACAGTAGTGTCATCTAGTTGTGTACTGGAAGGAAAATGACACAGTTGTGAATTCCTCCTACTTCAGGGTATTAGAAGAAATGTCAGCAAGTCTGATGTATGTGATGTCATTTCTTAAAGACATTGTTTCTATTTTCTTCTGTGGCTTCAATCACAAACTAGCTTAACATTTAATATCCAAAGAATAAGAGGGTGCCAAGTGTCTTCAACTTTATGTAACTTCTTGTGCTTAGCAGTTTAGTAAGTGAAATTTTATCTATAGAAGAAAGCCACAAACCTCATTCCGACATCAAAGAATCGCCAGGAAAGTATCATCAGGAAAGAGACAGCACGTGCTCGTTAACAATCTCTTCTCAACCACCATGTAGTATTGGCCATTTTTCCCTCTCTGGATCAGACTCCTGCAGTGTTCAGTGGTAACGGTGTGATAGTGTGGCTTATGCCTATCCAAGTCACGATGCCATTGCCCACACTGTGTGTGATGTCTGCCAGTATGTGCCAATGTGTCTCCTTCCAATCTCAAGGGAAATGATACCTGTACCAACTGGGTTTTTCTGCTGCTGCTGCCACCATATCTTCTGGAGCTTCTCTCCCCCTCACTGCAGAAGCTACTGGCACAGCCAGCAAGCACCAAAAGCAATCCAGGGCAGGGCTCTGTTCTCTGCCAAGGTGAATGAATCCCTTACACCCTTGTTCTAAGTTACATATGTGCTCTCAATACTCAGTATAAGGTGAAGTATATACAGCCTTTCAGCTTTACCTGAACCTCTGGGACTGAGACATAAATACTTGGGGTTGAGATTAGAGAACTATATTCAGTAATACATTACAACATACACAAAATTTGTGCCTCACTCTCCACACATCTGTTCCTCTCCATATAATCTCTCCATATACCTGTCTAGTCCTACGGGCAATACAATTTAGAGCCAATAAGGGGTCATGTTATGTTGTTAACCTGGTTTACAGTTTATTCCCTAGTTGACTCCTTCCACTTACCGCTCACAGCTTTTAGTTTAACACTATCAGAAAAATATTCTATAAGGAGCTAGACTTTACTGAACTTTAGACAAATGCTTCAGCAATCTCCAAAAACTAACATTAAATAACACAGGATTAGTTCACTGTGTCTGCTATTCACATACACGCACACAGAATCACAGAGGTATCTGCTCTCACAATACCTGTAATTGAACTCAGTTCCATATTCTTTAATCACTTTAACCACAATCATTACAGAGACCTACTCTACCTCCTAAGGCAATCTTTCAAGGAATGACACCACATCTACTCAGTCAGGAAATTAAAATCCTAGAGCCCCTTGAACAGTCTTAGTGGCAGTTTGCATACGATTTTTTTTTGAAGTGTAGTAGGTTTCAGCATACAAAGAGATTAAGAGGTCAACTTGGAAAGACTTAAAGCTCCTGGACCCACAGCTTCTATCTGCTAAGTGCCAGAAAACGCAGATCATTCCTCAGTGACTCTAATCAAATTACAGTGCTCCCCACATCCTACACATACACCCACCACCATCGCCTCTACACTGTCATGTGGCACACGGAGATCCCTGCAGGCTGCCCAGGAAGGCACTGTAGGCCTCCATGTATATCATAGGTAACTTCAGGAGAATATTCTGGATAAGCCCCAATAACCTAAAGTGGCTCTTGGAGCAGCAGCAAGTAGTTTTCGAGAGCTTGCACTTCCTGCCAGTGACTTGAGTCAAGGTTTGGAACACCTCCCAAGGGCTTAGAAACCTCTAAGAAAAACCTCCTTGGCATGTGCCAGCTTTGCTTATAATGCATCAATACGCCATGTATCAATCCACTGTGAATTTGGAGGATACATGTTCATTTTCCATCTTGTTAGTCATTAAATATGCCTTCATTTTGGTTACAAGTTTATATGGCTTCCAGGTTCCAGCCCTGAATAAATTATTGGCTTTAGTAACCTTTTTTTTAATTTTTTGGCCATACCACGCGGCATGCGGGATCTTAGTTTCCCCACCAGGGATCGAACCCTCACCCCCTGAAGTGGAAGTGTGGAGTCTTAACCACTGGACCGCCAGGGAAGTCCCTTTATTAACCTATTATTTAGAGCAAATATTTATATCTGTATGTATTACTCAGGGTTCTCACACCTGTACAACAGATATATTTCTAAGACCTAAGGATTAAAATTCATGTTCATCCAGAATAAATGCACACAGTGCGTTATGCTATTTTACAACATGATGGCATGAGGCAAGAAGAAATTTTGACACTTGACATAATTTATTCCATTGTTTTGCATCCAATCTAGTACTATCAAAAAAGGTATGGTTTCATTTTTCCAAAAAATGTCAATTTCCCTGCCTTTATTTTACTTTTTTTAAACTTAAAAAATTAAATTGACAGAAAAGTTGCAGGAACTGCCATATATCCTTCACACAGAAGCCCCATTCAACTTTCATGAACTGTTCCCAATAATATCCTCTGTGAAATGGTCCAGTACAAAATCACACAATGCACCCAACTGTCATGTCTCTTCAATCTCCTTCAGTCCAGCATGGCTGGTGTGGGCTGCTTCCCTAGTCAGTCACCTTCCTCATGAGGGTCCCTGTTGTGTCATGCCCTTCAATCACCTTCTTCCTCTGAAGGAAGACCTGACATGGGACCACCTCTTTGTTCAAGCCCTGATTCCTCCTGGTTCCACAGCTACCCTCCTTACTCCAAACAACCTCATGAATTTGGATTGAACTGTTTGTATTATATTATCTCCCTTTAAAGGGTACTGAGTTCTGATCTGGCTGCCAGTTAAACTAATGGCAAGGCTTCTTGATCCTTTAGGGTTTCTTTTATGCTTTATTTAAAGAGGGTCTATTTTGATTTTGTCCTTGGTTCTAGAATGTGGCCCTTACTTTATTTCCTAGCACTTATTCCTAAAACATGGCCTTCCTGGAGAACCAGCTAAAAGGCTGAGTTATTCATCAAGGCCTCCCTGTCCTACCTGGCCCTGAACACAAACATCCCCAGCACTGCGTGACCTCTGATACCTCCCTTTAGCTATCAGCCTTGCAGCAGGTGCTCTCTGCTAGGCCTCACAGTCTTGCCCTGCACAAGAGGCAGCAGTGTCCCCATAGAGAACCCCATGCAGATTTCTGGAGCGTCCCTCCATAAAGCTCCTCTTCTCCTAACAAATTCCAGCCACTTGAGCCATCCTAACTCTGCTCTCTGCCTATTCAGCTTAGTGGTACTGTGGCTCTGCTAGGCGAACCTGTCCCTGCTCTGCAGTGCCCAAGGCACAGTGAAACTGGGGTGCACTTTGCAGATTCCCCTTCTTTCAAAGATCTGCATAGTCTTTGGTCCAATCCCAGAAAACAGGTGCATTATATATTTTGTTCAGTTTTGTGGTTGTTTACAACAGAAGAGTAATTTTGCCACCAGTTATTCTGTCATGGCTGGAAGAGGAATCAAGTCTGTTTTTAAAGGTAAAATTAATTTAACGTGTGAAAATACAGTCAGATACACTGAACATAAATTAAATTGAAGTGCACGTCTGGAATTTTTTAAAGGGTCTTAGAAAGCAAAATGGATGAGAAAAGTATTTTATTAAATAATTTAGCACAGCTACCTAGTTATGGTTCTTTATAACACTGATCGTCCAGTAGGGCAGAATTTGCTCTCCTGCAAATAAATGTTTAACCCCTTTACTGCACTTTCCTCCATTTTCTCTTTATTTTGTTTACCCCAGAAAGGTCCCTTTCAGTGTTATTACATCCTGTTACCTGAAGAAACTGATTATTTTACAAAGAATTAGCAATCATGGGTTACAGTATGGGGTTGTACTAAAATGCCAGTTTTACTATGAGCCTAGCAAGTGAATTCTCAGATTGAGGTAAATCATATGCCAACCCTAGCAAAATCTACCATTAGAACAGTTCTAAAGCATATGGAAACATAAAGTCACCAACCAATAAACACCTTATTGTATGCCGATTAATTTGAATAAATGATGTTGGGGATGCAATCCCTAGGGACTGTGCCAAGTTGACTGTGATAGCACTGATCCATTTAACACTGCCATCTCCTGGAAGGCATTCACAGTGCGAAGCTTGGTACAAATGGATTATTAGTAACGTATATGCTACTCTAAAATAATATAATCTTTAAAGTCTACTAGATTTTTACTAGAAGTGTGCTTAAGAAAGATAGTACAACTTATGGAGATTGATCACAACATCAGATTGTTATATACCTTATAATACATGCACAATTAACGGTTTTTAAACATCAGTTTAATCCTATGCCATAACTGAAATGAATATTCTTGAGGCCTACCATTAGAAGAGAGTGCTAAGGACTGGAAAAGTGATGCTGGGTGGTTGCCCTAATTTAGCAAGGGGTGAGACATATATGTCCTCTTGCATACATATCCCCTGAGATTTTTCACAATGCAAGAAGAAATTCTCCATCTACAGCTCTGATTGTCCACATACTAGAGAAAACAGAAAACATTAAGGCAGGAAGGTCACTTTTCCCACATAACCAGGACTCTCAACTAATTGCAAGATTTCAGTAGGATGAAAGGGATCAAAATCACTGTTCTTTCAAGAAACACAGATATTACTACAGGCTTTTCACTGAGACCTAGATTGGCAAAGAAATCTTTGTCACTCAGCAGTGTACAATGTAAGCAAAACGCAAAGAAGTCTCCTTAGAGACTTGAGAGGACATCTCAGTTGGGAATTATGTTCAGCAGTATTTAATGAAAATCTGATTAAGGGGACTTACCAAAATACAGAATGATTTTTCTCATGTAACTGAGGTACATAAAAAGGAAATACAGTGTTGATTCAGCTGCTCAAGAAAGTGTTCATGACTTGTAGTAACGATGTTTATAAGAGAATTCCTGTGTGCTATAAAGAGAGGGGTTTTTGTAAGTGAAGGGATATGGTTGCCATTCTGTAATTCATTTAGAGAAGTGTTTAAAAACACATGGAATATTATTCAGGGATAAAAAGAAATAAAGTACTGATCAACGGTTCAAAATGGATTTAAAAAAAAAGAAAAGGGGCTTTCCTGGTGGAGCAGTGGCTGACAGTCTGCCTGCCGATGCAGGGGACACGGGTTCGAGCCCTGGTCTGGAAGGCTCCCACATGCCGCGGAGCAACTAGGCCGTGAGCCACAACTACTGAGCCTGCACATCTGGAGCCTGTGCTCCGCAACGAGAGGCCGCGATAGTGAGAGGCCCGCACACCGCAATGAAGAGGGGCCCCTGCTTGCCGCAACTGGAGAAAGCCCTCGCACAGAAACGAAGACCCAACACAGCCAAAAATAAATAAATAAATTTAAAAATATATATATATTAAAAAAAAGAAAGAAAAAAAGAAACAATTACAAAAACACATGTATTAACAATGGTTATATGATTGTCCTGTGCAAGGTACTTTGACAACAGTGTTATTTCAGGGAATAGATGTGATAGCTCTTCTATAATGTATTTAGAGTAGTATTTTAAAACACATGTAGTAAAGATGTTTATAAGAGTTGTATGTGCAAGATATTTGAGAAGTGTCTTATTTCAGGGAATGAATGTGATAGCTCTTCTGTAATGCATTTAGAGAAGTGTTTAAAACCACATTAAAGTTTCTATAAAGAAAATATTCCTTGCCCTAGGGTCTCTTCTCATACGAAAATATGGCTACTCCACTTCCCAGGATATGTGTTTTCTAAGCTGGAAGAAAGTGGAAGAATAAAGGCCAAAAAAGCAAGCAGACCTGTCCCTTTTAAAGCACTTCCTCAGAAACCTCTTCTCCTAAACACAGAAACTTCTGAATGTATCTCACTGTCAGAATTATATCATGTCAACACCCCTAATGGTAAGGGAAGTTGAAAGATGAGTATTTAATTATATTGGATTCTGTTATTAAGCAATGGGAGAATAGTTATTGGATAGAAAACAAGCAATGTCTGTCCAAAGGTCTTTTAAATTGTTTTGCATTCCATTGGCTGTGTCTGGTTTAATCTTACTTATCTCTGCAAGATCAATTGAGATCTTGAATTTTATTGACTCCCTATATACTCCAAATGAAATCTTGAATTTTACTGACTCCCTATCTACCTCAAGTTCCAAACTGGATATTACTTTGCCTCCTTACTTGGAAGACTAGAAAATAAAGATAAATTAAAAGCTATATATGACACAAAATTTTATATTTAAATAGGTCTCACAATTATTAATAATAATAGTATTATTATTACTATTAGAACACTAATCATTAATGGTTTAATGATTATTAAAAGAATACTGTTGGTTTTTAAAACTACAGACTTTGTACATTAGCTATAAAATCATCGAAGCAAGATAAGCCTTAAAAGAGTGGTTCAAAACTTATAGATACCCATATTGAACAAAGTAAAATCATAGTATCCATTCCACTGTTATAACATGATACAGTGTATGTGAGTACTACCACAGGAATTAAAAACTCCATGACATAAAAGGTTAATGAGATTGTTCTGAGGAGAGCATGCCCAAGACTTTAACTAGACAAGAAACAACTAACTATGGCTGGATCCTCTGAGGAAGCTCCTCTAGTATTGCATCAAATTATTTTTGGAAAGGATTACTGCAAGCGAAAGAGATGAGAAATACTGGTTCCTGAGTTTATGGAAGCCTATATCTCTCAATTCATGTTGACCAATAGCTGTAGACCCTACACTACACGTTGTAGACACTGGATTATTTGCTTACTCCTTTCTCTTACTCCAGTGATTTTAAAGCTACCTGTCTCATGTCTTTTTCTAGTGAAATGTAGGTGTTAAGTGACAGGCAGTAAATTTTAAGCAATTAAAATAAAATAAAATAAACAGTTTGTGACATGATGGCACATGATGGTAAAAGTCTATTCTCAAAGAGCGTCATCTAGCACCACAATTCTATTGATGCATTTCAGCTACAGAGTTTATTCAGGCTAAGGACTGTTTAAGAGTTCTTAAGAAAAACATCTGGAAATTATATAAAAAATTACACTTATCCAATTAAAATACTATTAAATCTGGACAATAAGTACTTACTCACTTGTCTAAATTCTAAAATGAATCCAAACATACCCGGAGGAATTTAGATGGGACAGGTAGCTAAAATGTAAGTCTACTTTGCTTTATTTTTAATTTAATTTCCAAGGGAGTCTGTGGTGAGAAGTATAAAAGTCTTGATTTATTAACCACATATAAAAACTTATGATACATTTATAGATGGGGAAAAAACATTAAAACTGTCTGTGAAAGGATGATACCAATGAGAATCAACTTGATTCTTATTTTGATAGAAAATCTCATTTTGACGGCAAAATCCTGGAAAAGCTCATGATTTTGAAGCACTAGATATCTCTGAAAGCCAGAGTGAAGTGTGAGTTTGAAACCAAGAGGTGTGATTTGTTTCAGAAGTTCGAAACTAGATCCCCTCTCTCTTTCTGAAACTGCTGCTCCCTCACCTAGGAGGAACAGATCAGAGCTACGGACCTAGAGACACAGGGAAAAATTGCAGGCCGACGTATGACCATACTCAAAGCAAAGGAATTCATGGAATCCTCCATTCTGAACAAGAGACACCACTGTGAGGTCCCAATCTACTGACAGCCAAACAAACCCCCAGAAAAAAGAATGGAGGCTTTGTCTATAAAAAATAATCAACCCAAGAGAAAAGACATACACATACTAACATTTAGAGATTCCCCAATGTGAGAGTCTACTTTTCACCCAATAACCCTATATTGCAGCTATATAATGACAAGCCTCAGCCATACATACAAATTTCAAACAACTCTTCAGTGCCTCACTCTTAAAATTAAAATTATCAATTTAGTATCATTAGATATTCAAGGAAAAACTCTAACATGAAATAACAGACTAAAATAAACAAAAGGCAAAAGGAACTTTAAGGAAGAAATAAAAATATAAGCAATTAATGACATCAGAGAGATCATAAAAACATTGAATCAAGAAAATGATATCAGAAGGATATAAGAAAAGAAAATATAAAAGATCAACAAAATAAGAGCTGCTAGAAATTACCACTATCAAAAAAAGAAATTTTAAAAATTTACTAGAAGAGCTTGAAGATAAATTCAAGCTAATCTCCTGGAAAATAAAAAAAGAGAGAGATTTTTGTTTTTAAACAAAAAGATTAAAAAAATGGAAAATAAGAAAGAAATTATAAGAAAAACAGAAGGTCAGTTCAGGAAATCTAACCTCCCTCTCATGGAAGTTCCACAAAGAGAACAGATAAAACAAAGAAAAAAGAATTTTTGAAGAAACAATACAAGAAAATGATTTAGAACTAAGAAAATAAAGTTTCTGAGTGAAAAAATGAGATAAGAAAAAAACAATGAAAAAAGATGCATAAAGCACAGTGCTGTAAAATTTCTAAATAAAAAGGAGATAGAAAAGACACTAAAAGCTTGTAGAGGTAACAAGGTCACATACAAAGACTCAGCCTTCAGAATAAAATCACTCTCGGCAGCAGCAATATTAAAGATTGAAGACATTGGAACAATGCCTTCAAAATTCTAAGGCAAAGTTATTCCTAACCTATAATTAGTTACCTAGCTGAAATATCACATAAAAACAGAAGTCAGAATTATCATGTTTAGCCATGCAAGATATAAAAAATTGCTATCTTTATGTACCTACCCATTCTTTTCTTTTCCTTTTGCAGCTAATGCATTTTGCTTTACAAAAATTTTTCTATATTTCCAGTAGCTCTGAAGCATAAATTCTGCAATGCTCAACAGGCTTTAAGGAATACAAGGGGTAGGGGTAGAGACAGAGTTGATGTCAAAATTCCTATCAGGATAATTTCCCCAAACAAGATTCCTAAGACAAGTAGAAAAATAGAAAAAGGCATATAGGCTCCAGGAAAAAGATGATGCAAACCAGAAATTAGGCAAAGGGAATTCAATGTAAGATGGTAAATGAAATCCAAGGATAATGGTTGTGCAACAAGCCCAGAAAACAACAGTCCAAATTGGAGCAAAAGCCACAAGCTTCCAGGAAGTTTTTCTCAAAACAGGAAACAGTAGGAGGACTGATGTACTTAACAGGGTAAAAGAAGTGTTCTTCATTCTATTGATTAGTATGGGTTGAATGTGTGCCTGAAAAGGAATAAAACAAAGAGATTATTATGTGGCAGACTTTAAGGTGGCCCCCATGATCCCTGCCTCCTGGTATTTATACCTTTGTGTAATTCCCTCCCCTGGAGTTTGGGTGGGACATGTAACCTGCGTCTCACCAAAAGAATATGGCAAAGATGTTGGGATGTCACTCCTGTCATTACATTTTGTAAGATTCTGTCTTGCTAGCTGACTTGCTCTCCCTCTCCTGCTGGCCTTAAAGAAGCAATAGAAAACATATAATAGAAAAACATAAAATAGAAATTAAAAAACAGTGATAGGAAACATTAACTCTAGGGGGAAAAAAGTTGCACAAGACAATAAATGTATAGTACACTATGCAACTTAGCCATGAATAATATTTATCATCATAATAATGTACGTTCTGAACGTTGACTCTACAAAAATTCTGAACTGAAAATGAGGGGAAAAGCATGTATTGGTAGAAAGGAGATTTATTTAAAAACCTAATTCCTCATCTTCGTTGTATAGTAATAACAAAATCAATTTTTGGATTTCCATACACTGTGCCAAGCACAAGATACATTATTGCATACATTGATCAGCAGCTTTATTCACGCTTCTCAGCTTTCTGAGCAGTCCTTCCTCTGGCTCTCTTCCCTACCTTCCCATCCACCATTCCTGACCCTCTCTTACCCACTCCAGTCCTTTTTAACTACTCAGCTCCTGTAACTCCCCTGACCACACCCCTATCTTCCTTTACGAAAAACGCTGTACATGGACATGCTAAGTGAAGCCCTCTGGAGAGAACTAATCTCCCCAGTGAGAAGGAAAGGATTTAGACCACAGGTAACACCAACCCTCCTGGGTTATCTGAAAGAGAAATCAAAACTGCTGCTATTTAGAGCAGAGTACAAAGCAAAGGGCTTTTCCTGAGGTGGAGGTGTACAAAGTTCTACACAGGGCAGTTCAACACAGTTGCAGCTGCTGAAATTCTCCCCCATATTCCAGCCATATCAAAATTAACTCTAAAGACATGATTGGAGGGGGAAGGGAGGAGAGAGCTGAAATCAAAGAATGTCATAGGAACATAGGGAGCAGAGATACATTTTATAAAATATATGAGATATTGATACTTAAAGTGTTTTACTTTCATTCGTTAATCTTATTTTATAAAGTCTGAACATTTTTACCAGTTTTATTTTTTCAAAAACATGCTCAGGCTTCACGGACTGAAATACTAAGCAAAATAAATATTGAAATGCCAGTATTGTCATTGTGCTTAAGGAGTGTAATCAATACATAGCAGGAAGCCAATAGGTACTATCTAAAATTTTATAATAAATAGCCACAGAAACACATTATTTCATATAGAGGCAAATACCAGAAGGATTTGGAAATTACCTCTTTATTCTACAGACTACTGATGTCATAGTTCTATATAATATGGACACATATCATTCTTTTAATATGCATTTTGAAATTATAATTATATGCATTTTGAAATTATAATAATTTATTGACCTAGGAGTCAATAAACAGATTGATGTGCCACTGAAGAAATTCAAACATTTTTAGAAATGAAGTTTGTGATAAAGCAGGCTTTTCAAAGAAGCTAGGAAAGACTTGAGTAAATAACTGGCATACTAGATAGATAATGTTGTGCAGATAACCACAAGCCTCATCTAGAAAACTAAGGCAAGATGATGCCTTATTGTAGAAAATAAAAATCACATATGTTTAGTAAGTGGTGAGTACTGGTTTGGTGATTTTCAAATTTACCATTGCATTTTTAGTGAAGAAAGCCTGCTCACAGCACTAACATAAAAGCTACATATTCCTCACAAAGTATAATCTCTTCTTCCTTGAAAAAAGTAAACTTCTTTAAACCTCTTCTAGCAGTTAGATTCTGAGTCAGCGGTCCAACTTGAAGTCCCATCTCTGCGCACCAGCTTTGGAACTTTGGGGAAACAACATAACCCCTGAAATTCTGCTTCTCTATTTTTTTAAAAAAAGGGAGAATAGCTGCTGATAAAAACAGACTGTCTCATTTAATTCCATGGCAACCCTATGTAGACATGCTTTGAAAATGATAAAGCACCTACATAAGTAATTGATATTAGAGTGATTGTTGCTTAATAGGACAAATTCACATAAAACTCTTAGGAGAAAAAGAATATTTCCAGGACTTGGAAATAGATATATATATATTTTTTCCTACTAAGGGTCAATGTTCCTAATTAGACTTTTTTTATACTTCTATTTAGAAATAACACATTCAGGGACTTCCCTGGTGGTGCAGTGGTTGAGAATCCGCCTGCCAATGCAGCGGACACGGGTTCAAGTCCTGGTCTGGGAAGATCCCATATGCTGCGGAGCAACTAAGCCCGTGCGCCACAACTACTGAGCGTGAGCTCTAGGAGAAGGCTGCACACCGCAACGAAGAGTAGCCCCAGCTCGCCACAACTACAGAAAGCCTGCATGCGGCAACAAAGACCCAATGCAGCCAAAAATAAATAAATAAATAAACAAATTAAAAAATAAAAAGAAAGAAATAACACATTCCAAGAATGAATTACTGTATTTTACTGCTAAGAAGTACCTGAACTCGACTATTAAAAAAATTAAAAATAGGGCTTCCCTGGTGGCGCAGTGGTTGAGAGTCCGCCTGCCGATGCAGGGGACGTAGGTTCGTGCCCCAGTCCGGGAGGATCCCACGTGCCGTGGAGTGGCTAGGCCCGTGGGCCATGGTCGCTGAGCCTGCGCGTCTGGAGCCTGTGCTCCGCAGCAGGAGAGTCCACAACAGTGAGAGGCCCATGTAACACAAAAAAACAAAACAAAACAAAAAAAAATTAAAAATGGCAAAAGATCTAAACAGACACTTCACCAAAGAAGATATACTGATGGCAAATAAGCATATGACAAGATGCTCGACATCATATGTCATTAGGGAATTGCAAATTAAAACAATGTGATACAACTATGCACTTATGATTAGAATGAGGAAAATCCAAAACCCAACACCAAATTCTGGTAAGATGTGAAATAACAGGAATTCTCATTCACTGCTGGTGAGACTGTAAAATGGTACTGCCACTTTGGAAGACAAATTAGCAGTTTCTTACAAAACTAACATACTCTTACCATATGATACAGCCATTTTCCTTATTAGTATTTACTAAAGAGAGCTGAAAATGTGCGTCCACACAAAAACCTGCACGTGAATGTTTACAGCAGTTTGATTCTTAATTATCAAAACTTGTAAACAATCAAGATGCCCTTCAGTAAGTGCATGGATAAACTGTGGTACAGCCAATGAAATATTATTCAGCACTAAAAAGAAATGAGCTATCCAGCTCTGAAAAGACATAGAGAAAACTTAAATGTATATTACTAAGTGAAAGAAGCCAACTGAAAAGGCTATATACTGCATGATTCCAACTATATGACATTCTGGAAAAGGCAAAGCTATGGAGATAGTAAAAGGATCAATAGCTGCCAGGGATTAAGAGGGAGGGAGGGATTAATACATGGAGCACAGAGGATTTTTAGGGCAATGAAGCTACTCTGGGAGAGCGGCCAAGATGGTGGAGTAGAAAGACCTTGACTTCACCTCCTCTCACAAGCACCCTAAAATCACAACTATCTGCAGAAGAACCATCCATAAAAAAGACTGGAACATAGCAGAAAAACTCTTCTACAACTAAAGACATAAAGAAGGAACCGCAGCAAGATAGACAGGAGGGGTGGACTTGCAATATAAGCAAATCCCCTACCCTCAGGTAGGCAACCCACAAACTGAAGAATAATTATATTGCAGAGGTTCTCCCACAGGAGTGAGAGTTTTGAGCCCTACTTTAGGCTCCCCAGCCCAGAGGTCCTGCAGTGGGAAGACGAGCCCCAAAGAATTTGGCTTTGAAGGCCAGCAGGGCTTAATTTCAGGAGCCCCACAGGACTGGGGGAAACAGAGACTTCGCTCTTAAATGGTGCACACAAAATCTCATATGCACCAAGGCTCAAAGAAAAAGCAGTAATTTGTTCCCTATATATTTTTTTTTTGGCCACACCACACGGCATGCAGGTTCCCTGACCAGGGATCAAATTTGTGCCCCCTGCTGTGGAAGCATGGAGTCTTAACCACTGGACCGCCAGGGAAGTCCCGAAAAAGCAGTAATTTGATAGGAGCCTGGGCCAGACCTACCTGCTGGTCTTGGAGAGTCTCCTGGAGAGGGGGGGGGGGGGGGGGGGGGGTGCCTGTGGCTCACGCTGGGGACATAGACCTGTGGTAGCAGACACTGAGGAACGTTCTACCATGTGAACACTGCTGTTAGCAGCTGCCATCTTGGTTTATTAGCACCAAACCTGGCCCCACCCAGCAGCCTGTAGGCACCAGTGCTGGGACACCTCAGGCCAAACAAAAACTGTGTGGGGACACAGCCCCACGCATCAGCAGACAGGCCGCCTAAAGACTTCCTGAGGGCTTCCCTGGTGGCGCAGTGGTTGAGAGTCCACCTGCCGATTCAGGGGACACGGGTTCGTGCCCCGGTCCAGGAGGATCCCACATGCCACAGAGTGGCTAGGCCCATGGGCCATGGCCACTGAGCCTGTGTGTCCGGAGCCTGTGCTCCACAACGGGAGAGGCCACAACAGTGAGAGGCCCACATACCGAAAAAAAAAAAAAAAAAAAAAAAAGACTTCCTGAGTACACAGCAGCCTCTAGACTGCCCCTAGACACAGCTCACCCACCAGAGGTTCAAGACCAATCTCCACCCACCAGTGGGCAGGCACTGGCCCTTCCCTCCAGGAAGCCTGCACTAGCGTCTGGACCAGCCTCACCCACCAGGGGGCAGACACCAGACACCAGAAAACTATAATTCTGCAGCCTGTGGATCCAGCCCACCTACAGCAGGCCAAACCCCACTCTGAAACCAGCTGGGTCCTGGCCCTGTCCACTAACAGGCCAGCACAAGCTTTGGGACACCCTAGACCTCATATCCAACTGTGTCAGAAACCAGCCCCCCCACCACAAATGATTTGGAATGAGCTCTGGGATCCCTGAGCCCCACAGCCAGACTCCAGGAAACAGCTGTGCCTGCCAGTAGTCTGGCACAAACCCCAGGACCTGGCTTCACCCTCCAGTAGGTGGGCAACAGCTCCACGGTCTCAGGGGCTCTGAAACCACCCATCAGTGAGGCAGCACTAACCCTGGGGCCCTCTAGAGTTCTTCAACCAGCTGCCTCGTGGCCAGGCCCCACTAAACAGTAGCCAGCAGCATTTGCACAAGTCAGGACCTGACAACCAACCAGGCTAGGGGCCAACCAAGCTTACCAGACCGCACACATGGTCAGCCCACCACAACAGAAGGATATATGCAGCCCTCTTAGGGGAACCCCTAGAGCACACAGCTTGGGTGATGAAAGTGGAGTACACTGCTGGGACACATAAGAAGTCTCCTATAGAAGGCCACTTCTCCAAGGTTGAGAAACGTAACTGACCTGACCTACCACATACATAAAAATACAAATAGCAACTTAGATAAAATGAGGTGGCAGAGGAGCACGTTCCAGACAAAGGAACAAGATAAAACCCCAGAAAAAGAACTAAGTAAAGATAGGCAATCTATTCAAGAAAGAGTTCTGAGTAATGATTATAGAGATGATCAAAGAACTCGGGAGAAGAATAGATGCAGAGAATGAGAAGTTAGAAGTTTTTAACAAAGAGTTAGAAAATTTAAAGAATAACCAAACAGAGATGAAGAATATAATAAGTGAAATGCAAAATACACTAAAAGGAACAATTCCTATCATTTAGTCAGGAATATCAGACTAAATGATACTGAGAAATGGATCAGTGAGCAGAAAGACAGAGTAGTGGAAATCACTGCCGATGAAAAGAAAAAAGAATGAAAACAAATTAGGACAGTTTAAGAGGTCTCTGAGACAACTTCAAGTGCATTAATATTTGCGTTATAAGGGTCACAGAGGGAGAAGAGAGAGAAAGGAACTGAAAAAATATCTGTAGACAAATATAGTAGTAATTATTATTATATTATTGTAATTATTATATAATAATATATATTATTATTAGCTAAAAACTTTCCTAACCTTGAAAAGGAAACAGTCACCCAAGTCAAGAACATGCTGAGTCCCACAGAGGATGGCCCAAAGAGGAATGCACCAAGACACATTGTAATTAAAGTGACAAAAATTAAAGGTAAAGATAAAATATTAAAAGCAGCAAGGGAAAAGCAACAAATAACATACAAGAGAACTCGCATAAGGCTATCAGCCGATTTTTCACCAGAAACTCTGCAGGCCATAAGGGAATGGCACATTATATTTAAAGTGATGAAAGGGAAAAACCTACAGCGAAGAATACACAGCAAGGCTCTTGTTCAGATTTCATGAAGAAATCAAAAGCATTACAGACAAGCAAAAGCTAAAACAGTTCAGTACCACCAAACCAAGCTTTGCAAAAAATGTTAAAGGAACTTCTCTAAGTGAAAAGGATAAAAGGCCACAATTAGAAACAAGAAAATTATAAAATGATAAATTGCACGGGTAAAGGCAAACATACAGTAAAGGTAGGAAATCATCCACACACAAAGCTAGTAGGGAGGTTGAAAGACAAAAGTAGTAAAATTGTCTATCTCCACAAGAGACAAGAATACACCAAACAATCAGATGTAAAATATGACATCAAAAACAGTAATAATGAGGGGAGGGGAGTACAAGTTCAAGATTTTAAAATGCATTTGAAATTAAGAGTTCAGCAACTTAAAACACTTATATATATATATACGTGTGTGTGTATATATATATATATATATGTGTGTGTATATATGTATATGTGTGTATACATATATATGTGTGTATACATATATATGTATACAAAAACCTCACAGTACTACAAACCAAAGGTAATAGGTATACACACACAAAAAAAAAGGAATCCAAACATAATACTAAAAATAGACGTCAAATCACAAGAGAACTAAAGAAGAAAGGGGGAAAAAAAGACCTACAAAAACAAATCCAAAACAATTAACAAAATGGCAATAAGAACATACATATCAATAATTACTTTAAATGTAAACGGACTGAATACTCCAACCAAAAGATAGAGAGCAGCTGAATGGATACAAAGACAAGACCCCTATATATGTTGCCTACGAGACTCACTTAAGATCTAGAGACACATACATACTGAAAGTGAAGGGACGGAAAAAGTTATTCCATGAAATGGAAATCAAAAGAGAGCTGGAGGAGCAATACTTACATCAGACAAAATAGACTTTAAAATGAAGACTGTTATTAGAGATAAAGAAAGACACTACATAATGATCAAGGGATCAATCCAAGAAGAAGATATAACAACTGTAAATATATATGCACTCAAAATAGGAGCACCTCAATATATAAGAAAATTATTAACAAACATAAAAGGAGAAATGGACATTAACACGATAATAGTGGGAACTTTAACACCCCATTTACATCAATGGATGGATCATCCAGACAAAAAATCAAAAGGGAAACACAGGCCTTAAATAACACATTAGACTAAATGGCCTTAATTGATATTTATAGAGCATTCCATCAGAAAACAGCTGAATACACGTTCTTTTCAAGTGCACATGGAACATTCTCCAAGATAGATCACATGCTAGGCCATAAAACAAGTCTCAGTAAATTTAAGAAAATTGAAATTGTATCAAGCATGTTTTCTGACCACAGTGTTATGAGACTAGAAATCAACTACAAGAAAAAAATTGCAAAAAATAGAAACACATGGAATCTAAACAATATGCTATTAAACAATAAACGGATCATTGAAGAAACTAAAAAGAAAATTAAAAATATCTAGAGACAAATGAACATGAAAACTCCATGATCCAAAACCTATGGGATGCAGCAAAAGCAGTTGTAAAAGGGAAGCTGATAGCGATAAAAGCTTACCTCAGGAAACAAGAAACACCTAAAATAAACAACTTAACCTTATACAAAGAAGAACAAACAAAACCCAAAGTTAGTGGACGGAAAAAAATCATAAACATCAGAGCAGAAATAAATGGAATAGAGATTAAGCTAAAAGTTGGTTCTTTGAAAAGATAAATAAAATAGATAATCCTTTAGCCAAACTCATCAAGAAAGAAAGGGAGAGGGCCCAGATCAATAAAATCAGAAATGAAAACAGAGAAATTACAGTCAACACCAGAAATATACAAAGCATAATAAGAGACTACTACAAACAACTATAAACCCATAAAATGGACAACCTAGAAGAAATGGACAAATTCTTAGAAAGGTATTGATACAATGTTACAAGACTGAACTGGGAAGAAATAGAAAATATGAATAGACCAATTACCATTAACAAAATTGCATCAGTAATTTAAAAACTCCCAACAAAACAAAAGTCCAGGACCAGATGGCTTCACAAGTGAATTCTACCAAATATTTAGAGAAGAGTTAACACCTATCCTTCTGAAACTATTCCAAATAACTTGCACAGGGAGGAACACTCCCAAACTCATTCTATAAGGTAGCATTACTTTGATACCTAAACCAGACAAATATATCACAAAAAAAAGAAAATTACAAGCCAATATCAATGATGAACATAAATGTGAAAATCCTCAAAATACTAGCAAACCAAATACAACAATACATTAAAAAAGATCATATACCGTGATTAAGTGGGATTGATTAAAAGGAGGCAAGTATTTTTTAATATCTGCAAATCAATCAAGGTGATGAACTACCTTAACAAATTGAAGAATAAAAACCATATGAAGATCTCAATAGATGCAGAAAAAGCTTTTGACAAAATTCAACATCCATTTATGATAGAAATTCTCTAGAAAGTGGGCACAGAGAGAACATCCTGAACATAATAAAGGCCATATGTGGCAAACCCATAGCTAACTTCATATTCAATGGTGAAAAGCTGAAAACATTCCCTCTACGATGAGGAAAAAGATAAGGATGTCCACTCTCACCACTTTTATTCAACATAGTTTTGGAAGACCTAGCCATGGCAATCAAAGAAGAAAAAGAAATAAAAGGAATACAAATTGGAAAGGGAGAAGTAAAATTGTCACTGTTTGCAGATAACATACTATACATAGAAAATCCTAAAGATGCCACCAGAAAACTATTAGAGCTCATTGAGGAATTCAGTAAAGTTGCAGAATACAAAATTAATATACAGAAGTATGTTGCATTTCTATACTCTAACAACAAAAGATCAGAAAGGGAAATTAAGGAAACAATTCCCTATACCATCACACCAAAAAGAATAAAATACCTAGGAATAAACCTACCTAAGGAGGCAAAAGACCTGTACTCCAAAAACCGTAACACTGATGAAAGAAATTATAGATGACACAAACAGATGGAAAGATATACCATGTTCTTAGATTGGAAGAATCAATATTGTCAAAATGAACATACTACCAAGGCAATCTACAGATTCAATGCAATCCCTCTCAAATTACCAGTGGCATTTTTCACAGAACTAGAACAAATATTCTTAAAATTTGTATGGAACACATAAGACCTCAAATAGCCAAAACAATCTTGAGAAAGAACAGAGATGAAGGAATCACACTCCTTGACTTCAGACTACAGTACAAAGCTACAGTCATCTAAACAGTATGGTACTGGCACAAAAACAGACACATAGATCAACAGAACAAAATAGAGAGCCTGGAATTAAACCCACACAATTATGGTCAATTAATCTACAACAACGGAGGCAAGAATATACAATGAAGAAAAGATAGTCTCTTCAATAAGTGGTTCTGAGAAAACTGGACAGCTAAATGTAAAAGAATGAAATTAGAACATTCTCTAACACCTTGTACAAAAATAAACACAAAACAGATTAAAGACCTAAATGCAAGACTGGATACCATTAAACTCCTAGAGGAAAATATAGGCAGAACACACTTTGACATAAATCACAGCAATATTTTTTTGGATCTGTCTCCTAAAGGAAATAAAAGCAAATAATAAGCAAATGGGACCTAATTAAACTTAGAAGCTTTTGCACAGCAAAGGAAACCATCAACAAAACAAAAAAAACAGCCTACTGAATGGGAGAAAATGGGTTGGCCAAAAAGTTCGTTCAGGTTTAACCCAAACGAACTTTTTGGCCAACCCAATATATGCAAATGTTATGATCAATAAGGGATTAATATCCACATATATAAATAGCTCATTCTACTCAAGATAAGCAAAACAAACAACCCAATTTAAATATAGGCAGAAGAATTGAATGGACCTTTTCCAAAGAGGAAATGCAGATGGCCAACAGGCACATGAAAAGATGCTCAACGCTGCTAATCACTAGGGAAATGCTTAATCAAAACCACAATGAGATACCTCCTCATATCTGTCAGAATGGCTGTCATCAAAAAGAAAACAACAAATGTTGGTGAGGATGTGGAGAAAAGGGATACTGTTCTTGAGAATGTAATTTGGTGCAGCCACTGTGGAAAACAATATGGAGGTTTCTCAAAAAACTAAAAATAGAACTACCATATGACCCAGCAAATTCATTTTTAGGTACACATCCAAAAAAAAAAGAAAACGCTAATTTAGAGAAGAGCTAACACCCATCCTTCTCAAACTCTTCCAAAAAATTGCAGAGGAAGGAACACTCCCAAACTCATACTATGAGGCCACCATCACCCTGATATCAAAACCAGACAAAGATACTACAAAAAAAGAAAATTACAGACCAATATCACTGATGAATATAGATGCAAAAATCCTCAACAAAATACAAGCAAACAGAATCCAACAACACATTAAAAGATTCATACACCATGATCAAGTGGGATTTATCCCAGGGATGCAAGGATTCTTCAGTATACACAAATTAATCAATATGAAACACCATATTAACAAACTGAAGAAGAAAAACCATAGGATCATCTCAATAGATGCAGAAAAAGCTTTTGACAAAATTCAACACTCATTTATGATAAAAAGTGTCCAGAAAGTGGGCCTAGAGGCAACCTACCTCAACATAATAAAAGTCATATATGACAAACCCACAGCAAACATGATTCTCAATATTGAAAAACTGAAAGCATTTCCTCTAAGATCAGTAACAAGACAAGGATGTCCACTCACCACTACTACTCAACATAGTTTTGGAAGTCCTAGCCATGGCAATCAGAGAAGAAAAAGAAATAAAAGAAGTCCAAATCGGAAAAGAAGAAGTAAAGCTGCCACTGTCTGCAAATGACACGATACTATACACAGAAAATCCTAAAGATGCTACCAGAAAACTACTAAAGCTAATCAATGTATCTGGTAAAGTTGCAGGATACAAAATTAATGCACAGAAATCTCTTGCATTCCTGTACACTAACAACAAAAGATCAGAAAGAGAAATTAAGGAAACAATCCCATTCACCATTGCAACAAAAAGAATAAAATACCTAGGAATAAACCTACCTAGGGAGACAAAAGACCCGTATGAAGAAAACTATAATACACTGATAAAAGAAATTAAAGATGATACAAACAGATGGAGAGATATACCATGCTCTTGGATTGGAAGAATCAATATTATGAAAATAACTATAACTACCCAAAGCAATCTACAGATTCAATGCAATCCCTATCGAATTACCAATGGTATCCTTTATGGAACTAGAAAAAAAATCTTAAACTTTTTATGGAGACACAAAAGACCCCAAATAGCCAAAGCAGTCTTGAGGGAAAAAAATGGAGCTGGATGAATCAGACTCCCTGTCTTCAGACTATACTACAAAGCTACAGTAATCAAGACAATATGGCACTGGCACAGAAACACAGATCAATGGAACAAGTTAGAAAGCCCAGAGGTGAACTCATGCACCTATGGTCAACTAATCTATGACAAAGGAGGCAAGGATATAAAATGGAGAAAAGACAGTCTCTTCAATAAGTGGTGCTGGGAAAACTGGACAGCTACATGTAAAAGAATGAAATTAGAACACTCCCTAACACCATACACAAAAATAAACTCAAAATGGATTAGAGGCCTAAATGTAAGACCGGACACTATAAACCTCTTAGAGGAAAACATCGGAAGAACACTCTTTGACATAAATCATAGCAAAATCTTTTTTGATCCACCTCCTAGAGTAAGGGAAATAAAAACAAAAATAAACAAATGTGACCTAATGAAACTTCAAAGCTTTTGCACAGCAAAGGAAACCATAAACAAGACGAAAAGACAACCCTCAGAATGGGAGAAAATATTTGCAAACGAATCAACAGACAAAGGATTAATCTCCAAAATATATAAACAGCTCATGCAGCTCAATATTAAAAAAACAAACAACCTAATCCAAAAATGGGCAGAAGACTCAAATAGACATTTCTCCAAAGAAGACATACAAATGGCCATGAAGCACATGAAAAGCTGCTCAACACCACTAATTATTAGAGAAATGCAAATCAAAACTACAATGTGGTATCACCTCACACAAATTAGAATGGGCTTCATCAGAAAATCTACAAACAACAAATGCTGGCGAGGGTGTGGAGAACAGTATGGAGGTTCCATAAAAAACTAAAAATAGAATTACTGTATGATGCAGCAATCCCACTACTGGGCATATACCCAGAGAAAACCACAATTCAAAAAGACACACGCACCCCAATATTCATTGCAGCCCTATTTACAATAGCCAGGTCATGGAAGTAACGTAAATGCCCATCGACAGACGAATGCATAAAGAATTAGTGGTACATATATACAATGGAATATTACTCAGCCCTAAAATGGAACGAAATTGGGTCATTTGGTGAAATGTGGATGGGTCTAGAGACTGTCATACAGAGTGAAGTCAGAAATAGAAAAACAAATATCGTATATTAACACATATATGTGGAACCTAGAAAAATGGTACAGATAAACCAGTTTTTAGGGAAGAAATTGAGACACAGATGTAGATAGCAAATGTATGGACACCAAGCATGGGGGGTGGGGGTGGGATGAATTGGGCGATTGGGATTGACATGTATACACTGATGTATATAAAGTTGATGACCAGTAAGAACGTGCTGCATATAAAAAAAAATGTGATCAACTGTGTTCTATTGGAAAGAAGCAAAAATAGACCATATTTAATGTCTAGAAAAAAGATATATATATGTGATCTTTGAAAAAAAGAAATCAACAGAAATTAAAAATTCACCTTTGACCTTACTCAAACCTAGATCCCTCTCCTGAGTTAACTACTGGTTATTATGTAGCTTTTAAAGACCTTTTCTAATGCATTCATATGCTTCTGAATATTTGAAATATTAAACGTTATTTTGTTTTATTGAGGTAGGTCTTTTCATAGGTATGTATACTATATGTATTTTTGGTAATTGTTGAACACAGTTTTACTCTGTCTCAGATTGTATTTTAATCAATGCAAAACGTTGAAATATTATAAGGAACAATGCTTGGAATACCATATACTTTTCTTTGATTTTTTTTAATTGAACTTTTTACATGTAAAAGTGATTCCCAAAGTCACTTAAAAATGTTAGTGCCAGTTTGTACCAGCTTTCTAGCGGACAACTGGGTAATTGCAAGCACTGATGTCCAGACTCTGTAATTCTCAAAATCCTGGTTGTTTTGGGAATGTTTGGACTTAATATATTAAGTTGACGACAAGATAAACTGTTATTCACTGCATATTATTATACAGACACATTACTGACTTTATTACTCTATTATTAATAGTAGAATTGGCATTTTTACAATAAATATTATAGGGATTCATGTTAAGTAATAAGAATTTTCTTCTGGAATCAAGATTTTTGAAGCAAATTATGATGTTATAGAGAGAAGTTATGTAAATCATTATATCCTATCTTAGAATACTGAGGTGCTGAAAGGTGACTGTAAATAGTGTCGTAAATAAAACTGTTCACACACAAAAAAAAGTATATTAGTTGGGACACTTCAAATTTCAAATGACAGAATTCCAAATCAAAATAATTTAAGGAAAGCAAAAGGAGTTGGGAGATTTATACTGTTTGCTAGGAAGAACAGGAGTAAGTCCAGATACTAGATTAGGTCTCCCTCTTTCTCCTTCCTTTGTCCTCAGCCTTAATGTGTCCCCAGATAAGGAAAGCAGAGAAAGAAAAAAAGAAGTGGGGGGGAAACTGGGAAGAGAACAGTTCAATTAATATATTTAATTTGGTTAACGTTGATTAATATACTTAATAGAAAAAATGCTGTTTTAAAAACAGAAGTCCAGGACTAAAATTATATTTTAATTGGCAAATCCAGAAAGAAGTTATTTCTAAGGATAATCTGGAATCTGATAATAAAGATGTAGAGTAGTTCAGCAAATCAGTGACACTAAGTACTTCAGGAACTAGTTTCTTGAAAGCTAAATGTGGCAGACATTGTCTTTGCTTATTAACTATACTTTCTCCTGACAAGGTGAGGTTCATTCGGCATTTGTCTGTTTAAATTTTTTTAATATTTTTTTCCTTTTGAGGCTATAATCATTCTGTAGAGCTTTGACTAATTGGTTTATAAGGCAATCGACCATGGGCTAGATCAAAGTATTAAGAGTAAAGTGTATTAAAAATGTTGTTCATGTAAATAACATAAAAGAAAATGGTTTCATCTTATTTCTGAGATGAAACTTGAAATGAAATGCTAAATAGTTACCATCCATTCCATGGATAATTCAGGTTTTTAAAACCTTTCTTTCCACAACTGGATATCTTAAAGATGCAGCAGTTGGCTCAAATTAATTAACATTCCTTGCCTTATGTAGCAATTCAAAACTCAACATTATAGTAAATATTTAGATTTTAACAAAACCTTCATCTTCTTTAGAGTAGACATTTTCTTTTTTTACAAAAATATATTTATTTATTTATTTATTTGCCTGTGCCGGGTATTAGCTGCAGCACGCGGGATCTTCTTTGCCTCCTGCAGGATCTTTGGTGTGAAATGCAGGATTTTTCTTTCTTTTTTTTTTTAATTAACATCTTTATTGTAGTATAATTGCTTTACAATGGTGTGCTAGTTTCTGCTGTATAACAAAGTGAATCAGCTATACGTATACATATATCCCCATATCTCCTCTCTCTTGCGTCTCCCTCCCACCCTCCCTATCCCACCCCTCTAGGTGGTCACAAAGCACCAAGCTGATCTCCCTGTGCTATGCGGCTGCTTCCCACTAGCTATTTTACATTTGGTAGTGTATATATGTCCATGCCACTCTCTCACTTCGTCCCAGCTTACCCTTCCCCCTCCCTGTGTCCTCAAGTCCATTCTCTACATCTGTGTCTTTATTCCTGTCCTGCCCCTAGGTTCCACAGAACAATTTTTTTTTAATTCCATATATATGTGTTAGCACACGGTATTTTTCTCTTTCTGACTTCACTCTGTACAACAGACTCTAGGTCCATCCACCTCACTATAAATAACTCAATTTTGTTTCTTTTTATGGCTGAGTAATATTCCATTGTACATATGTGCCACATCTTCTTTATCCATTCATCTGTCGATGTACATTTAGGTTGCTTCCATGTCCTGGCTATTGTAAATAGAGGCACACATGATCTTTAGTTGCAGCATGTGGGATCTAGTTCCCTGACCAGAGATTGAACCTGGGCCCCCTGCATTGGAAGCACAGAGTCTTAGCCACTGGACTACAAGGGAAGTCCCTAGAGTAGCCATTTTCATATTGACTTCCCTGGAGTTTTTCTTTAATAAAAATGTCAATTGTAACAGGCTTCTTCTGATAGTGTCTGCTCTGTTCAATTAGATCCCAGTGAACATGACAAGAGGAGTTATAAAGTAAAATTAACCTTATATTCAGTTATTTCCAAAGATTTTAAGAACAGACCTCATAAACATCTCCAAAATCCTAATTCATAACTCAGGAAAACAAACTTGTAGATTTTGTTCCCAGTTCCATTTCCATATTCTACCTCAGGAATAGCATAAACTGAGGTGGCTCAGTGGCATCGCAGTTCCAACTCTACCACCTCTAGTCCACCTCACAAATATCCACCAATCTCTTTCCCTCCTAATTTTCCTGCAGTGAATTAACTATTCACATATTTGTACTATAATCAGGTCTGGTAAACAGCCTGATGGTGTGAGGAGATGGTCGATTTTAGAAAGCTAATGCTTTTCATTGTGTACAGTCTTTTACAGTGCTTTTAGTCACAATGGAATAAGAGAGAAAACCAACTGCAATCACCTAGGAAGCATACACCGGGAGACTGACTTGACATATCTTAGCAATTGATAAACTGAATTCAACAGCTCTTGGGTCTGGAATTATAAATATCATCTGAATAAGGATTTTTCCAATATGGAAGCATATTTTTCTGTAAGCCCTTGCCTTGCCCTTGTTCCCCTAGGTCCCCAGAGGTTTGATTCATTTCTAGACACCTGATTGCCACTGCTAAATGCATTTGGTTCTTATCTGCCCCCTGTTCAACGTCTTTGGTTACCTGGATGAAACTCCAAGATTCTAGCCTGTGCCTGTATTTCTACATTTTGACTTATTCTAATTTTTAACCGGATTTCAACCTAAAGATTTTCCTTGTATCTGTGTTTATCTACTTTCATTCAGTGCATTTGTGCTTCTGGCTTCTATTCCCAGACATATCCCTGCTCTGGTGGCCTCCTGACTAAAATATAACTAGTATTAAAATGTGTTTGCCTTTCTTGAGTACACAACAACTGATGGCAACAGGAAGAATATAGGGAAGAAATCATCCTTCAATTAAACGTTCTCTGTATAGAGTCTAGAATGATACAAACACAGCTAGACCATCAACAGTTGGTTATATAGAGGGGTTAACTATAAAAAACTATTCATTTTTTGACGAGCTAAGATATTTCCATTACTCTGCTTTTTGTAGCATGTACCTTTTTACTGTTTCACTAAATCAAAATTTTAATTTTTCTTAAACCATTTAAAATGAGACAGAATTTGTGAATTTCAGTGATTTGCACACCATTGTCAAATCAAGAATCAATATTCTCTGAAGAAAAAATTTAAATCTAGATAGTTTGAAATTATTTAATATCTTGTCATTATAAAACTGAGGTTTTCAGGGGTGGAGGGAGAAGAATATGTATAGTCAACTTTTTCTGAAGAGTACTGGGGGGTCAATTTATTGATGCCAGTAGCTAAAACATTTCTTTAAATTAGTGTGATTTCCTTTTCGGTAATTTGTACATTACATTATCCACTCACCCAAGTTTACCCATTACAGTACATGGATTATAGCTTCTGGATGTTATTACATGAAATATCTGCTTCAGTGACTACTTAAAATTCAGTGGAATAATAATCAAAAACAATTTCATCCTTCAACATTTTAACATTTCACTGCACTGACAAGAATATACAGCACTGGAAAAAATGAGAATATCATTTATACTTATGTTTTAATCCTATATCTTAATCTATTCTTTTATCTTAAATCAGTTGTTTCTTATAGTTTAAGCTATCTGAGTATGACTGCTTTGTTAGGCAGGATTTTTTCCAAGCTTCCTCTTTCAGTTGCTTTCCAAAGGTGCAAAAATAATCCTGTCACAACAGAGAAGAAGAGCTTATAAAGATACTTTAAAAACCTTATCACCAGGAAACAGTGCACAGTGTATTGTATAATATAGTGTCTTAAAATACATCTGCTTACCTCCTCATCGATGCTGCTACAATATTTACATAACACTGCTAACTAATTCTTCATTATATAGGTTATTTATCCTTTCTCTTAGAGACCGTCTTCCCAGCACATTTAGTATTATTGAATTGAGGCACTGTTTTTATTTCTACCTAGTGTTTAGCTGCAGTGTATCTCTTCTCAGGTCTGGGGCTGCCCTGGCGGGTCAGGATTCATGTTTACTGCTCCTTGGGGTAAGAAATGAAAGTGTTAGAAGAGATCTGCAGCAGGACAGAGTCTGGGCTAGCCATCAAGGCAAGTTGTTTATGTCTTCAGGATGGGTTATTTCAGCACCAAAAATAAAAAATAAAAAAGGAAAAAATAACATAAAGGAGATGTTTGGTTCAAAGGAATAGTTGTTCTGGGAGCAAAAAGTAAAAGTGGAAACTGATATTTTAGAAACTGCTTCAGCAGAAAGACATTTTAGTATAAGATATCTCAAAGGCTAGGGAAAATTATTTGAAGCATTAAATATTTTCAAGACTTCCTGTGTTGAATACATTTTTAAACCCTAGGCTAGGTGTTTTTGTTAACATTTCACATTGAAGTGTTCAAATCAGAAAAAAATCCCATTTCCGTGTGACCAAGGAGCACTCTAAGGCAAATAGCATGTAGTGCACTCTAAGGCAAATAGCAAGGTACACTTGTAGTGTACCTGCTTTCAACCTGAAGGTCAATCCTGATGGACATGGTCTTTGAGTTCCCTCTTTAACACTTCACTCTGTTAAGCGTGGTTTCCCATTCATCTTCTTGCACATGTCTACCATTATAGCACAGTGCCTCAGGCTGAGATCACCTAGCTTCCAACACAGTTGCTTGTCCCACTCCACAAATAAGTCACCTCATCAAGCAGCGACCAACAATGTCTTGGCTCATACCCACATCCTAATCTCTGGAGCTTAAATACACTGCTTCCCAAATGCATTCCTCTTCCAGCAGCTAGGGAAATGAAACATGGAAGTAACTTCAAGCTAGATTTTTCCATGTGATTGCTACCAATTCCCCAAGCAACCCCAAAGGTAGGTATTTACAGTTATAGAGTTGCTGAAGTGCCTTAGATTTGCTAAAAAGAAAAAAAAAATGCAAGTTAACCTTTTTTTTTTCTCAGCTGAAACAATAAACATCTAAAATTTTAGAGCTTCTATAAACCTGTAGATTTTACGTACTAAACCTGGCTGTGTATATATAAAGTGGCCATACACATTTTTTCTCACCAAATACAATAAAATCAGTATCATTGTGTCAAATAAATGCAGTAGTCTATGCAAAACTAAATTCATATTGTCATTTAATGAGAAAATTAGACCTCTTAATGTTAAATTGCTAAATATTAAAGTTATGTGATAATTAAGGCTTTGAATACATCTTATTAGAGGATAAAACCCTCCCTGTTTCTTATAAAAAATAAAAAATAAATATTTACTGACTAACTAGAAGAAACCTGACACTGAACTGTGTGCTTCTGCAAAGTTGCCTCTCAACGATGCTATGAGTTGGATTTTATCATCCCCTAGACTGAGGAGAAAAACAGCTTCATAGACAGCAAGTGACTTCCCAAGGTTACTCAACCCATAAATGAGCTCGGATTCAGTTCTCCTAACTCCAGCTCCACTGCTATTTCCACTGCTTGATGCTGCAACTCTTCATTTGAAAATTTAATCATCAAGAATACTACATCATTAATCTACAAACATATTTTCGTCTGCCCTGTAAAACTTGCTGAGTACAAAATGCTGGCCTCTGTTAAACTGCATAACCTTGAGCAGGGCTAGGGTAAGTTTTGATCTGTTGAAACAGATCTGATTAAAAACCTAAATCAAAATATAGGACTAAGAATTTGAAAAGCAAAAGTACATTTTCAAACTCACGGTAAGTTCTGTTTTCAGCAAGAATGTTTTTAGATGATTTAAAATGGGAATTTTTTCAAATTACAATAAAAATACTTGGTTGTACTTAGTAACTGTACATAAGCATATTTTAAACCACTTTGAGAGGATGAGCATGATTTAAAACTCTTTATACTAATTTCTGCGTGATGTAGAGGACTTAACAACAGATGCATTATGGAGATTTAATGAACTTCAGAAGGATAAAACTTACAACAGAGCACTTTCTTTAATGCTGAACTTTAACTCTCATACAACACTAGTTTAAGAGTACATTAATGAGCTTTTAAAAAATCTAAGTAGATTTAATGTGTTTGGAGTTGGATTTTTGTCTACCCATAGTGCAGAAGAGTAGGTTGTCTCATGAAATTCTGTTGAACTGTAGATAAGATTTCATTTTTATGATCCTGTAAAAAGCAGTACATATTATACTAAGTGTGTTTAGTAAGTGTTAAATAATAATTTTGACTTAGTTCCACAATCTACATGTAACACATTAATTTAACTTCTGGGCCAAAGAATGGTATGCCAAAAGTGCTACTTGACAATGGGACATAACTGAATGACTACTATTTTATTACAAATGAAATTAATGAGAGCTAATATTTCAGGGATGCAGCCATTTCATGTGCAGTGTATTCACCTGTGGAGCTTTAGATTCTTATGCTATTTAAGTCATAATATAAATAAAATATATTTTATCCTTTCTCAATGATCCCCAGTGGACATTTGTTGGCATTTTCTCTATGCTAAGCAACCTACCACTGTTTACAAAGGAAGATCAAGGCAGGATAAAGAAAGAGAGAAAGGGGAAAAAAAGGCAAACTACCGACAGTTTTTTTTTTTTTTAAACATTGGGTTAATCATTTTCGATGTCTATCAATTACTCTAATCAGCAGGTAAATTATTTAATCATCCCCCCCTCTTTATTTTTTCATTCTCATAACATGCTTTATCACTACCTCAGCCAATACAAGTTTCAGGCTTTCTGAACACATTGGTTTTCCACTATTATAAGTTTAAAAATCCTCTTCAGCATTTCTGTATGCTAGCAACTTGGTTCAGGTAGAGACTATACTCCCTGGATAATCCAATACAAATAGCTTATGTGTGTTTAAAGTGATTTATAAATCACAATAGTCTTACCAATACATTTTATACTCCAAGTCCAGAAAAATATTTGGAAAGTTTATATGACTTACATAAGTGCCATTCACTTTACCAGAGTCCTGATTCTAGAACTCTTATCTTCCAATGGGAAGAACGCTGGTAAAAGCATACATAGTGATATCTAGAGAAAAATTAATAAGTAGACTAACTCCTTGGGAACTGTGGGAAGACAAAAAGGAACAAATGTGGAAATGACTTGGAATTAAGAAACGTTCCCAAGGCTGGCTGGCAATTTCCAGGAAACAAATTCCTGAAGAGTTTAAAGGCTACCCTACTCTCATGGAACATTAGTGTCTAAACTTTCTTATCCTTGACTTCTTACCCATATAATGGAAATAGCAGATGTATGTCTAAATCCTCTTCATTGTGCCTCCATTTTTTCTCCCTCCAGACCTTCCTGAGCAACATGGAATTCTATGTAGTTTTTCGATTTCATTACTATCATATAAATATTGTCTCCACATCATCTGTAATTTAATAATTTCATTTCGTTGGGTAATGAACCATATCCAGTTCAATCTTAGAGCTATAATCAAAATCTGCATTATTAAAAAAATACATAAAATATGAAAAAATACAAAAACTTTCTGATCATTTTAATACGGCAAAAGAAATCTAAGGTTATTTCCATAGAGAATACAATTTTTTAATGAAGGAAAATTAGGATGAAGATAGACATTCAGAAATAAATTGAAATTATATATTTTGATGACAAAAATCTCTCTCTCTCTCTCTTATTTTTCCATAATAATCTAGAAGCATACAATTGATTATCATATTTCATAATTCATGGCCACAATAATCACTGGACTGTGAAAAGGACAAAAGGTAGCTGAATTCATCTACAAAAGAGAACATGCACAAAAGAGAGAAGAATAGAGCATAACAAATAACAAGTATTTAAGAGTGGCTAAAAAGTATAAGAATGATTTTTAAAAGGTCAATAATCAGAACGAAATGAGGCTTGTCAAAAATGCTAAAGATACAAACAATAGGGTTTTGAAGTTATGTTCAGAAAAAATGAACGTGTTCTTTCAAAGTAACATTTTTATAACACATGACAAAGAAAAAGCCATACCACTCAACTTTTATTTTATTTCCATCTTCTCTGTCAAGGATAGAAAAAATAATGTTGGTAAGAGGAAATTGAAGCCCAAGAAATGTGAGATTGTAAGAAAGCAATTCTTTTCCTAAATGACTTTACATCTTTGTCCCAAATAAATTATATCCCAAGTTATAAAAGGAACTTTCAAATAAAATTTCTATACCACTGAACTATTTCTTGAGGCATTGTGAATAATCAGAAAGATTAAACCAAAATACTAGATAGGGAAAAAAATTATAATTCCTTTTTAAATTAAAAGTCAAAGGATTCTATAATATATTGAAGAGTTTGAAATTAATTCCATAGAAAGTTTTAGAAATTATTATTAAAATATGGTTTGTGAACAACTGAAAACAAACGATCAGTAGGAATTAACATGGGTTCTCTAAGCATAAATAATGCATATCTTATTTCATTTCTTTATTGACAAATTTAGCCCATTTATGTACCAGGTGATTTCTAGACACATATTCTAATTTAGACAAATTATCCATTGGATACAATCTTGGATGATATATTCATGGACAAGAAAAAGAAATTATTCAATTCCACTATAATTTGCTAATGGCTTGAATGATGGCACTAAAAATATATTGTTCACAACAATCTGGAAGGACATTTTTAGTGGAACACGATTTTGTCCTAGGCTCTGTTCTCATCAAATGTATCTAAGAAAAATATTGCGTAAGATTTGACTGAGCAGAGAAAAGCAGTGGTAGCTGCAGGCCATGAGAATGTACCTCAAAGACCAACTACAGGGAGTATAACTGACCAAAGGCTCCAGCTTCTGTACTGAAATTCATCTGTGTTTGTGCTGAGTCCATTTCTCCCAAGGGCTGCTCCCAATCAACCAGAGTCTGGCAGGGATACTAAAGCAAGCCTGTTCCTAGAAGATGTGGGATTCCTCCGATAGGTGACTTCAGCTCAAGGGATCCCTGATGGCTTTGCTGTACCCTCCTTCTAATCCAGGATTAGATCGCCAATCAGATCTGAGGGAAAACCTACTCGGTTTGGCACCTAGGGCATACACGTGGATCACTGGACTTCATCTTGGCTGCAAGAAAAGTCAGGTTTGGAACTCTAGATTATGAGTTCGACAGTTTGATGCGATTCCAAGCTCTGTTCAATGGAAATAAAAGTAACATCGTAACTGTAACTTCCACAGAATTGAAGGGCATCAGTAAATCTAAATGGGAAAGACGAAAGTGAAGCAAATGAGGGAGAGTTCAGTATCTTTGAAACTGTGTCCATCTAAAAGTAGTTCATGTTTCTCCAAAGGACACAAATTTGTAAGTAAAACAGGGTCACAGAAACAAAGTAAAAATACAGGTACTGCTTTAGAGAAAAACACTTGCCTCCACACCTACACACACCACTGAATTAAAAAAACAAATCTTCCTTTCCTCTATCAGAAAATCTCAAGATTCCCTTCCCTTCCTCTCCTGTGCTGGGTGTAGTGGATGGCTCCATTTTTTGCAGGCTGCCCTTCTGATCTGTATTAGTGTGGCTTACTACCTAGGCTGTAGAGGTCTTTATCGTCTTGTTTTTTTAACCAACCTGGTGGAGTTTGACTTTCTGTTATGTGTGTCTTTAGGAAAGACCAAAAGTTGCTTTATTTTATCATTCACAGATATCCCTAGTGGGCATGACCTGCCAATTTTCCAAATATATATGGATAGCTGTGAATGCAGTTTAAGCTCTCAGGTTGGGAGCAAGAAAACATAGAGAGATACTGAAAGAAGAACTGCTCAGCAGGTATTTGAAAATACTAGATTGGAATTCAGGAGAAACTATGTGTACAGATAAAGACTTAAGAATCATCTGCTTTAAAGTACTAACTGGGGAATGAGAATAGATTTAATGTGGAAAGGAGTATAAACAGTACAATCAAAGGGCCAAGAATGAATCTTCTAAAATGCCAGTACAGCCTGGGTTTGGGGACCTATTTGAGTATCTATAAAGCTCAGCTCTTAGACCTTTCCATAGGTCTCTACTAGCTCCCCATGTTCTTCATATCCTACTTTCTTTGCAGACGCTCCCACAGACTCAGCCTTCTCCACTTGGTAGTTTCCACCACCATTCCAGCCCTTGGAATTCCGTTCACATCAGCTGTAGAATAGCACAATCTCACTAGCTTTCTTGACTTATTTTGAACATAAGAATATAGGCTCTTCACCTTTTCCCTTCAGGGTCTTCCTGGTTACCACTATAGTAAACCACAAACAAACACATAAGTACAAGTGTACACATGCATATATGCACACATGAGGGCTATCAAAAATAAAAAGAACAGAAGATCAATCAAGATGGTGGAGTAAGAGGACACAGAGTCCATCTACCCCCTCCCCCAAATGAACACATCAAAAATACATCCACATGTGGAACAATTCTCACTGAAAACTAACTGGAAACTGGCAGAAGGACTCCAGTTCAACCAAGGCTATAAGAAAGACACACACATAATCAGTCAGGAGGGGAAGAAAAGCACTCGACTGGAACCTGTGCCCCTGGAACGAGACTCAAGAAAAGGAAGAATACACAGGTGGACCCCAGCCCTGAGGAGTGAGCCGTGAGAACCACAGACTGGATGCCATATTCCTGGGGTCCTTCACAGAAGAGACAAGTCCCCTTGGCTGGTTGGAGGACACCTGGGAATAACAGGAGGGTGGTGGGAATCCTGGACTACATTCATGAGCAGCACACACTCTGGCTTGCCCCCAAGGAAGGGAGGAGAGAGGTCTGCTCTAGCAGCTAGCTGCCAGGTTTCCTTTAACCTCACTGCAGGCCCCAGCACAAGCCAAGCAAATGCTCTAGCCCTGCTCACTCCACGTCAGCATAGCACTGCATCTGGGGCAGCCATGATCAGAAAGAAGACTCCACCACGGGACACAGAGGCAGCCCAGGTTTAAGGCAGAGCCTGGGTGGGGTGGCAGCAGCCATTGCTGACACTTATTCAAGCAGCACATCAGAGGCAGCCCAGATCTCTGGCAGCGGCTGCTCCACCACACCTCACCTCTGAATACATTCTTAGAGTCCATGTGGGCCCTGCCAGCTCTGTGCTGTGGCTCCACAACAGGACAGGGTCAGAGGAGGCTGTGGGCAGTGACAAAGAGGACTTGTAACCAAGGTTGCACCTGAGCGGAGCAAGAGTAATAAATGTGGGCATCTGCACAGGCACGGCACTGGAGATAGTTCAGACCTCCGTTTTCAGCTAATGAGAGCAGAAAGTCCACATGGGCCCCACTTATTTCAGCACTCCCCCTTCTGGGGCAATGGTTTCCTGGTATAGGAAGAGGGGAAAAGACACACTTAAAGGGAACAGTGCCAACTCAAGCCTGATCCTCAGGGCTTCTACACTAGAAACTTAGGATCAGACCCCACCCCCAATAGGGCAATGACAGCCACTGAGTGGAGAAGTCCCACCTCACAACAAGCTCCAGCTCTAGGCACTCCATCTCCAGACCCATCAACTACCAGGAGGATAGCCACCAGCAAACGCTGAGGAAAGAAGTGATTTGCATCCATGTCAAATCCAGCTATCTCACCAATGGTACCGGGTACACACAGTCTGCATAGGAATGCTCCTACATAAGAACACCAGTTCAATACAACAAAAACTCACTGTATCACCTAAATACATAAAGGCAGAGGAACTGCTCTCAATTGAAAGAGCAAGAGAAAATCTCTGAAAAATAAATAATGAAATAGAAATAAACAGTTTAACAGAGAGAGAATTCAAGTCATTGGCAATAAAAATGTTAACTGAATTAGGGAAAAGAATAGACCTACACAGTGATAATTTTAACAAGGAACTAGAAAATATAAAAAAGACCCAATTGGAAATGAAGAATTTAATAGCTGAAATAAAAAACACAATAGAAGGAATGAATAGCAGACGAAGTGATACAGAAGAAGGCTTAAGTGATCTGGAAGAGAGAATAATGGAAATTACCAAACCAGGACAGCAAAAGAAAAACAAATTTTAAAAAATGAAAAACAATCTAGATCTCTGTGACACCATTAAATGTGCCAACATTCACATTATAGAGGGTCCAGAAGAAGAAGAGAGAAGGAAAGAGGTGATTGAAATAAATTTGAGGAAATTATGGCTGAAAACTTTGAGGAAGGAAACAGATCTCTGGGTACAAGAATCACAGAGGGTACCATACACGAAGTGGAGAGGGTACCAAACAAGACAAACACAAAGAGAATCACATCAGACATATCATAGGAGATTGGTTCAAGATGACAGAGTAGAAGGACATGCTCTCACTTCCTCTTGTGAGAGCACCGGAATCAAAACTAACTGCTGAACAATCATCAACAGTAAGACATTGGAACTCACTAAAAAACATGCCCCACATCCAAATACAAAGGATAAGCCACCATGAGATGGTAGGAGGGGCACAATCACAATAAAATCAAATCCCATAACCACTGGGTGGGTGACTCAAAAACTGGAGAACAATTGTACAACAGAAGTCCATCCACTGGACTGAAGCTTCTGAGCCTCACATCAGGCTTCCCAACCTGGGGGCGGGGGGGCTCTAGCAATGGGAGGGGGAATTCCCAGAGAATCAGACTTTGAAGCCTAGCGGGATTTGATGGCAGGACATTGGCAGGACTGGAAAAAACAGAGACTCCACTATCGGAGGGCACACACAAAGTAGTGTGCACATCAGGACCAAGAGGGAAGGAGCAGTGATGCCCTAGGAGACGGAACCAGACCTACCTGCTGGTGTGGGAGGGTTGCCTGCAGAGGCGGGGGGTGGCTGTGGCTCACCATGGGGACAAGGACAATGGCAGCAGAAGTTATGGGAAGTACTCCTTGGCATGAGCTCTCCTGGAGTCCAACATTAGCCCCACCAAAGAGCCTGTAGCCTCCAGTGCTGGGTCGCCTCAGGCCAAACAACCAACAGAGAGGGAACCCAGCCCCACCCATCAGCAGACAAGCAGATCAAAGTTTTACTGAGCTCTGCCCACCAGAGCAACACCCAGCTCTACCCACCACCAGCCCCTCCCATCAGGAAGCTTGCACAAGTCTCTTAGATATCCTCATGCACCAGAGGACAGACAGAAAAAGCAAGAAGAACTACAGTCCTGCAGCCTGTGGAACAAAAACCACATTCACAGATAGACAAGATGAAAAGGCAGAGGGCTATGTACCAGATGAAGAAACAAGATAAAACCCCAGAAAAACAACTAAATGAAGTGGAGACAGGAAACCTTCAGGAAAAAGAACTCAGAATAATTATGGTGAAGATGATCCAGGACCTTGGAAAAAGAATGGAAGCAAAGATTGAGAAGATGCAAGAAATGTTCAATGAAGACTTAGAAGAATTAAAGAACAAACATCTAGAGGAACTAAAGAACAAACAAACAAAGATGAACAATACAATAACTGAAATGAAAAATACACTAGAAGGAATCAGTAGGAGAATAACTGAGGCAGAAAAACAGATAAGAGACCTGGAAGACAGAATGGTGGAATTCACTGCCCCAGAACAGAATGAAGAAAAAAGAATGAAAAGAAATGAAGACAACCTAAGAACTATCTGAGACCCATTAAATGCACCAACATTCACATTATAGGGGTCCCAGAAGGAGAAGAGAGACAGAAAGGACCCAAGAAAATATCTGAAGAGACTATGGTGGAAAACTTGCCTAACATGGGAAAGAAAATAGTCACCCAAGTCCAGAAAGCTAAGAGACTCCCAGGTAGGATAAACACAACAAGAAACACATTGAGACACATAGTAATCAAATTGACAACAATTAAAGAAAAATTGTTAGGGACTTCCCTGGTGGCGCAGTGGTTGAGAGTCCGCCTGCCGATGCAGGGGACACGGGTTCGTGCCCCGGTCCGGGAAGATCCCACATGCCGCAGAGCGGCTGGGCCCGTGAGCCATGGCCGCTGAGCCTGCATGTCCAGAGCCTGTGCTCCGCAATGGGAGAGGCCACAACAGTGAGAGGCCCGCGTACCAAAAAAAAAAAAAAAGTTAAAAAAAAAAAAAGAAAAATTGTTAAAAACAAAAAGAGAAAAATGAAAAATAACATACAAGGGAACTCCCATAAGGTTAACAGCTAATTTCTCAGCAGAAACTCTACAACCCAGAAGGGAGTGGCACGGTATATTTAAAACGATGAAAGGGAAGAACCTACAATGAAGATTACTCTACCCATCAAGGATCTCATTCATATTCGATGAAGAAACCAAAAGCTTTACAGACAAGCAAAAGCTAAGAGAATTCAGCACCACCAAACCAGCTCTACAACAAATTCTAAAGGAACTTCTCTAAGTGGGAAACACAACAGAAGAAAAGGACCTACAAAAGCAATCCCCAAACAATTAAGAATATGGTAATAGGAACATACATATCAAAAATTACCTTATGTGTGAACTGATTAAATGCTCCAACCAAAAGACACAGGCTCGCTGAATGTATACAAAAACAAAACCCATATATATGCTGTCTACAAGAGATCCACTTCAGACCTAAGGAAACATACAGACTGAAAGTGAGGAGATGGAAAAAGATATTCCATGTAAATGTAAATCAAAAGAAAGCTGGAGAGGCAATACTCATGTATCAGATAAAAGAGACTTTAAAATAAAGAATGTTACAAAAGACAAGGAAGGACACTACACAATGATCAAGGGATCAATCCAAGAAGAAGATATAACAATCGTAAATATTTATGCACCCAACACAGGAGCACCTCAATAAATAAAGCAAATGCTAACAGCCATAAAAGGGGAAATAAACAGTAACAGAATAATACTAGGGGACTTTAACAACCCACTTTCATCAATGGGCAGATCATACAAAATGAAAATAAATAAGGACACACAAACTTTAAATGATACAATAGACCAGATAGTTTTACTTGATATTTATAAGACATTCCATCTGAAAACAGAAGATTACACTTTCTTCTCAAGTGCACATGGAATATTCTCCAGGATAGATCACAACTTGGCTCACAAATCAAGCCTCGGTAAATTTAAGGAAATTGAAATCATATCAAGCATCTTTTCTGACCACAATGCTATGAGATTAGAAATCAATTACAGGGAAAAAAAGTAAAAAACACAAACACATGGAGGTTAAACAATACGTTACTAAATAACCAAGAAGTCACTGAAGAAATCAAAGGGGAAATCAAAAAATACCTAGAGACAAATGACAATGAAAACACGATGACCCAAAACCTATGGGATGCAGCAAAACCAGTCTAAGAGGGAAGTTTGTAGCAATACAATCCTACCTCAAGAAACAAGAAAAATCTCAAAAAAACAATCTACCTTACACCTGACAGAACTAGAGAAAGAAGAACTAACAAAACCCAAACTTAGTAGAAGGAAAGAAAACATAAAGATCAAAGCAGAAATAAATGAAATACAAACAAAGAAAACAATAGCAAAGATCAATAAAACTAAAAGCTGGTTCTTTGAGAAGACAAACAAAATTGATACCATCAAGAAAAAGAGGGAGAGGACTAAAATCAATAAAATTAGAAATGAAAAAGAAGTTACAACAGACACCACAGAAATACAAAGAATCATAAGAGACTACTGCAAACAACTCTATGCCAATAAAATGGACAACCTGGAAAAAATGGACAAATTCTTAGAAAGGTATAACCTTCAATGACTGAACCGGGAGGAAATAGAAAGTATGAACAGACCAATCACAAGTAATGAAATGGAAACTGTAATTAAAAATCTTCCAACAAACAAAAGTCCAGGACCAGATGACTTCACAGGGGAATTATATCAAACATTTAGAAAACAGCTAACACCGATCCTTCTCAAACTCTTCCAAAAAATTGCAGAGGAAGGAACGCTCATTCTACAAGGCCACCATCACCCTGATACCAAAACAAGACAAAGATACTACAAAAAAAGAAAATTACAGACCAATATCACTGATGAATATAGATGCAAAAATCTTCAACAAAATACTAGCAAAAAGAATCCAACAACACATTAAAAGATTCATACACCATGATCAAGTGGGATTTATCCCAGGGATGCAAGGATTCTTCAGTATACACAAATCAATCAATATGAAACACCATATTAACAAATTGAAGAAGAAAAACCATATGATCGTCTCAATAGATGCAAAAAAGCTTTTGACAAAATTCAACACTCATTTATGATAAAAAGTCTCCAGAAAGTGGGCCTAGAGGCAACCTACCTCAACATAATAAAGGTCATATATGACAAACCCACAGCAAACATGATTCTCAATGTTGAAAAACTGAAAGCATTTCCTCTAAGATCAGGAACAAGACAAGGTTGTCCAATCTCGCCACTATTATTCAACAGTTTTGGAAGTCTTAGCCACAGCAATCAGAGAAAAAAAAGAAATAAAAGGAGTCCAAATTGGAAAAGAAGAAGTAAAGCTGTCACCGTTTGCAAATGTCATAATACTATACTTAGAAAATCCTAAAGATGCCACCAGAAAACTACTAGAGCTAATCAGTGAATCTGATAAAGTTGCAGGATACAAAATTAATGCACAGAAATCTCTTGAATTCCTATACACTAACAACAGAAGATCAGAAAGAGAAATTAAGGAAACAATCCCATTCACCACTGCAACAGAAGAAAAAAAATACCTAGGAATAAACCCATCTAAGGAGGCAAACGACCTGTACTCAGTAAACTATAAGACACTGATGAAAGAAATCAAAGATGACACAAACAGATGGAGAGATATACCATGTTCTTGGATTGGAAGAAGCAATATTGTGAAAATGACTATACTACCCAAAGCAATTTACAGATTCAGTGCAATCCCTATCAAATTACCAATGGCATTTTTTACAGAAATAGAAAAAAAAAATTGAAAATCTGTATGGAGACACAAAAGACTCCGAATAGTCAAAGCAATTCTGAGAAAGAAAAACGGAGCTGGAGGAATCAGGCTCCCTGACTTCAGACTATACTACAAAGCTACAGTAATCATGTCAATATGTTACTGACACAAAAACAGAAATATAGCTCAATGGAACAGGATAGAAAGCCCAGAGCTAAACCCACGCACCTATGGTCAACTAATCTATGACAAAGGAGGCAAGCATATACAACGGAGAAAAGACAGTCTCTTCAATAAGTGGTGCTGGGAAAACTGGACAGCTACATGTAAAAGAATGAAATTAGAACACTCCATAACACCATACACAAAAATAAACTCAAAATGGATTTGAGACCTAAATGTAAGACCGGACACTATTATACACTTAGAGGAAAACATAGGAAGAACACTCTTTAACATAAATCACAGCAAGGTCTTTTTTGATCCACCTCCTAGAATAATAGAAATAAAAACAAAAATAAACAAATGGGACCTAATTAAACTTCAAAGCTTTTGCACAGCAAAGGAAACCATAAACAAGACGAAAAGACAACCCTCAGAATGGGAGAAAATATTTGCAAACGAATCAATGGACAAAGGATTGATCTCTAAAATATATAAACAGCTAATACAGCTCAATATTAAAAAAACAAACAACCCATTCAAAAAATGGGCAGAAGATCTAAATAGACATTTCTCCAAAGAAGACATACGGATGGCCAAGAGGCACATTAAAGGCTGCTCAACATCACTAATTATTAGAGAAATGCATATAAAACTACAATGAGGTATCACCTCACACTGGTTAGAATGGGCATCATCAGAAATTCTACAAACAACAAATGTTCAAGAGGGTGTGGAGAGAAGGGAACCCTCTTGCACTGTTAGTGGGATTATAAGGTGATACAGCCACTATGGAGAACAGTATGGAGGTTCCTTAAAAAACTAAAAATAGAGTTACCATATGACCCAGCAATCTGACTACTGGGCATATATCCAGAGAAAACCATAATTCAAAAAGACACATGCACTCCAATGTTCATTTCAGCACTCTACAATATCCAGGTCATGGAAGCAACCTAAATGCCCATCGACAGACGAATGGATAAAGAATTTGTGGTACATATATACAATGGAATATTACTCAGCCATAAAAAGGAATGAAATTGGGTCATTTGTAGAGACGTGGATGGACCTGGAGACTGTCATACAGAGTGAAGTCAGAAAGAGAAAACAAATATCGTATATTAACGCATATATGTGGAATCTATAAATATGGTACAGATGAACTGGTTTGCAAGGCAGAAATAGAGACACAGATGTAGAGAACAAACATATGGACACAAAGGGGGGAAAGCAGGAGGTGGGTGGTGGTGGTGGGATGAATTGGGAGATTGGGATTGACATATATACCCTAATATGTATAAAATAGATAACTAATAAGAATCTGCTGTATTAAAAAAATTAAATTAAATGGAAAGACATATCATAATCAAAATTACAAAAGTTAAAGACAATTCTAAAGGCAGCAAGAGAAAGAAAAAAAGAACAACTTTAGTCATATACAAGGGTATCCCCATAAGTCTATCAGGTGAGAAACTTTGCAGGTCAGAAGGGAGTGGCATGATATATTCAAAGTGCTGAAAGTGAAAAGCCTGTAACCTGGGACACTCTACCCAGAAAGGTTATCCTTTAGAACAAAGGTAGTGATAAAGAACTTCTCAAACAAGCTGAAAATAAGAGGCATCAATACTAAACCTGCTATAAAAGAAATGTTAAAGGATCTTCACTAAATGTTAAAGAAGAATATATAGAAAAGGGAAAATCCCACTAGGAAAGGCAAATATATAGTAAGGAGTGAGGATCAGTCATTTAAATATTCTGGAACAAATATCAAAAGCAAAAAACTGTAAAAACAACTATAACTACAATAAAAATTAGGGAATAAACATGAAGGTGTACAATCTGACTTTGAAAACACAAAATGTGGGGGAAGGGAACTAAAAACATAGATCTTTTAGAATGTGTTTGAACTTAAATGTCTACCAGTTTAAAACAAGTAGACATAGTTATAGGTCAACATATATGAATCTCATAGTAATGCCAAATCAAAAACCTATAATAGATATACAAAAACTAAGAAGAAAGGAACATTAGCATACTACTAAAGAAAATCATCAAACCACAAGGGAAGAAACAAAGAGAAGAATAAATGAACAGAGAAGAACTACAAAAACAACTGGAAAACAAGTAATAATAAGCAATAAGTGTGTAGCTGTCAATAATTACTTTAAACATCAATGGATGAAATGCTTCAATCAAAAGACATAGGGTGGGGCTTCCCTGGTGGCGCAGTGGTTGAGAGTCCGCCTGCCGATGCAGGGGACACCGGTTCGTGCCCCGGTCCAGGAGGGTCCCACATGCCGTGGAGCGGCTGAGCCCATGAGTCATGGCCACTGAGCCTGCGCATCCGGAGCCTGTGCTCCATAACGGGAGAGGCCACAACAGTGAGAGGCCCGCACACCGCAAAAAAAAATGACATAGGGTGGCAGACTGGATAAAAAGAAAAAGAAAAAGACCCTTCTACATGTTGCCTACAGAGACTCACTTCAGAAAGACACAAGAGACTGAAAGTGAGGGGATGGAAAAACATATTTCATACAAACGAAACTACAAGAAAGTGGAGGTAGTAATATTCATATCTGGCAAAGTAGACTTTAATGCAAAGGCTATAACAAAAGACGAAGAAGGGCATTATATAATGAAAAAGGGATCAACACAAGAGTGTACTACACTCATTAAAATAGGTGCACCCAATATGGGAACACCTAAATATATAAAGCAAATACTAACAGACATAAAGGGAGACACTGACAATAATAAAATAATGTTAGGAAATTTTAACACCCGACTTACATCAATAGATCATTCAGACAGAAAATCAATAAGGCAACTGTGGTCTTAAATGACACAACAGACCGCTGGACTTAACACATATCTATAGGACACTACATCCCAAAACAGCAGAATACACATTCTTTTCATGTACACATGGAACATTCTCCAGGATAGATCACATCTAGGCCACAAAAGATGACTCAACAAATTTAAGAAGACAGAAATTATATCAAGCATTTTTTCCAGCAACAATGGTATGAAACTAGAAATCAATTACAGAAAGAAAAATGGGAAAAGAACAAACATGTGGCGATTAAACAGCATGTTACTAAAACCTCAATGGATCACTGAAGAAATCAGAGGATATCAGAAAATACCTCGAGATTAATGAAAATGGAAACATAATTTTGCAAAATCTATGGGATACAGAAAAAGTTTAAGTTCCTAAGAGGGAAGTTTACAGCAATACAGGCCTTTCTCAAAAAACAAGAAAAATCTAAAATAAATAACCTAACCTACCTCCTAAAGAAAAAGAACAAACAAAGCCCAAAGTCAGCAGAAGAAAGGAAATAAGAAAGATCAGAGAGGAAATAAATAACATAGAGATGAAAATACAGTAGAATAAATGAATGAAAACAAGAGCTGGTTTTTTTGAAAAGGTAAGTAAAACTGATAAACCTTTAGACAGATTCACCAAGAAGAAAAGAGACAGGATCTAAATAAACAAAATAAGAAATGAAAGAGAAGAAATAACAACCAATGCCACAGAGATACAAAAAATCATAAGAGAATGCCATGAACAGTTATATGCCAACAAACTGGGCAACCTAGAAGAAATGCACAAATTTCTAGAAACATAAACCTGCCAAGACTGAATCAAGGAGAAACAGACAATTTGCACAGACCAATCACTAGTAACAAAATTGAATTTGTGATTTAAAAAAAAAAATTCCCAGCAAAGTTCAAACTCAGATGACAGGAGAATGCTGCCGAACATATAAACAACAGCTAATACCTATCTTTTATCAAACTATTCCAAAAATTGAAGAGGATGGAACACTCCTGAATTCATCCTACAAGGCCACCATTACCCTGATACCAAAACCAAAGACAACAATAAGAAAAATTACAGGTCAGTATCTTTGATGAATACAGATGCAAAATTCCTCAACAAAACATTAGCAAACCCAATCTAACAATATATAAAAAGGATCATACACCATGATCAAGTTGGATTTATTCCAGGTACTCAAAGATGGTTCAATATTTGCAAATCAATCAATGTGATCCACCACATTAACAAAAGAAAGGATAAAAATCACATGATCATTTCAATAGACTCAGAAAAAGCATTTGACAAAATTCAACATCCATTCATGATTAAAACTCTCAACAAAGCAGGAACAGAGGTAACATAACTCAACATAATAAAGACCATTTATGACAAACCCACAACTAACATCATACTCAACAGTGAAAAGCTGAAAGCCTTTTCTTTAAATTCAAGAACAAGAAAAAGGATGCCACTCTTGCCACTTCTACTCAACACAGTATTGGAAGTCTTACCAATAGCAATCAGACAAGAGAAAGAAATAAAAGGCATCCAAATTGGAAGGGAAGTGGTAAAACTGTCACTATTTGCAGATGACATGGTACCTTATATAGAAAACCCTAAAGTACCTGTGCAAAAACTATTAGAACTAATAAATGAATTCCAGAGAGTTGCAGGATAAAAGATTAATACACAGAAATGTGTTGCTTTTCTACATGCTAATAATAAACTATCAGAAAGAGAATGTAAAAAAAAAAAACTTCATCCAAAAGAATAAAATAACTAGGAATAAACTTAACCAAGGAGGTGAAAGACCTGTAGTCTAAAAACTATAAAACATTGATGAAGGAAACTGAAGATGATACAAATAAATGGAAAGATAACCCCATACTCTTGGATTGGAAGAATTAATATTGTTAAAATGGCCATACTACCCAAAGCACTCTACAGATTTAATGCAGTCCCTATCAAAATACCCAAGACATTTTTCACAGAACTAGAACAAATAATCCTAAAACTCATATGGAGCCACAAAGATACCAAATTGTCAAAGCAATCTTGAGAAAACAAAACAAAGCTGGAGGTATCATCTTCCCAGAATTCAGAGTATACTACAAAGCTACAGTAATCAAAACAGTAAGGTACTGGCACAAAAACAAACACATAGATCAACAGAACAGACAGCCCAGAAATAAATCCACACACTGATGTTCAATTAATCATCAACAAAAAAGGCAAGAATATACAATGGAGAAAAGACAGTCTCTTTGATAAGTGGTGCTGGGAAAACTGGCCAGCTACATGTAAAGGATTGAGACTAAAACATTCTCTAACACCATATACAAAAATATACTCAAAGTGGATTAAAGACACAAATGTAAGTTCTAAAACCATAAAACCCCTAGAAGAGAACTTAAGCAGAACTCTTTGACATAAATAATAGCATTATTTTTTTGGTCCATCTCCTAAGGCAAAAGAAATAAAAGCAAAAATAAAAAATGGGACCTAATTAAACTTAAAAACTTTTGCACAGCAAAGGAAACCAATGACAAGACAAAAAGACAACCTACAAATTGGGAGAAAATATTTGCAAACAATATGACTGCCAAGGGTTAATATCCAGAATATATAAACAGCTTATACAACTTAACATCAAAAAAACAAACAACCCAATCAAAAACTGAGCAAAATACCTAAATAGACATTTTTCCAGAGAAGACATGCAGATGGCTAACAGGCACATGAAAATATGCTCGATATCACTAATTATTAGAGAAATGCAAATCAAAACTACAATGAGCTATCACCTCACACCTATTAGAATGGCTACCATCAAAAAGTCTACAATAATAAATGTTGGTGAGGATGTGGAGAAAGGGGTACACTTGCACACTGTTGGTGGGAATGTAAATTGTTGCAGCCACTATGGAAAACATTACAGAGGTTCCTCAAAAACTGAAAACAGAACTACCATATGATCCAGCAATTCCACTCTTGGTTATGTATCTGAAAAAAAACTGAAAACACTAATTTGAAAAAATACATTCACCCCAATATTCTTAGCAGCACTATTTACAATAGCCAAGATATGGAAGCAACCTACTGTACATCAACAGATGAATGGATAAAGAAGATGTGGTATGTATGTGTACACACACACACACCCACGCACACACAATGGAATATTACTCTGCCATAAAAAAGAATGAAATTTTGTCATTTTCAGCAATGTGGATGGATCTAGAAAACATTATGCTTAGTGAAATAAGTCAGACAGAGAAAGACACATACTGTATGACATCACTTTCATGTGGAATCTAAAAAATAAAATAAATGAAAGTATACAGCAACACAGAAACAGACTTGCATATCTTTTCTCACATGTCACTTTCACCATGAGGCCTTCTATGGCCGTCCCATTTATATCCAAACCTCCATAATGCATACATCCTTTTCAATATTCATTTTTCCTTAGCAGTTGATACTAATATTCTATGTATTTAAAATATTTATTATCTGGCTCTCCACTGTAATATTAATTCTAGAAGGACAGATGCAAAGAATAAGAGTATTTTGGGGAAAACAAAGTACTTGCAAGCAGAGGAATAGCAAAGCAAACATTTTTCCCAAGCTCTGTTATCCCAGAAGAAATGTGCCTAGGCTGGGTGTGGCTAGACTGCATGCCCTATAGCAGATGTACAGAAGAGTAGAACACTTACCCCTGTAGTACTCTACACATTTATAGTGACAGGGAGAGAAAACAGCTTTGTATGCAGCAGTGGAAACTTCTGGTCGAGAAAGTAGACTTCTGGGGCTTCCCTGGTGGCACAGTGGTTGAGAGTCCGCCTGCCGATGCAGGGGACACGGGTTTGTGCCCCGGTCGGGGAAGATCCCACACGCCGCGTAGTGGCTGGGCCCGTAAGCCATGGCCACTGAGCCTGCGCATCCGGAGCCTGTGCTCCGCAACGGGAGAGGCCACAACAGTAAGAGGCCCGCATACCGCAAAAAAAAAAAAAAAAAGTAAGTAGACTTCTAACTTTCTCTTAAAACCTACATGGAGTTATTGAAGATTTTAAGGGAAAAGGCATGCTCAGACTTGCCTTTTAGATAGTATGCTTTATTACAGCGTGGAGAAGTTGGTCAGAGTAGCTAATGTTAGCAGTTCTTCTTGCCACTCTCTCAACCTTTTGAGAAATTGGCGAAGACCCTGGCTAGGTTAAGGAATTTGGCTGGTCAAGATGTCAGTAAACCTTACTCAGTTCAGGAAGACACTTGGCTCCATTAGCTGTAAGGAATATGCTTGAGTATTGCCCAATGCAGTCATTATGTGCAAGGCAGAAAGAACAGGAATTACAATATAATTTCTTTTACTTTATTCCAATTTTTAAAATTATAGTAGACAAATCAGGAAAAACTCGTTTTCACATTGTAAATCTAAGGAGACTAATCAAAAATGTTTGCCAGCTGTTATTGCTTTTTACAAGATTGTAATAAAATATAATTCCTCTCTACAAGGGCTCTAAAAGTATCAAAACACAGTAAAACCTTTTATGGAGTAAAATTTTAAAAGAATCTTGGCTTTCTTGAATCTTCTCATTTCTAGATCAGCACTATTCATTAGAGCTATAATGTGAGACACAAGTACACATGTAATTTAAATTTTTGTGCATAAAAAATTAAAAAGCAGATGAAATTAGGTTAATAATACATTTATGTACCCTAATATATCTAAAATGATACCATTTCAACATGTAATCAGTATAAATAATTATTAAATATGGTATCTTGCACTTTTTTTCATGATAGACTTCAAAATCTGGTGTGTACTTTACACTTATATCACATCTCAGAGCAGCCACACTTCAAGTACTCAACAGCCTCATTTGGCTGGTGGTTGCCATATTGGACAATGCAGTTCTATATCATTTTTGAGAGAAAACACTGGTAAAATGAGGACAGAGAAGAAATGTTTACTGATTACCTTACTGTCAAGCAGACTGTACCAGTTAATTTTACATTGATTTAAAATGTAATCCCCACAAAACATGTGAGGTAGCTCTTAATATCCTCATATTTCAGATGAAAAAGACTGCCACTCAAGGTTTAACAAACTTCTCAAAAAGTCATCTAGCTAATAAGTCAATCTGGCCCCAAGATACCCTCTTTCCACACTTTTTTGCTTGCTCAAAGCAGGCATCTTTACTGAATTTTCATTATTAATAAATGCTTAAGCTATAGTAAATATTACCAAATGCCTGAATTGTTAACCATTAAGGTAGGGAAAGAGGAAACTGTATTCATTTTCCTTATTATTTCAAAGGACATGCATACAATACCATTACATCACTAAAAACTGTAATTTGGGATCCACTAATTTGCATATTTCAAGACATGTTTTTCACATAAGTAATAAATTTGGAATCACTAAAATGATATCTAAACCTGGTGCTTGTCAGCTTCTGTCATTTATCAAGTCTTTTTTTTTTTTCCACAAACTTTGAATTTCTTGGTCTTGGTTATGAAGGACATGTGAATATGACAGTGTCAAGGTCTGACATGACTGAAGAAAATGTTTGTTCTGATTTGCTGTGCATGAAAAATATTAATCCCACAACATGTAGGCCTACATTTACAAGCCATTGCAAATTGATGCTCTGCATATTTTGGTCACAGCTAATTCTGACAGATGAATGTGAAATTGGCCATGCAGCATTAGCAGGATGAAAAAAAGTAATTGTACTTATTTTGCTGTTTGAATTTGATACCTACTACTAGTTGAGAATTGTTTTATTTTGATAACCTGCTAATGATTAAAATTTTTTAAGAGTTTATAAAATGTTTTACACTCTGTGTGATTGAAAGACAAGAAAATAATTTCTTTCAAAAGTATAAAATTCCAAATACTAGTGTTGTAAAAGAATAGATTATAAAAATGAAGCTATTTTTGAAGTAGAGATTGATTTAGTCCTACAGAAAAAATGGCACATGCATCATAATAGATAGGTAAAGATAATTTCATAAAAATAGTCTATCTAACATGGAAAATTTTTTATAGTTTTATCTAGCTATATGATTTCAGCAAAACTGAAATACAGTATATATATGTGTGTGTGTGTGTATGTGTGTGTGTGTATATATATTTGATAGGAAGTTAAAATAAATAAAAACCAATATGAAAAATCTTATTTTTTGTTAACTCAGTAAATTACTAACTAATGAATAATTCATATACTCTTACTGATAAACTGGAAGTTCACTTTTTCTTGAAAACACTACTGATTTTTTTTACTTTGGTTTCTTTTTAAAATTTTGATTATTTAAATTTTTTGATGTACTGAGATGATGTTATCTGTAAACAGCATGGCTCACTGATAAGAATCCAGGATTCAATCTGAAGACCTGGACTTGAGATGGTTTTTGGTTGCATACCAGTTTTGTCATGAAAATAAGACAATACAGAATTTGACATAACTATAAATGTTTGAGTTGTATAAAATCTGTGATTTTTATAAATCAAATATTAGCTGAATCTCAGGAAAGAAAAGAACAAGAAATGAAAACATTAACTTCAGTATAACCATACTTTGTTAAACTTAAGCTAGTTAATATAAAGCAATTAAATAAGAACAATGATAGTGTTTCTAGAAATTTTTAAATTACAGTTATGGATGATTCATAGTAGCTTCCATCTCAATGTTCAATTAATTTCTAAATTTTATTTTGGTTAACAATTATAAGAAAATCCTGATTCACATAGAAAATTAGTTTCTAAATGTAACAGCTTTGAATGGCCTGCCTTGCAATCTCATGACACACTTGATCATGAGTAATCCGTAAATATGAAAGAGGATTCATAGGAAATTACTTCAAAGTTGAATTATTACAAGGTATAATATAATAGTACTTAAGAGCATGAGTTGAATTATTACAAGGTATAATATAATAATACTTAAGAGCATAATGTTTGAAGTCTGAAAGGCCAGGGACTAGAGTTCTGCCTCCCTTATTTAATTACTGTTTTCACCTTGACCTCTTTAAACCTTTTTCTTGAGATGTAAATTAGAAATAGTAATCATGTCTACCTGATAGGATGTTAAGTAAGATGATATTTACAAATCAATTAGCTTAAAGCATGGCATATAATTAAAGCTGTGTTAATTTTTAAAGAGTGTAGATAAATGGGCTGAAACAAATTTAAGTCTTTATAATGAAATACTCAGTTGTCATTTTTAAAGTTCAGATAACGTGCTAATTTTTGTTAAATTTTCCCTCAAAATTTCAAAACAAATTTCTTCTCTCTGTGTCAAGTGACTTACAAAGTAATAATTGCTCTATATTCACATACAGCACAAAAACAAGCAAATGGGGAGCTCTAAAACATTTTTTCTCTTGTCCAGTTGAATTGTAAAGATTTCGTGTTATGTCAGCCTGTAAGCTAATTAGTCAGGTAACTTGTATGCACATTCTTGTATTCTCTCAGCTTTATTTTCAGACAATGTACTAATTGTATTTTCCTAGCTCCCTACTAATCTAATTGCTGCAATATAATAGAATGTCATTTAATAAGTGCATTTTCAGCATAAGATTCAAATTGTGTTTGCATACATTTTTGATAGCATTAAGCTGTTTCATTTATTCTGAAAGAATTTGAAAGCCTTATTTTTATGTTCACTTTGTTTTGTTTCAAATGATGTTGTAACTTGGCAGAGACTGTGGAACTCTTTTCAGAATTCACTGCATAAACACACTGAGGATTTGAGTAATTTTAATTGCCACAAAAATGATCCCAAACAAAAATAACTTCTCTTTAACTTTCTTGTCATATTTTCTATGACAAGAAGTTTCTATGTCTTTAAATTTGTAGTGATTTTATAGAAGAATTTCTGGCATGATGTTTTCCTTTTCTGTTTTTGTTAAGGTGGATGACATCAGTTGAATAATCTTAATATAAGATTCATCTTATATTTCATCTTAAACCAGATCAATCTCATCACCAGATTCTTTCCAAATTTTTCATTTTTTACCAATAATTTTAGTTTCAAGAGTAACTTTAATACATTTGAAAAAATAATAGTTATAAATGTAAAAGTTATACAAGAATGCAAAGCTTATAATAACACTATTATGAACAGTTACAGAAGAAACAAAAATTTAAAATAAGTGCTAAAACTATTTGAATACTATTTGTATTAGGGTTCTCCAGAAAACTGGAATCAGTAGGATAATTTATAGGTACAGATAGAGATAGATTATAAGGAACTAGTTCCTGTGATTATGGAGACTGACAAGTCCAAATATCTGTAGGGTGAGTTGGCAAGCTTGAGACCAAGGAGAGCTAATAGTGTAGGTTCCATTCTGAAGACAGGCTGGCTAAACACCCTGGAAGAGCTGATGTTTCAGTTTGAGTCAGGCTTTCAACTGATTGAATGAGACCCACTCACATTATAGAGGGTATTCTGCTTTACTCAGTCTGCCCATTTAAGTGTAATCTCATCCAAAAACACCCTCACAGAAACACCCAGGAGAATGCCTGACTAAATATCTGTGCACCCTGTGGCCCAGTCAAGTTAATCATAAAATTAATCATCACACCATGTTATACACATAATTTGTTATAACATTATTTGCCACTGCAAAAAAAATACCACCCTGTGATTCGAGTCTGCACCAGCAGGTATGCCTGAGCCTTGCCTGGCATTTAACTGAGTGCAAAAACATGCAAACATGCTATAACAGTATTCTCCCTTTCACAGCTTACAATTCTTGGCATGCAGGGGTCTGAATCTTTTTGGTACCGTTGTAGCATTAAATTATATTGCAATGATTCAATGAAAAGTTTTAAATATATGCATAGAGATAACATAACAAGCTTTTTCTAATATGTAAAAAATGAGTTAACCTGGCAAAACAAGTTAACTGATGGTCTCTGATGTTTTAAATTCAACATATAATACCCTTGATATTTTGTGCTGCTTTATTTTGTAAAGTTATATTCTATTTAATTTTCACTAACTTATGCAGAATTTGAGCCTTCTTTGTACTAGTCCCTAGCAGCCACTTTTTGCTCATATATATGGGTCACAGATCGTTGCTTGAGAAAGTAGCACTTTGAACATCAACCCTCTAAAATTCATTGTAAAATATCCATGAAACCTTCTGGAAATAAGAATTTTTCATATAATAATAAGTAACAAACATATTCTAGATTCTGGTAGGAATTTAAACAATCCTCCATTGATAGTTTGTGATTAAAAATCAGTGCCTGTCTGGAATCATATCCTTTCTACTTATTTTCTGTTTTCCCTCCAGTAGTTGGGTTTCTGAGTATATCTGATAAAATCATTGTGCCAATTCAACAGTCATACAGGAGCCCTCTCTGCCCATTAACTTTTTGGCTTCAGACCCTATATTGGTAAAGCAAACTACCTCAGGGCATATGTACATTCTGCAGTTTTAGTGTCCTTCAAAAGCACATCAAACAGAAGCATTTTTTTGGTCTCAGGCTCTTCCAGAAAATTTAGAACACAAATCATATCTCTTGTCTGCCCACCATATTTTTGGCCTTTGATTCCTTCCTGCAACCTGAGTAAACCAAGAAGGTCTCATCGTATTTTACTTAGAAAGAAATCAGTTTGACATCTAAACCCAGACAAGGGTTCTTAATCCCTGGGTACCCTTCATATGTATGCAAAATTTTATACGTATGTGCATGTATACATATTTTCCTGGGTAGAGAGTCTGTAGCATTCATTGAGTCTTAACTATGTTCTTCATTCCAAATAGGTAAAGCCATTGAACCATTAGGAAGAACCTAAATTTCACCAATTTCCTTCTGTATTAGTGTTCTCCAGACTTCCTCAGAGAAACAGAACACACACATACAGAGAATGAGTGAGAGATTTTAAGCAATTGGCTCATGTGATTATGGGGGCTAGCAAGTCTGAGATTCACAGGTTAGGCAGTCAGGCTGGAAATTCTGGCAATAAAAGACCTTGCAATCTTGAGTTCAAAGGTAATCTAGAAGCAAAATTTCTTTTTCTTCAGGGGATCTCAGTCTTTTCTCTTAAGGCCTTCAACTGACTGGATAAGGTCCAGTCACATAATGAAGAGTGATCTGCTTTACTCAAAGTCTACTGATATATATATTAATCACATCTTTAAAAATGCCCTCACAGCAACATCTAGACAGATATTTGATCAAAAATTGGGTACCATGACCCAGCTAAGTTGACATATAAAATTAACATTCTATGCCCAAGGGCACCTTCCCGGGTACTCTCTTTCGATAGTAGTACCCTGACTCACAATAAACATTCAATAAATATTAGCTTTATATTTGTACATTTTAGCCTACTCTTTGGCTTCAGATCTGAGAGGGAACTCTTACCATAGCTAAGCTAAAAGTAGAATGCATTACAATCTCTTTAGCCTTACTGTCCTCCAAAATCTTGCCTGAATCTCTTCATCTCTGTGCAAGAAGGAATATCATGTATGCTGTAAAACTAGTTTCCCAAGATCCACAGGTAATTTCAGTAAGACCAACTAGTCTAGTTAAAAGATAACTTGACAGGAAAAAGAATGTCTATAATGGAAATGCAACAGTATAAGGAGAAAACAAATGATAGTATTTAGAAGTAAATCTTTGACTCTGGCTTCCAAATTACTAATGGATTTTCTTCCTGAAATAGGAAAATGTCATAGACTCTTGAAGACCCAGTGTTCCAAAAATTTATACTGCTCAAATTTAAACTGAGAATCACTGCTGTTTATCAATTTCATCTTTGATTTATTGTTCATTCCCTATGAAAACAATTCTTAGGATCAGGAGGGAAGTTAGAGAGGAGACAGATTGTAGTCAAAGGCATTTTTCCTTAAGATGAAAATATACTGTCTTTGGAGGATCTGCCCCCCACTATGGAAAACACCTGCTATAATAACTGTTATAGATAGGGGTACATCATTTTCCTCAGAGATGATATGCAGACAAAAGTCTGAGATCACTTCTGCAGAAGAATCATGAAATTGTTTATAGCCGGAAAGGGTCTCAAAATTCATGATGCTTCAATATCATTTAATAAAGAAATCATGGCAGCCCAAACAGCTTCAGAGCCTTGTCACAGTCACTCAGCTCTAAGAGCTATTTCAAACCTTTTCCATGCTTTCCAAACTTCTTCAGGCCTCTCTCCTCTCCCCTTCCTTTCCTCCTGAAAGATCATCTTATAGCCTTCAAATTAAGCTACTATCTTTATTCCACCTCAATTCAGTTCTTTCTTGATACTCAAATATTTATATTCCTTTACCCCTCAGGAAAAAATACACTTCTTTGGGCTTCCCTGGTGGCGCAGTGGTTCAGAGTCCGCCTGCCGATGCAGGGGACACGGGTTTGTGCCCCTGTCTGGGAGGATCCCACATGCCGCACAGCGGCTGGGCCTGTGGGCCATGGCCGCTGAGCCTGCGCGTACGGAGCCTGTGCTCCGCAACGGGAGAGGCCACAGCAGTGAGAGGCCCACGTACCGCAAAAAAAAAAAAAAAAAAAAAAAAAATACACCTCTTTCCTTCTCAAAGCTAACCCCAATCTTTGTCTTTCCTTCTCCTCTCCCCTTCTAGGACCTGAGTACTTCAACACGTGATCTGAAGACAGCAGCATCCAAAACATCGTTTACTTATTTAAAGTTCTCTTTTCTTGTCTCCACCTTGATATTATTGAATCAGAATTCAATAATATCAAGGTCTGGAATGAGGTCTGGAATCTGCATTTTTAGAAAAATTCTCCAGGTACTTTTTACACATACCAAAGTTTTAGAAACACAGCTCTTGACAATATCCATCAATAATTGCCTCTTTTTATATCAAATTCAGAAGCTTCCTTTTAAGTGGCTCTGAAATTCGACTCCCATTCCTCAATATCACCTATAAAGTTCACTCAGAGGTCAGTTATAATCCCCTTAATGGGCACTAAAATAGCCTTTTCCCAGTCCCTATTCTTCCTGACCTCTCTTCAGCGTGAAAGAATGTCATATCATAAAACATTGAACTTCTAAAATTACAGTAAGGCACACCTGATGAAAGGAAAGAAAATGACAACATAAGCAGATTTATGTGCTATTCCAGTCAATGAACCTCTGCTCCAAAACAGGCATGGGATGGGATACTTGAACCTGCTATCATCTCAATAGGTCTCTCGTAGTGTGAGCTACTGAAAACTCTTTTACATTCAACATGGTCCCTTCATGAAATTCAACTATGTCTTATGGCACTGGAAAGGAAAGAAGGAAGAAAGGATTTATTCCAATTTAGGGGGAAAAACTTATGTTAAATTTTTATAGAAAAATTGTGTGTCAATATTTAATATGGTACCTTTATAATAGCTTTTATAAAATAGTTTTTTTATGCCATTTTCAACTTATGTCATGAATTGAGAATCTAACCCTTGAGTAAGATGAAAATTCACTGTATAATTAATTATACCCTTTATTAAACTGTTTAATTCCTTAGCCTCAACAATGTATTCTCATCTGGGTTTTCTCTTATTCTTACTGTTCCTTCTTGGATCTCCCTAACTGGTTCCTTTCTCTAAACATGAAGGCACTTTTTAGCCCCCTCCTTCCTCCTCCTGCTTTTACTTTTTCTCTGGCTTCTTCCACTAATGAGTCCCACTGTAGAAGAAGATTATCGTTTAGTCTCTGAATTAAGTCCAGCCAAGGGCAAAAATCTTCTAGTAACACCAACTCCATCATTTAAGCAGATCTGAAATTGAGTACTACTTCCTAATGATGGAACCTAGTGATCCAGTCAAAAATGTCAAGATCCTGTGCTGCTCCCCCAAGCTTCCTTGTTACCTTTCAGATCCATTATTTTGGTACCTGGGGACAAAACGCTAATGCCTGTGTCACTTGGAAGTCACAGGAAGTCTCTGTCCCCTCCTATGCTGACTCTGTTGACAAGTTTAAGTTTCTGCCTTGACTCTCACTCAGTGGGCTGACTTGTTGGCCTGTGCTCTCTATTAGACATTGTCAGCTACTCTACTTTTAAGTTCTACCAAATTGAGGAACTGATAAAGTGGCTGATGAGATAGACCAAAGCCTGGAGAAAAAGTTTCCGTGGATCCCAGTGTAGTGGCAATGGGAGCTGAGAGTAAAAGAAATTGGAGGGACGGGGAAACTTAAGGGACACTTATTTTGCAACATTTTAGCCTTTCATAACTATCATCCAATATTAGATTGAACCTTAATAGTAACTTTTAGAATTTATATGCTCTGACTTTTATTCAGAAAAGCACACACGTTTCTGTGTTTGAAAATGTCAAAGAATCACTATGAAATGAGTTCTAATCGTATCCTTGCCATTAGTGAAGTGTGAATTCAGCAGCATTCAGAGGAAATGGCTTTAGGAACATAAAAGTTAATCTATCATGCTAAAAGATCATTGAAAACACTATTTCATAAGCCAAATTGATGGCAGCTATATTAACCAAAATATATTTGCAAAGGAAATTTTTAAGAAGTATATCTTTATTTCCATTAGATGAAAGTATGTGCATGTCTCCACTCATACACAAGCAGATAAAATTATAGAATATTTTATAGTTGGAAAGAACTTAATTATGAACTTAATTATGTTATTTAGTCTGCGTTTACTAGGCCTTAGTACCTTCATTTTAATAGGCGAAGGTACTAAGGCCTAGTAAACGCAGACTAAATAACATGTCTAACATCTAGTTACTGTCATAACCAACTCTAGAGATCTTCTCCAATGCTATTTAATTTATGCAACAACTATCTATGGAATACCTTCTCTGAGTACTGAAGCAATGATAAATGGAAGGATCTTGTTCCCAAAAAGTCCACAGTACAAAGAGAAAATCATACATGCAAATAACATAACTCAAATATCAACTGCTCCAGCTTTGGGTTACCATACTTCCTTAATATTTAAAATGAACTCATTTAAGCTCCTATCATATATATGTTGGAAATCATTGCCTTCTTTCTCATCTATTGACTTCTCTGAAGGTTCATGTTTCTCCTACTGAACTTCTGCTCCAATTTCCTGTTTTTATGACGTTGGGTGGATCATCGGAGGATGTACCTAATGGCTGACCTGTGATCTAGACCTGGACAATCAGAGGTCCCCTTACTCCCTCCCCTGTGCCAGAATGTGTGTTCTGCTTGCCTTCCCCAGGCTAGAAGCTGCCCAAGGACACACACTTGAGATAGTTATGTAGTGTTAAGACCATCTGGATGGTGTATGTGACTGAACCCAGTTAAGGCCTGTATATAAACTTAAGATTCTTGTGGGAGAGTACGGAAAATCTATTCATCTTGTGGCCACCCAAGACAAGCCTCGAAAGTAAGTTCCATTACTTATTAAACCTGCCCCCTACCAATCTGAAGTGGTCTGCCTCTTTCTTTGGTCTCTCCCTTCCCTCTGAGTAAGGGGACCAGTATCAGATATACCTGGGAAGCTCCTGAGGAGGTTGCAAAGCAACAGTTAAATTTTCATACTTACGTTTCATCTTTTGTGACCAAATCACTCTAATAGGGGAATACAGATCATTTATCTCAGATTTCCCAAAGCACCCATAAATGCAAGACCTTAATATTTAACTTAGTTTCCTAAAGAGATGGGTATAGTGAATGGGTATTAAATCAGAACTGTAACTCTTAGGATTTTCGGTAGTAATCAATAAAAGAAAAAAATATCAAACAGTCTTAAACTATTCATTCATTCAATAAACAGTTTAGTTATGGGTCCAGGCATTGGGGAATTAGTAATTAAAAAATAGTCAAATATCCCTGCTCTCAGGGAGATGAATTTTTCTTGGGGGAGACAGATAATAGGCAAGTAAATAAATAAATATGTATGTGCAGTGATCACACTAGAGAGAAGATTACGGAAAGAAAGGGCACAAGATACAGTTCATCTTTTAGTTAGGGGAGTCAATGAAGAACTCACTGAAAAGGTGGAATTTAATGAGAAATATGAAAGAACTGAGGAAGTGAGCCATGTGGAATGTGAAACACGGGGGTTCTAGGCAGAAGAAACAGCAAGTGCAGAGGTGCCAAACTTGGCATGTTGGAAGCAAAGCAAGGAGGCCAGTGTGTTTTGGACAGAGTGACAGACAAAAAAAGTAGTATATAATGTCTGAAAGATAACTCTCTCCATATGAGCAGAGCTTCTTAGGCAAATATAAGGACTTGAGGTTTTATTCATAGTGGAAGTTTATGTCAGGAGATTGGTATGGTCTGACTGTTAACTGAACAGAGTATAGGATGGCAAGAGTGGAAGCAGACAGGCATTTGAGAAGCTACAGCTATAATCCCGGAGAGAGATGATGTGGGTTTAGATCAGGGCAGTAGTGATGGAAATAATAAGAAGTGGTGAAATTCTGGATATATTTTGATTGAAAAGCTGACAAAATTTGTTAATGGATTAGACGTGGGTAAGAGAAAGAGGAGAACTGGGAGGATAGAGGTGCATTTAATAAAATTAGCAAGATCACAGGAGAAGTATATTTGGAAGAGGGAGAATCAAGAGCTTGGTTCAGGGCTTCCCTGGTGGCGCAGTGGTTGAGAGTCCGCCTGCCGATGCAGGGGACACAGGTTTGTGCCCCGGTCAGGGAAGATCCCACATGCCACGGAGCGGCTGGGCCCGTGAGCCATGGCTGCTGAGCCTGCGCGTCCGGAGCCTGTGCTCCACAACGTGAGAGGCCCGCATACCGCAAAAAAAAAAAAAAAAGAGTTTGGTTTAATTTAACAGTTGAGATTCTTTGGGTCATTTTACTAGAAAGACCAGATGTTTGGCAGCCTTCACGACCAATGTACAGGTCATTTGATCTTAATGACTCACTCAGTCATCAAAGACTTACCTTTTCCCTTCCATTTTCCATCTCTATTATTCCCACTCAGAGTCTTCCCACGGATGGCTGCCCATGTGGTCAAAGGATAACTACCATCAGAAACTGATGCTATATGTCTTCACATGCAGTAGGACAGCCAGGGCAGTTCTCGCAACCATAAGACAAAAAGTCTTGAGACTATACTGCATGGATCTTTCCTAAACTAACCCACATACCTCAGAAAGTGTCAGGAAAAGTGTTGACTAGATTACTTTCAAATTAATCACTGTGTAAATGGTATTATGGGATAACCTTATTATTTAGACCAATTTGCTATAACTTTTGGAAGAGGACGAAAGGTTAATCCCATCTAAACCAAATGATTGCTACATAATCAGGGAAGAGTGGGCACAATGCCCATTATAAATGCATAGAAGAGCAAATGACTTAAATACTGGATGCAACTATTCTTACAAGCCCTTTGGCAATTCCCATCCTTGGGAAATCTCAATGGTTGTTTTTGTTTGTTTGTTTGTTTTGTTTTTAAATTGAGGTTCCCCTACAGAAAAGGAGTTCCATGTTACACAGCTTCCTTTCCCTGGAAATCTTTCTCATATTTCCTCTTCACACTATTTCTCAGGGCTCGCTAAATCCCTCTCCCCAAGTGCTGCCACCAGAATATTCAAAATCCCTATCACTTGTCACTTTATTGTGCAGAGAAATTAGCTTCAAGCCAGTTTTGCATACATACAAATTCATTTAAGTGACCTGTTAAATGAAAGACTGTTCACTCCAGGAGAACCTAAAGAGGTTTTGAAATTTTGGTATTTTTCCTTTAAACACATATAGTGAGAGGGAACTATCTGGATCTTTTCTAACAGATATGAATTGCCTTTAGAAAACAGAAGTATCAGGACAGCCAGGATTACATGTGTTCACCAGAGAATTTATTTTGTTTATTGTTTCACACAGATGTTTTCCCCTCTTTTACAATAATTATTCAGTGAATCAAGAACTCAAATTAAGCTATGTACAAAGTGCTATAACAGCTAAGTAGTACAGGCATCTAACTCTGCCCAGCATGGTGATAAGAACAGGTATTAAGTACCTGATAGACAATATTGAAGCTACTAACAGTTTCCAAGAGACATAATTATATTCTAGAAAGATAACTCTAACAGTTATGGAGGAGAAGTTAGGAGGATGATATGTAAAACCAGATGCCATGCAGTCACTTAGGAAGCTAGTAAAGATAGTGAGGGACTGGTCCAAAGCAGAGAAAGAAGGGTTGGAAAGAGGCCCCAATTTTAAACATAATTATGAAGTTGAATTATTATGTTGCCTCTCTAACATATCATACAAAATTCACTATAGCAATATGGGCTGATATCTTTGGAAGCATAAAGACTGAGCGAACCATTTGTTAATTTTTCCACAGCCTTTTGGATTTTGTTATTTTGCCATCTTTTTTCCTTTTTTTTTTGTTCTTCCATTAACAACACCTGAATTTTGCTTCTAGGGAAATGGTCTTTTCTCATTAAATACAATCTGTTAGATCAATCAAGAGAATCTGTTTCCCTCCATTTTCTTCAATTTAGACCAATAACATAGATCCTCTCTGGAATCTGTGGTAGTGGGGGTAGGGAAGAAGAAATGAAGATGATCAGCAGTAACACCTGATGAGACTGTATATCTGTTGTTACTACCAGGGTTCCAAAAGTTGCCCTAATTCTCATCGTTTAGATTTCTCCAGTTTCCTTTAAAGGAAGCTAACCTTATATTTCCCTATACCATCCTAAGAAATTATTTTATGCCAACATTAGCTAGGAGGGGTTTCTATTCCTCACAACAAAAAAACCTAAATAATACATGATAAAAAAGTATGATAAAAATAAATGAGTCAAGATAAAACAATGCTCACAAAAGAAACCAAGTTTCCTGATACTCGGCATAGTGGTTTTGAACCATGCCACACTGCCTCTAAATACTGAATAAGATAAAATGTTCTTCAGACATAAGAAGCATAGTATCTAATGGAAATGTGTTCTTCAATGCTAGAATAAATTATAAAAAGGGATATAGTAACTGGTTTAGATGCCATGAGACCAATGGCAAAGAACAAACTGGATATTACACATGCTAGGACTTTATCATAGTATAACCTACCTTAGCCATGTCTGAGGATTATACAAAAATACTGAGCAAATCTAATGCAGTCCTGGAGGTCTAGTAGTGATGGACTATATGCCAAGTTGTTGACTTCATCATCAAAACAATATGAGAGTTTCTGAGCTCTCGCTGTTTCTGCTACTGCTACTACAAAATTCCATTTTGTGGTTTGTGGGTGAATTAAAGAAACTTCTATCAAGACTTTAAACTAGAGCTTTTGAAAATAATAAAAAGCCTAGTTGGGTAAATTTTAAATCATCTTCTTGGTTCATTGATTATGCAAGAATAAAATTTCATGGAACCAGCAAGCTCCTTTCTGCTCAGTTTTTTTGCCCGGAAGTTTAGGCGATGATCAGACTCCTGTGACTGTTCCTTGATCTTTCTGCTTCTGGGGATGAAGGAATTCTCTAATTTATCTGCTAAGTAGGGAATATGGCTCCCTCCACAGTAAAAAAAAAAAAAAAAAATCAAGCTGAAATTTGCAGTACAGGAACTACTGGAAGGGGGAGGGGAAGATGAATTCGAAGAGAAACAAGCCAACAAACTGAAAACTCCTGAAAGCTGACATATATCAGTGCTGAAAACATTGGCAGATTACCAGAAAGTATTTTGCCATAAGAAGTTCAAGTTTAGAAGAGCTAACTTTAGAATGCAGCAAGGCAGTTAACTAGAGAAAAAACAAAAACATAAATGGATAAAGGGGGAAAAAATATAAAGGGATAATCAGAGTTGAATTCGAGAGGAGACGTTGACAGCCCCCCTCTGTTTTAATGAGAAAAATACCTCACGAAAAGTGAAAGTTTCCTTTTCTACCTGCTGAAGAATTACTGAGAATGAAAATTCATTGTAACTAAGCAACAACATTGATGTTTCTGTGATTTAGTATACTGTGGTTTAATCAACAAGATAAAATAAGTATACTGGTAAATAAAGTTAATTTCCTTTACCCTGGCCAATAAGATCTGAATAACATGGGTCATATCCTCCCATTTCCTCTCCTTCCAAAGCCCCATTGGTAGAGGTAACTTTTTTTCCTCATAAAGTCGCTTTATATTCCAAACAAACCAAAGCAGACCAGAAGAGGTGACCACAAGTTAATCCTTCCACGCACGAGATGGGAACCCCGAGTCTCTGGTTCCAGCCAAAGGGACAGGACCAGGGTCTGGGTCTCTCAGGCCTCTGCTGACCCCAGTCCCGCTCCGCCTGGGAGGCCCCGAGCCGGGTACCCAGCACAAGTGCGGCCCTGAGGGCGGCCCCTCCACCACCAAGCAGAGAAAAACCCAGAACAAATACGAGAAAAGCGAGGGCTAAAACAAAACAACCCAAGGAGGGGAACAACACAAACCTTTTGTGAGGTAGTCTCGGCGCGGTGTCAGGAGGTTCCCGAGGAGCCCACACAGCCTGGGCCTGGTGACATAAAATCTGTACGTTTATTCAGCGGGGACGCGGTGTCAGGACTCCTTGTGGCCAGAGTTGTATGCCTGGACCTCCTAAGTCGTCATAGCCATAGTCCTGGAAGAGGTCCGAGCCCTGCCAAGCTCCGCAGCCTCAATCTTCACTCGGTCCTCCGCCAGCGTGTGGGCAGCTCCACGCCGGCGGTCAGGCCTCACTTCCAGAAGATGTCTGCTTGCTACGCTGCCTCAGCTCCACGCCTTTGTGCTCATTCTGAGGCAGACTGGGACCTGGGGCCCTCCGCTGCAGTGCTGCAATGCTCGCACCTGGACACAGGTCTCCTCCAGCAACAAAGTAAAAAGAAACTGTATGGGACTAAAAATAACTGCGTGCAATGGACAAATTCTGGGCCCAAGAGATACAGAGAGACCAAAAAAAAAACCCCACAGCCTCTAGGGTGTCGGGAGCAAATGCAGGGTCCTGAGCATGCTCCCTGCACACACAACACCACTAGAGGGGTGGGCAAAACACCTAAGTCGCCCCTCCAGCCCTACCCCTGGACACGCCCCTACCCTCACCCCATATAAGGAACAAGCGTGCCGCGCCTCCGCCTCCGGGAGCGAGCGAGCACAAGAACATGTTGTTTGTTCTCCCTGCCCCCTGCTGCAGCTGGGGCCCCAATAAAGCCTTGCCTGGATTTCTCATCCGGCCCTCTGGTCAATTGCTGTTGATTGGGGAAGGCTGAGAACTCTGGTCCGTAACATTTCCACTTCCTGTACCTCACAGAGGCACCCACGTTGGCTGGTGGGAAGGTGTTGGGTGCGTTGTGGAAAGAGATGAGGATAGTTCTGACATTCTGGGTGGGATTCCACCGCCCTGAGGGCAGCTCCCCGCTGGGGGTTCCACGACTGGGGTAAGGGCGCGGCCCAGAGGATGGAGATGCACACATTCCCCTTCTCATAGATGTTGGGGAGCCACATTGTAGATTTGGGGGAACCAAAAGGCCAGTCGGGAGTAAGGGCAGTCGATGGGGAACTTGCGTGCCTTGAAGTAGCTGCCCTCCTAGGAGGTATCAGGGAGCCTGAACATGGCCACCCCCCAGCTGCACAGGTTACCTTAGTACACCAGGGTGACCAGGAACCCTCCCCCCCACCCCACGCCCCTCCTGCAGACCCAAGGCTGAAGCAAACTCGTCTTTGTCTTCTGTGAGCTGAACACGAGCCTTAGCAGAAAACTTCTTATCTTCACAATGCCGGATAGCAGGATGGCAGTTCAGTGTTTCTAGATGTGTTCTTTCAGTATACAATTAATTTATTTGAACCATTTTTATTAATTGAGTTATAGAATAAATAATTTGACAAGGAATTTTGAATTGTGAAAAGTATTCAACAGAAGATAACATTTAAATACAATGGAGTAACCTAACAGTTTGAAACCTAATAGCTTAAAGGCAAAGCAAAAGACAAAGTTGATGAGCAACTGGAAAACAATTTGAATTCCTATATATTGAGTTATTTCCTTTTTTTTTTTTTTTTGTGCGGTACGCGGGCCTCTCACTGCTGTGGCCTCTCCCGTTGCGGAGCACAGGCTCCGGACGCGCAGGCTCAGCGGCCATGGCTCACGGGCCCAGCCGCTCCGCGGCATGTGGGATCTTGCCGGACCGGGGCACGAACCTGTGTCCCCTGCATCGGCAGGCGGACTCTCAACCACTGCGCCACCAGGGAAGCCCGAGTTATTTCCATTTTATAAAAGCTTATTTTGTTTGTTTTTTGCTTATCTGGATGACAATCTGTGTGACAGAGTTGTAATGGCATGTTATAAATATGGCTTCACAGTCTTCTGGCTTTCATTCTTTAATAGCATTATTACTTTTATGAGCTATGGAGTGAATTACTCTAATAATTAACTGTAAAATGTCATACATATCTAGCTTGTATTATAGGTGCATTCAGAGTACAAGTTAAAAGTTTGAATGATCCAAATTGTAGAATAAAAGTAAATTCTACAACAAAGAAGTTTAAAAAATTGTTAGTTTAAAAATCTGATTGGCATGTTTCTTTCTTAGACATTTAGACTTTTTATGACCTATTTATAAGTTTATCGAAGCTGTGCTTCAACAGCAAATGTTTTGAATTGTTGATGTTTCTTTCCTTAACTGTCTTCTATCCTCTTCCCTTCTTAACCTTTTTTTAGCCTTGCATTACCAGCCTACTATGTGTCAGCCTCTATGATTGATACTTTATTTTTTAGAACAGTTTTAGATTTAGAGAAAAAATTGAGATGATAATTCAGAGTTCATTTATACCCTGAACACAGTTTCCATATTATTAACATCTGATATTAGTTGGACAGATATTGTATGCTTGTTACAAGTGATGAACCAAAGTTAAACCACTATAGTTAACTAAACTCCATACATTATTCAAGTCTTCTTGGTTACTATCTTATATTCTTTTTTTGTTCCAGGATCCCATCAGGATATTCAGGTGTTATATCTCCTTAGGCTCTTCTTGGCTGTGATAGTTTTCCAGATTTTCCCTGGTTTTTGATGACCTTGACAGATTTGAGGAATACGTGTCAGGCATTTTGTCGAATGTTCCTTAGTTGGAATTTATGGTTTTGGGGGGGTTTTTTGCCCCTCAAAGATAGACTGAAGTTATGGATTTTAGGGAGGAAAACCACGGAATTAAAGTAAATATCTCATGCTATTAACTTAATTAGTAGTATTAACATTGATGGTGATGCTGACCTTGATCACACCTGGCTGAGGTAGTGTTTGTCAGATTTTCTCATTGCTTTTCCCTCCCTCTTTACATATTGTCTTCTTAGAAGACAGTCACTAAACACACTCAACACTTAAGGAGTGGGAGTTTATGGTCCCCTTCCATGAAGACAGTGTACTACAGAAATTATTTGTAATTCTTCTACAAGGAAGATTTCTCTCTTTGCTTCCATTTATTTATCTATTCAATCATTTTTTTTACATCAGCATAGATTCATGGACATTTATTTTATACTTTGAATTATAATCCTGTAATAGGGGCTGTGCAGGCTCACAGTCATTAGCATGCCGCCCTTAGCAGGCAACCATTAGCCTGACGGTTAGAGGTCCCGCCCCGCCAACAGGTTCGCAGTGGTCCTCCCAGCAGAGAGTGCCTTGAGAGGTGGATCAAGGAAATCGCGGCCTTCTCCCCAGGGCCCTCCAGGCCTTCAGGCCTACAGGTGAACTGGGGGGCCTGGGGACAGGCTAGGGGCTGTGTCCTGCATAGCTCCAGAGCCCTCACCATGGCAGCCCACTGACCAGGCCCAGGCCTTGAAGCAGCAGTGAACCTCTCACCCGTCACCCCCTCAGCCACCTAATGGCAGTGGCAGTCTCCATGAGTCGCAGTCAGTGGGACCCGGCTCCCATTTGGGTGGCCTGAGGAGCCTAAGGGCCGGCTGGGTCCTGGGCACCTTGCTCCCTCAGTGATGACGGCCGTGTCTAGGGACTTGGCCCTGAGGGTGCTGCCAGCTGAGATATGTCTTCTCAACCGGGCCTGGGCACTACCAGGAGGACCCAGACTGCGTGCTGGATGAATGCTCCCGGGCAGGGTAAGGAGCCCACACAGGGACCCCCCTCCACTTAGCCAGGGCCTGGACCTCGGAGGGTGAAAGCTGAGCCTTGGGACCTTGCCGTTTGTCAGAACAGAAAATAACATTTGTTTTGGTGGAGATTTACAGGAACATCTCGACCTGATCTTGATCAGACCTCAAGAACAAAGGATCTGGCACCAAGAAGTTTGCAACAACTAACCAGGCCCCTCCTTCACCTTTCCTTTGAAAGGGCTTTGCTGAAAGCCTTCCAGGAGTTCAGTAGTTTTTAAGGCATGAGCCACCCATCTCCTTGCACGGCCCTGCAATAAACCTTTCATTGCTCCAGACTCTGACGTTTTGGTATTGTTTGGCTTCACCGTGCATCAGGCACACTGTCTTGCATTCAATAACAATCCAATCCTTTTTTATTTATCTTCTTACTCAAATTTTTCCAGCTTAGGCCATTTGCAATTCTTTCAGTTGGCTCTGTTACCCCTTCAATATACCCATCAATGTGGGGTTTTATTTTGCTTGTTCCCATCTTAGTCAGTTCAGGCTGCTATAATAAAGTACCAGAGATTAGATGGCTTATAAAAACCAGAAATTTATTTCTCACAGTTCTTTTTTTTTTTCAATTTTTGAATTTTATTTTATGTATTTTTTTTATACAGCAGGTTCTTATTAGTCATCAATTTTATACACATCAGTGTATACATGTCAATCCCAATCTCCCAATTCATCCCACCCCCACCCCCACCCCCACCCAACCCCTGCCTCCTTCCCCCCTTGGTGTCCATACGTTTGTTCTCTACATCTGTGTCCCAATTTCTGCCCTGCAAACTGGTTCATCTGTACCATTTTTCTGGGTTCCACATATATGCGTTAATATACAATATTTGTTTTTCTCTTTCTGACTTACTTCACTCTGTATGACAGTCTCTAGATTCATCCACATATCTACAAATGACCCAATTTCGTTCCTTTTTATGGCTGACTAATATTCCATTGTATATATGTACCACAAATTCTTTATCCGTTTGTCTGTCGATGGGCATTTAGGTTGCTATCATGACCTGGCTATTGTAAATAGTGCTGCAATGAACATGGGGGTGCATGTGTCTTTCGGAATTATGGTTTGCTAAGGTTATATGCCCAGTAGTCAGATTGCTGGGTCATATAGTAATTCTATTTTTAGTTTTTTAAGGAACCTCCAAACTGTTCTCCATAGTGGTTGTATCAATTTACATTCCCACCAACAGTGCAAGACGGTTCCCTTTTCTCCACACCCTCTCCAGCATTTGTTGTTTGTAGATTTTCTAATAATGCCCATTCTAACTGGTGTGAGGTGATACCTCATTGTACTTTTGATTTGCATTTCTCTAAAGA
>NW_020837954.1:3484960-3660427 GCF_003676395.1 Aethalodelphis obliquidens | reverse complement strand
TATTTTTAGTTTTTTAAGGAACCTCCAAACTGTTCTCCATAGTGGTTGTATCAATTTACATTCCCACCAACAGTGCAAGACGGTTCCCTTTTCTCCACACCCTCTCCAGCATTTGTTGTTTGTAGATTTTCTAATAATGCCCATTCTAACTGGTGTGAGGTGATACCTCATTGTACTTTTGATTTGCATTTCTCTAAAAATCAGTGATGTTGAGCAGCTTTTCATGTGCTTCTTGGCCATCTGTATGTCTTCTTTGGAGAAATGTCTATTTAGGTCTTCTGCCCATTTTTGGATTGGGTTGTTTGTTATTTTAATATTGAACTGCATGAGCTGTTTATATATTTTGGAGATTAATCCTTTGTTCGTTGATTCATTTGCAAATATTTTCTCCCATTCTGATGATTGTCTTTTGGTCTTGTTTGTACTTTCCTTTGCTGTGCAAAAAGCTTTGAAGTTTAATTAGGTCCCATTGGTTTATTTTTGTTTTTATTTCCATTACTCTAGGAGGTGGATCAAAAAAGATCTTGCTGTGATTTATGCCAAAGAGTGTTCTTCCTGTGTTTTCCTCTAAGAGTTTTATGGTGTCCGGTCTTACATTTAGGTCTCTAATCAATTTTGAGTTTATTTTTGTGTATGGTGTTAGGGAGTGTTCTAATTTCATTCCTTTACATGTAGCTGTCCAGTTTCCCAGAACCACTTTTTGAAGAGACTGTCTTTTCTCCATTGTATATCTTTGCCTCCTTTCTCATAGATTAGTTGACCATAGGTGCGTGGGTTTAGCTCTGGGCTTTCTATCCTGTTCCATTCATCTATATTTCTGTTTTTGTGTAGTATTGTGTTGTCTTGATTACTGTAGCTTTGTAGTATAGCTTCAGTCAGGGAGTCTGATTCATCCAGCTCTGTTTTTTTCCCTCAAGACTGCTTTGGCTATTCGGGGTCTTTTGTGTCTCCATACAAATTTAAAGATTTTTTGTTCTAGTTCATTAAAAAATGCTATTGGTAATTTGATAGGGCTTGCATTGAGTCTGGAGATTGCTTTGAGTACTACAGTCATTTTCACAATATTGATTCTTCCAATCCAAGAACATGGTATATCTCTCTGTCTGCTGGTATCATCTTTAATTTCTTTCAACATTGTCATATAGTTTTCTGCATACAGGTCTTTTGTCTCCGTAGGAAGGTTTATTCTTAGGTATTTTATTCTTTTTGTTGCAATGGTAAATGGGAGTTTCCTTAATTTCTCTTTCTGATCTTTTGCTGTTAGTGTACAGGAATGCAAGAGATGTCTGTACATTAATTTTTATCCTGCAACTTTACTCGATTCATTGATTAGCTCTAGTAGTTTTCTGGTGGCATCTTTAGGATTTTCTGTGTATAGTATCATGTCATTTGCAAACAGTGACAGCTTTGCTTCTTCTTTTCCGATTTGGACTCCTTTTATTTCTTTTTCTTCTCTGATTGCCATGGCTAGGACTTCCAAAACTATGTTGAATAGTAGTGGTGACAGTGGACATCCTTGTCTTCTTCCTGATCTTAGAGGAAATGCTTTCAGTTTTTCAACATTGAGAATCATGTTTGCTGTGGGGTTGTCATACATGACCTTTATTATGTTGAGGTAGGTTGCCTCTAGGCCCACTTTCTGGATACTTTTTATCATAAATGAGTGTTGAATTTTGTCAAAAGCTTTTTCTGCATCTATTGAGATGATGATATGGTTTTTCTTCTTCAATTTGTTAATATGGTGTTTCATATTGATTGATTTGTGTATACTGAAGAATCCTTGCATCCCTGGGATAAATCCCACTTGATCATGGTGTATGATCCTTTTAATGTGTTGTTGGATTCTGTTTGCTAGGATTTTGTTGAGGATTGTTGCATCTATATTCATCAGTGATATTGGTCTGTAGTTTTCTTTTTTTTGTAGTATCTTTGTCTCGTTTTGGTATCAGGGTGATGGTGGCCTCATAGAATGAGTTTGGGAGTGTTCCTTCCTCTGCAATTTTTTGGAAGAGTTTGAGAAGGATGGGTGTTAGCTGTTCTCTAAATGTTTGATAGAATACACCTGTGAAGCCATCTAGTCCTGAACTTTTGTTTGTTGGAAGATTTTTAATTACAGTTTCAATTTCATTACTTGTGATTGGTCTGTTCATATTTTCTATTTCTTCCTGGTTCAGTGTTAGAAGGTTATACCTGTCTAAGAATTTGTCCATTTCTTCCAGGTTGTCCATTTTATTGTCATAGAGTTGCTTGTAGAAGTCTCTTAGGATGCTTTGTATCTCTGCAGTGTCTGTTGTAACTTCTCCTTTTTCATTTCTAATTTTATTGATTTGAGTCCTCTCTCTCTTTTTCTTGAAGAGTCTGGCTAATGGTTTACCAATTTTGTTTGCCTTCTCAAATAACCAGCTTTTAGTTTTATTGATCTTTGCTATCGTTTTGTTTGTTTCTATTTCATTTATTTCTGCTGTGATCTTTATGATTTCTTTCCTTCTGCTAACTTTGGGTTTTGTTTGTTCTTCTTTCTCTAGTTCCTTTAGGTGTAAGGGTAGATTGTTTATTTGAGATTTTTCCTGTTTCTTGAGGTAGGCTTGTATAGCTATAAACTTCCCTCTTAGAACTGCTTTTGCTGCATTCCATAGGTTTTGGATCGTCGTGTTTCCATTGTCATTTGTCTCTAGGTATTTTTTGATTTCCTCTTTGATTTCTTCAGTGATCTCTTGGTTATTTAGTAATGTATTGTTTAGCCTCCATGTGTGTGTGTTTTTTACGGTTTTTTTTCCCTGTAATTGATTTTTAATCTCATAACATTGTGGTCAGAAAAGATGCTTGATATAATTTCAATTTTCTTAAATTTACTGAGGCTTGATTTGTGACCCAAGATGTGATCTATCCTGAAGAATGTTCCATGCGGACTTGAGAAGAAAGTGTAATCTGCTGTTTTTGGATGGAATGTCCTATAAATATCAATTAAATATATCTGGTCTGTTGTGTCATTTAAAGTTTGTGTTTCCTTATTAATTTTCTGTTTGGATGATCTGTCCACTGGTGCAAGTAAGGTGTCAAAATCCCTCACTATTATTGTGTTACTGTTGATTTCCTCTTTTATAGCTGTTAGCAGTTACCTTATGTATTGAGGTGCTCCTATGTTGGGTGCATATATATTTATAATTGTTATATCTTCTTCTTGGATTGATCCCTTGATCATTATGTAGTGTCCTTCCTTGTTTCTTGTAACATTCTATTTTTTTAAGTCTATTTTATCTGATATGAGTATTGCTACTCCAGCTTCCTTTTGATTTACATTTGCATGGAATGTCTTTTTCCAGTCCCTCACTTTCAGTCTGAATGTGTCCCTAGGTCTGAAGTGGGTCTCTTGTAGACAGCGTATATATGGGTCTTGTTTTTGTATCCATTCATTAAGCCTGTGTCTTTTGGTTGGAGCATTTAATCCATTCACGTTTAAGGTAATTATCGATGTGTATGTTCCCATTACCATTTTCTTAATTGTTTTGGGTTTGTTTTTGTAGGTCCTTTTCTTCTGTTGTGTTTCCCACTTAGAGAAGTTCCTTTAGCGTTTGTCATAGAGCTGGTTGGTGGTGCTGAATTCTCTTAGCTTTTGCTTGTCTGTAAAGCTTTTGATTTCTCCATCAAATCTGAATGAGATCCTTGCTTGGTAGAGTAATCTTGGCTGTAGATTCTTCCCTTTCATCACTTTAAGTATATCATGCCTCTCCTTTCTGGCTTATAGAGTTTCTGCTGAGAAATCGGCTGTTAACCATATGGGAGTTCCCTTTTATATTATTTGTCGTTTTCCCTTGCTGCTTTCAATATTTTTCTTTTTCTTTAATTTGACAATTTGATAACTATGTGTCTTGGCGTATTTTTCCTTGGGTTTATCTCGTATGGGATTCTCTGCACTTCCTGGACTTGGGTGGCTATTTCCTTCCCCATGTTAGGGAAGTTTTCAACTATAATCTCTTCAAATATTTTCTTGGGTCCTTTCTCTCTCTCTTCTACTTCTGGGACCCCTATAATGCGAATGTTGTTGCGTTTTATGTTGTCCCACATGTCTCCTAGGCTGTCTTCATTTCTTTTCGTTCTTTTTCCTTTGTTCTGTTCCGCAGCAGTGAATTCCACCATTCTGTCTTCCAGGTCACTTATCCGTTCTTTTGCCTCAGTTATTCTGCTATTAATTCCTTCTAGTGTATTTTTCATTTCAGATATTGTATTGTTCATCTTTGTTTGTTTGTTCTTTAATTCTTCTAGGTGTTTTTTCTTTAATTCTTCTAAGTCTTTGTTAAACATTTCTTGCTTCTTCTCGATCTTTGCCTCCATTCTTTTTCCGAGGTCCTGGATCATCTTCTCTATCATTATTCTGAAATCTTTTTCTGGAAGGTTGCCTATCTCCACTTCATTTAGTTGTTTATCTGGGGTTTTATCTTGTTTCTTCATCTGGTACATAGCCCTCTGCCTTTTCATCTTGTCTATCTGTGAATAGGGTTTTTGTTCCACAGGCTGCAGGATTGTAGTTCTTCTTGCTTCTGCTGTCTGCCCTCTGGTGGATGAGGCTATCTATGAGGCTTGTGCAAGTTTCCTGATGGGAGGGACTGGTGGTGGTTAGAGCTGGCTGTTGCTTTGGTGGGCAGAGCTCAGTAAAACCTTAATCCACTTGTCTGATGATGGTTGGGGCTGGATTCCCTCCCTGTTGGTTGTTCGACCTGAGATGACCCAACACTGGAGCCTACCTGAGCTCTTTGGTGGGGCTAATGGCGGAGTCTGGGAGGGCTCACACCAAGGAGTACTTCCCAGAACTTCTGCTGCCAGTGTCCTTATCCTCACGGTGAGCCACAGCCACCTTCCACCTCTGCAGGAGACCCTCCAACACTAGCAGGTAGGTCTAGTTCAGTCTCCTATCAGGTCACTGCCTTCAACGTCTGATTCTCTAGGAATTCCTCCTCCTGTTGCCTGACCCCCAGGTTGAGAAGCCTGACGTGGGGCTCCGAACCTTCACTCCAGTGGGTAGACTTCTGTGGTATAAGTGTTCTCCAGTCTGTGAGTCACCCACCCAGCAGTTATGGGGTTTGATTTTATTGTGATTGTGCCCTTCCTACCATCTCGTTGTGGCTTCTCCTTTGTCTTTGGATGTGGGGTATCTTTTTTGGTGAGTTCCAGTGTCTTCCTGTTGATGATTGTTCAGCAGTTAGTTGTGATTCTGGTGTTCTTGCAAGAGGGAGTGAGAGCACATCCTTCTACTGTGCCATCTTGAGCCAATCTCTCTCTCACAGTTCTTGAGGTTGAAAGTCCAAGATCAGGGTACCAACATGGTCGGGTTCTAGGACCCTCTTCTGAGTTTTAAACTGCCAACTTATCATTATATCTTCACATGGCAGAAAGAGAGAGGGTTACCTCTCTTGCCTCTTCTTATAAGTGCACTAAACCCATTCAAGAGGGCTCCACCCTCGTGACGTAATAACCTTCCAAAGCCCCCACCCCCAAATACCATCACACTGAGGATTAGATTTCAGTACATGAATTTGGAGAGGGGGACACAAACATTCAGTCCATAACACTTCTTTACTACCTTCCAGCACTACACAGTGCTCCAGACTCATATATATTTCCTAGTCCAGTCCTAAAATCAACAATTTATCTAAGAAGCCCTGGCTCCTCATATTGGAGAATGGTATTAGAAACAAAAATCTGGATGTTATATGTGCTTATTGCTCTTAGGGTGTTATTGCTTCTAAGACCTCTCAATAGACTAAGAAAATATAATAGTGTATACTAACCTATGTATATACACATATATACAAATATTTCTATATGTAACCATCTACATTTATATTAAACTAAACATGAGTTCATACTGACGTCTTCAGCTCCAATTCTTTCCCACATGGAAACTCTAGCTCTTCCCTTTCCTTGCTTATCTCTCACCTCTACTGTAACAGTGAGAAACCTAGCTTCCACCTCTTCTGTTCATTTAATGTTAAATTCAAGTATATATGTATAGCAGTTTCAGCATTTTAACTCATACGCTATTGTCAACTCATAAAGCTGTAAAACAGCTTTATCAACGAAAGTACAGTGTTTATGTGCAGTTCCTTTTGCCTTAAGCATTATAGGCTCCACTCATTTCCTAAGTTATTTACATTAGCACCTTTCCTCCCTAACCCCTTCATTGAGTTTTTTTTCATATACTTGTAATATAGTCTGATTCTTTTGTCACAGTGTGCATTCCATTCTGAGATTCTCCAATCTTCTATATAACTTTTAAAATATTTGCATACATTAAGGTTTACTCTTTGTGCTATAAATTTCTATAGGTTTTTGACAAATGCATAATATGCACAAATTATGTCTCCATTACAGTATCTCACGGGGTAATTTTACACCCTCAAATAAAAAACTATTTCACCTTCCTCCTTCCAAAATCCTGACAACCACTAAACTTAAGAATGTTTCATGTCTTTTCCTGGGTTGATAGCCCATTTATTTTCCCTTGGAATAATATTCCATTGTATGGATACATCACAATTTGGTTTTAAAAAAAATCTTTTTAACTGAAGTATAGTAGATTTACAATATTGTGTTATTTTCAAATGTACAGCACAGTGATTCCTGAAAAGGAATATGTATGTATATATATACATATATATGTGTATATGTATACACATATATATGTGTATATATATATATATATATATATATATACAGATTCTTTTCCCTTATGCGTTATTACAAAATATTGAGTATAGTTCCCTGTGCTATACAGTTTTTCCTTTTGATTATCTATTTCATATATAGAAGTGTGTATATGTTAATCCCAACCTCCTAATTTATCCCTTCTCCCACCTCCCTTTCCCCTTTTGTTACCATGTTTGTTTTCTATGTCTGTGAGTCTATTTCTGTTTTGTAAATAAGTTGATTTGTATCATTTTCTTAGATTCCACATATAAGTGATGTTATATCATATTTCTCTTTCTCTGTCTGACTTAATTCACTTAGTATGATAATCTTTAGGTCCATCCATGTTGTTGCAAGTGACATTATTTCATTCTTTTTTATGGCTGAATAATATTCCACTGTATCTATCTATCTATCTCACATCTTCTTTATCCATTCATCTGTCAATGGATACTTAGGTGGCTTCCATGTCTTGGCTATTGTAAATAGTGTTGCAATGAACATTGGGGTGCATGTACCTTTTTGAATTATGGTTTTCTCCAGATATATGCCCAGGAGTGGGATTGCAGGATCATATGGTAGCTCCAATTTTAGTTTTTTAAGGAACGTCCATACTGTTCTCCATAGTGGCTGTACCAATATACATTCCCACAACAGTGTAAGAGGGTTCCTTTTTCTCCACATTCTCTCCAGAATTTATATTATTTGTAGACTTTTTGGTGATGGCCATTCTGACCAGTATGAGGTGATACCTCATGGTTTTGATTTGCATTTCTCTAATAATTAGCAATGTTGAGCATCTTTTCATGTGCCTTTTGGCCATCTGTATGTGTTCTTTGGAGAAGTGTCTATTTAGATCTTCTGCCCAGTTTTTGATTGGGTTGTTTGGTTTTTGAAATTTGTTTATTCATTCATCTATTTAGGATATCTTTGTTGCTTCCAGTTTGGGATAATTATGAATAAAGCTACTATAAACATTCATGTGAAGTTTTTTGTGTGACATAAGTATTCAAATCAATTAAGTAAATACCTTGGAGTGGAACTTCTATGTGTAGCAAGACCATGTTTAGTTTTGTTTAAAGAAACAAAAAAACCTGCCAAAATATCTTCCAAAGTGGCTGTACCATTTTGTATTCCCGTTAGCAATGAGTGAGAGTTACTATTGCTCCACATTGTCACCAGTATTTGATGTTGTCAGTAGTCTAGATTTTGGCCATTCTAATAGATGTGTAGTGGTCTCTCATTGTTTTAATTTGCATTACCCTGATGACCTACTATATGGAGTCCATGTGTCACAACTACTGAAGCCCACGTGCCTAGAGCCTGTGCTCCATGGCAAGAGAAGCCACCACGGTGAGAAGCCCTCACACGGCAAAGAGTAGCCCCCGCTTGCTGCAACTACAGAAAAAAAAACCCACGTGCAGCAATGAAGACCCAATGCAGCCAAAAATAAAATAAATTAATTAAAAAAAACTTTAATTTTTGAAAAACTTCCTAATCACTAATCCTACTATTTTGCTATTTTTTCAAGCTTATTTAGGGGCTGTCATGTACACACCAAAATTTATGTGGCATACCTATGTAAACTTAGGGACTGACATAATGTAAACATCATCTAAATCTATAAACTTTATTTCAAAATCAATTTACATAATATGTAAACAAACAGGCTTTCAATCAAAATTTAATTAACTTATTATTAAATATTAATATAAAACTGACATTCCCTCTAATTTATGTAACTACTGATCAAGAAAATGTTTAATTTACTTTGTGATTTTAAACCTCATTTGTCTTCTTACAAGTAATAGGAAAATATTCCATAGACAAAAGTTGTAAAAGTCAATTTATAGAATATAATTTTACTATTAAGCTTATTTCAACTTGAGTAAGTGCATTTTCAACCAATTAGGTCTAAATTTATATAGATTCTTTTAAAAATACATGTTAACCTTTTTAAGATTTAAAATGCACTTAAAGATATTTTGATCTTTTCTGATATAGGTATGCATTATTTTGTCTTAGATATAACCACTATTTGAGACGAGGTAACTGTATAACTTATCAAAAGAAGCACAGGTTTGTGAATAAGAGAGGGTAATAATAATATTAGTAATAATTAGACAATGGGCATAAACTTAGTCTGTTCTAGGCAAACCTGGTAAAAGGGTTAAACCTAAAAATTTTTTAAATCTGAGTCAAACATTACCAAAAATACTCAGAAGTTTATGAAATATCTAGCATTAACTGGCACAAATATAAAAACCTATCATTTACAATAGATGCTTAATAAATAACTTATTTAATATCAAACTGTTGATATTCACTCATTTTAAAGTAACAATTAGAAGAGCAACTTGATCTTAGCTTGTTAATAAAGGATGAGACACTAAATATAAGACAGTGATTTTTAAAAATTTTATGGAACAATTAAAAAATATATTGAACATTTTTATAGAGTTTTCCTGCTCCCAACTTATCCACCTAATAGGTTCCCTAAAAAGAATGCTACCAGTAAACATTAGTTGCATTTGTTTAAGGACACATTTTTCCAAGTCTATTCAAAGCATATCATATCGTCAAATACTACTGGTTATGACAGAACATTAGGAAAATGTCTACTTGGGGGCTGAGACCTTCTGATACAGATAGGGGAGGAATTTGGGAAAGCACTCCAGATTCTGCCCTCCAGCCATAACAATTCGCATACAAAGTACACTCGCAACCTCCCAAGACCCCCACAGAGTTCCCATTCCTTTAGGGCATCACCTCATATCCAAGGCTCTTATCATTTACCGTATACTAGAGCCAGATGTAGATGGGGTGAACTCCTCAAGCTCCTCAGTAGCACCTGTGAACTAAAAAATGAAACTCCCCCCGCCAAAATCATTATCTGCCCTGTACACACCCATCAAACAATAATGAGGAAAGGACATGACAGCCACAATAGAAACCTCTATTCTAAAAGTGTAAAACAGGAAACACATAACGGATACTGGTTCATAGCAATTCTGAAGTCTAGCAGGGTATTTCACCATTTCTTCTGTCCCAGGGACAGAGAATGTTCCTTGATTAGGGCCCATTTCTTCTCCCTGAGAATAGTTCTCCTTGGCTCTGCCTCCTATATCATCCTTACTTTTCCATAAGAAGTGGAATGTGTTTGCAGCTAAGTGGTTTTCTCAGCCTGTGTCCTGCTTATAGGAGGTTAGTAACACAGAGGTCTTTTTTCATTTTGAACTATCTCTGTCCCTTTTAGTTGAAGTTTCTGTTAAAATTTTTGGACTTCCTATGTACTTACACCATATTTTAAGACAGACTTTTAAGGCATATTCTTCTCTACTTTGGCATTAGAATCAGGGTGTGTAGGGACAATACCTTTAAGATTATTGAAATCCCTTTTTTTTTTTTCTAGCCAAAAGGGCCTAAGGAACTCCCTTAAGATTCTTAGAAACTCTACTGTCTAGCTGAGAAGGTCAACAAGGCAAGCCCTTAAGATTCTTAAAAGTTTTGCTGACTAGCTGAGAGAGTCTAACAGGCAAATTCTTAATCTTCCTGAGGGTTAAACAGTCTTTCAACTGTGTCTTGAATTGATCTTCATGCTGTAGCTGTTTTTCTTGAAACACCCTGGGTTTGCTCTTTGTCCTCAGGTTTTAATTTACTCTGAAAATCTTTTGTGCTCTGGAAGGATTAGATAAAAGAGAATAATTTCTGCCCCAACCCAGCAAACCCTTATTTGAAAGTGTTTCTTTAGATCGGAGGTTGATTGACTATAGCCCATATGTCAAATCAAGACTCTCACCTGCTTTTGTCAATTTTTTTTTTTATTGGAGCACAGGTAGGTCCATTCACTTACATATTGTCCATGGCTATTTTCATGCTACAACTTCAAAGCTGAGTAGTCACTACAGACACCATACAGCAGTCTGAAAAGGTTAAAATATTTACTATCTGGCCCATTACCAAAAATGTTAGCTGACCTGTACTTTAGATCCTGTTTGAAAATGGAATAGTCTCTTCTTTAGTTCATTTCACCTTATTGATGATTACATACACCTAAAAGAAACCAGTTGACACATCATTGTGTCTAGAAAACTCCTTAGTCAAATACACAAGTTCATTAGATATATTTTCTGTCTTTCGTATTGCCACAAGTTACAGCATTGTCAAATATTCTGCCTCTACATCAGAGGGCAAAAACTCACCTTTGCTCCAGGCTCAAATAACTATTTCCTCACTGTCTGACCAGCCTCTATTGACTATCTCCTTGAGGCTCTTCTGGCCTATACCCACTGCCTAGACCCAAAGCCAACGGCACATTTTAGATTTTTGTTATGGCAGCACCTTACTTCTAGGTACCAATTTCTATTTTGGTTATCTATTGCTGCAAAACAAACCATTCCAAAACTTAATGGTTTAAAATAACAATCATTTTATTGTCTTTAATGATTCTATATGTTAAACTGGGTCAGGTGACCTGTTCTGCTCCTCATTTCAGCCAGTGCTGCAATCATCTGGGCGTTCAACTGAACAGTAAATGCTTAAGATGAATACATTAGTTATTTATCACTGTGTAATATATAACACATATATATGTATATATAACATAAGCTGTGAAGTGTCATATATAACTTAACAGCTTAAGACAACAAAAATGTATTATCTCACAGTTTTTGTGGGTCAGGAATCTGGGAGCAGCTTACTTGGGTGGTTCTGACTCAGGGTCTCTCCTGAGGTTGCAGTCAAGATGTTGGCTGAATTTCACTCATCTGAAATTTGGTAAATCTACTTCATGTATTTGTAGGCAGGGCTCAGCTCTTCACCACAAAGGCCTCTCCATAGGCTGCCTGAGTGTCGTCATGACATTGGCAGCTGGCTTCCTCAAGTGAGTGATCTGAAAGAGGGCCACCACATGAAAACCACAGTACAGTTACAATCTAATCTTGGGAATTATATATTATCACTTCTGTGGTATTCAGTTGGTCATGCAAACCAACACTGATATAATGTAGGACTATACAAGGATGTGAATAATGGGAAGTGGCCTTCATTGGGTTCCATACTGGAGAATGGCTACCACAATGACTCACTCACATGGCCATCGATTAGTGTTTAATGTAGCTGGAGTGCCTCAATTCTCATTTTTGTGGTTCTTCCATCTGCACTGAGCTTCTCACAGCATGGAGGCTGAGTTCCAGGAGGCAAGTAAAAGCCTCCCGTTCTCTAAAGCCTGGGCTGGGAAATCCCAGAATGTTCTTCTGCTACATTCTATTTGTAAAAGCTAGTCATAGGCCAGTTTAGATTCAAGGGAAGCAGAATTAAGCTCCATCTCTTAATATGAAGAGTGTGATGTATGTACAAGGAAGGAAGGAATTGTTAGGGGACACCTTTGAAGATTACCTAACATTGGAAATGACTACCAAATGTCATTCTGCTCCTGCCCTCTAACCTATTGTAGGAACTTCCCATTTTCCCCTCCAAAAGACAGAGCGGCAATTTTGTCCATTGAACTAATCCCTAGATGTCAGTCTTCTGGGACTCAGAAAGGATTTCGAAGGAGTTAAAATAAAACCAGAAGAGCAAATAGAAAATACCCACTACAGTTCTGAAATATGTTATAAATACTCCCAGGGGAATTATATTTTCAGCCCCCCAAAATGATACAATTAAAAGGTTTTCAATTAACTATAAAAGTAGCTGAGTGAACAGGATGATTTTTATAACCAGTCCCTTCCTTTTGGTCTGGCCAATTGCAAGTACAGAAGTTCTTCATTTTGAAAATTTAACTCTATGTGCTACAAAAGTTGGAAATCATGTAAGTCTGGCTGACTATTCAAATATTCATTCCTATTTGAGAAGGGTTTAGAATAAAAGTAGATGCTCTTACTGTGACCCCCCTGTGTTAATATCTATGTTAACACAGCTAGAGCAAACAGCCACATTTTATATCTTTTCTTTATGATTGGTAACCTACTTTCAGTTCAGCTCTACATTCTAACTCCTTGCTAGCAAACCCTTCCAGCCTGCCCAGTTAATCTGCAACTTCTCTTTGTAGAGACAGGGCCCTATGACTATACACCTGGCTTTGACTTAGGGCCCGTATGAACATGGATGGCTTTCCTTGATGTTAAATGTAGCCATTTTCTAGATACTACTATTAGAGTGTTTCCATCCATTGATCACACCCCAGAGATAGTGTTGTTAACTCAGATCCTACCTGATATTGTCATGTTGCCTCAGACACTGTATCTGTGGTCACTCACATTAGAGTCAGTCCTCTAACCCCTGTTTCATTCAGGCCTGACTTAATCTCTCTTTAATGACCTGCCTTTGAAGAAAGCACTGTACTAGATGGCATGCACTTTAGAAAAGTGGAAAACTGGTAATTTAGCTGTGTTTTTATGGAAGTGACAATATTTTTTCATGACCATTTGAAAATCTAATGTTGTATGGATGGTTACCTGTCATCTCCAAAAGTTAACACTGAAAGCTAGCAGCATGGCATTTTGACATTTAGTGCTAACATCTTAAGCAAGAAGGTTGCATTTTTGTACTCTGTTCAAAACACTCTTCCTATGGATTTGTATGCCCCTGACAGACTTTTTCATCTTATAAAAAGCACTATTAAATTGTTTTCATAGTTTGGTATGTGTTTGAACTTTCAGCTTGCAAAAATCTGTCTAATTGCTATCATTTTTTATCTCTTCCATTAAGCTAAATGTTTCACGTCATCGCTTATAACCAAGCCAGTGATGATCTGGTTGCCAATATTTCCATTACTCATTCAAGAACCTCCATTAGTCAGAAACTAAGGTACTATCATACTTTAATACAGGATATGGTACTATTTCAGGTGTAATGTGTTTTGTAAACATTAATCTTCAAATAAACTGGTATATCACTGCTATTCCATAAACATAAAAATGGAAATAGAGCTAATAAGTGAACTGCCCAAGATCTCACAAAAATCAAAGCAAAATTGGGATATCATCAATTTCATCTCTGTCTGTGTCCTTGGATTATAAAATCAGACTTTTCTTAAGGAGTTTTGTAGGCCACTTATCAAAATATGATTCAAGCTATTTTATGGGCCATTGTGTATCAGGATTATTATTGATGGCTTTAAAATAGTTTTGTCTGCAAAGTATAGAACATATAGAAAGAGTATATAAATTGTATAAGGACAGATTACAGTATAATAATAACATGAACACCCACATATCCATCACTCAGTTTAGGAAATAGAATATTACCAGTTTAAAGCCCTCTATTGTACCTCCTTTAGTACATTTTGCTTTCTCTTCCACTACCCAGAGAAAACCACTAACCTGAAGTTTGTACTAAATATTTCCTAGGTTTCTTTATATTTTTATAACCTATGCATGAATTCTAACACAATATACGACTTCGATGAACTCTTCACACTTCGCATTTAACGTAAATGGAATCTTACTGTTAGCTATTCTGACTTGCTTCTTACACTGAGCAATATAATTTGTGATTTATCTATATTGATGTATGTGGCTATGTTTCATTAAATTTCTCTGCTCTATAGGATTCAGCTGTATAATATATTACAATTTATTTTTATAGTTGATAGATATTCTATTTTTTCCAGTATTTTGATACTACTGCAGTGCTCTTGTAAAGCATTGTTCTAAATGATTTCTTTGTGCACAGTCAAAAGGGCAAATGCCAGCTACTCGAAATCCTAGCTAATAAATACAGGCATGTTCAACTTTATTTAGTAATACTATAGCAGTCATAATATGCTAGAACAACGGCCAAAATTTTAGTGGTTAAAATATCAAAGGTTTATTAGTTGCCCGTGTTATGTGTTCATCTTAGATAGGGGTCAGGTGATGAGAGTCTTCCACATCATCCTTCCTTAGGGAATACTACCAGTCAACATGGAAGAGGGGGAAAACCTTGGCCAATCACTTACAGGTCTTGAAGCCTCCCACTTTGAAATGATATGGGTCACATAGCTTAACCTCAAGGGGGTGTTACAATTTTAGCACATGCTCAGGAGAAGAATAAGAAATATCTGTGAATGTCTTCTAATGATGACTCCACACTATTTTCAAAGTGATTGTTCCAATGTTCACACCTACAAGAGATAATGAGAGTTCTGCCAAATTTGATATTGTCAGATATTAAGACTTTTTAATCTTATGGATATGATCAATCTCACTGTGGTTTTAATTCACATCCTCCTGATTAATAATGAGATTGAGCATCTTTTCATAACTATATGTGTTTTGTACTTACCCCAAATTCCTCTTTTATAAAATTACTCATTATTTTGTCCATTTTTCTATTGAGTAATCCAGGGGTTTTTATATGGTGATTTGGAGGAGAATTTACATAATCTGGATACTAATCATTTATTGGCTTTACGTGTTGCAAATATTTTCTTAAACTCTGTGGCTTGTATTTTCACCCTCTTTAAAGTGTGTTTTCATGAACAGACTTTTTAAAATCATCTTTATTGGAGTATAATTGCTTTACAATGGCGTGTTAGGTTCTGCTTTATAACAAAATGAATCAGCTATACATATACATATATCCCCATACCTCCTACCTCTTGTGTCTCCCTCCCACCCTCCCTATCCCACGCCTCTAGGTGGTCACAAAGCACCGAGCTGATCTCCCTGTGCTATGCAGCTGCTTCCTACTAGCTATCTATTTTACATTTGGTAGTATATATATGTCCATGCCACTATCTCACTTTGTCCCTGCTTACCCTTTCCCCTCCCCATGTCCTCATGTTCATTCTCTACATCTGTGTCTTTATTTCTGTCCTGCCCCTAGGTTCTTCAGAATCATTTTTTTCTTTTTTTTTTAGATTTCATATATGTGTTAGCATACGGTATTTATTTTTCTCTTTCTAACTTACTTCACTCTGTATGACAGTCTCTAGGTCCATCCACCTCACTACAAATAACTCAATTTCATTTCTTTTTATGGCTGAGTAATATTCCATTGTATATATTGCCACATCTTCTTTATCCATTCATCTGAACAGATATTTTTAATCCAGTCAAATTTATTAATCTTTTATTTTATTGTTTGTTTTTCATGTCTTATTTAGGGAATCTTCTCCTACCTAAAGAAATAAAGATACTCTTCTATATTATCTTCTTAATGATTTATGGTTTTATCTCTCATCTACAAGCCTTTCATCCACTTGGAATTGATTTTCATGTATACTGTGATGTAGAGCACAATTTTTACTTTGTTATTTCCATATGTATAGTTGTATATGAGTCAGGGTAGATTATTGGTGGCTCACAGCCAGGGGGGATTTTGCTCCCTAGAGGACATTTGACAATATCTGGAAATAATTATGTTTGTCACAAAAGGAAAGAGGGTGCTTCTCGCATTGAATGAATAGATGCCAGGGATGCTGATTAAAAAATCCTACAATTCACAAGACAGCCCCCTACATCAAAGAATTATCCATCTCATCATCAACAGTGCTGAGGTTGAGAAACTCTGGATTAGATTATCCCCCGGTAACAAAAAAACCCAAAATCTTTTGACAATAAAGGTTATTTCTCCCTCACAATCATGTCAGTTGAGGGTTGACTGATCCTGTGTTTCCCTATATGGATCATTGCCAATCTCATAGCAGACGGGAAAAGGGAATGCAGTCATAATGTGTATGCAATAGCTCTACCAGAGCTATCACACATATCTTCTTCTCAAATTTTTTGGCTAAAATCAATGGTCTAGGTTTCCACTTTAAGGAGCTAGGAAACAAAGCAAGTTAAACCCAAACTCAATAAAAGAAAGGAGATAATAAAGATAAAAATGGACTCAATGAAATGAGGAAGGCAAATTGTTACAACTGCTACAGAGAACTGTATGGAGGTTCCTTACAAAAACTAAAAATAAAGCTACCATGTGATCCAGCAATCCCACTCCTGGGCATATAACCAGAGAAAACCATAATTCGAAAAGATATGTGGGTATCTGGTAAATGAGGTCAAAAAGTGGGGGAGGTCAGGCTAGAGAATGAAGAACAAGAAGAAGGAGGTAAAAATGGAACAATGAGGTGAGTATAATAAATAGGGATGAGAAGGGACCGAAAACAGCACAAAGAAGAAAACAATAGACATTTTGTTGACTCCTTCCATTTGCAAAAAGAAGAAATCAATTCACCGTTTCCTCATAGATGAAGTTGTAGCTTTGGGAATATTATTGGGGACAAGGCTTGACCCTAAAGTCCTGGGAGTTGTATACTTGTTTTAAGGCAATTTATTCCTTTGAGAATACTAATTAGTAGAGTCTTGCAGTGGTTTTATTGCTCTCTTTAAAGGTTCTGCCATGATACACATAACTAATAGTGACATATAAATATTAATACATGGGTACTGATTAGCAAATCTATAAAGTATATTAGCAATTAGTTTATATGAATATCTCTTGATGTTTCTGAGATTTCACACATATGATATTTTAGTGCTTCTTACTATATATTGAGAGCATTAAAAATGATTAAAGAAGACAACTTAGGTGATAAAAACAACTTTTGTGTGTTGTATCTGTTTATTTTTTATTTTGTGGTGAAAATTAAATCATTAATTAAATATTTATCGAGTATATACTATGTGCTAAGCTTTGAGTTGGGTACAAAGAAAGGAAATGATCTTTTTTCCTATGGAACAAACAGTTTTATTAGGGAAATTAAATTTACATATCATACATGATAGAAAATACGTGCAAAGAGAAAAATGTAGGTGAAGAGAGACTTTAAGAGATGCAATGTTTATATATAGCTCTGGGTTCAAAAAAGGCATCCTTGAGGTAGAGGGTTGAGCTGCTTGGAAGGTAAGATTGTAAATGGGATAATAATAGCTGACATTTATTCAGTATTTACTAAGTAATGGGATACCTTTCTAAGTACTAATTTTGAGGTGTGGGATTTCAAGTGATGTTTAAAAATATTTTTATTGAAGTATAGTTGATTTACAATGTTGTATTACTTTCTAGTACACAGCAAAGTGATTCAGTTATATATGTATATATTCTTTTTCATACTCTTTTCCATTATGGCTTATTACAGGATATTGAATATAGTCCCCTGTGCTATACAGTAGGGAGAAAACATTTGCAAATGATGTGAACAGGAAGGGCTTCATTTCTAAAATATACAAACAGCTCATACAACTCAATGACAACAACAACAAAAAAAACCCAACCCAATAAAAAAGTGAGCAGAAGACCTAAATAGACATTTCTCCAAAGAAGGCATCTTGATGGCCAACAGGCACATGAAAAAATGCTCAACTTCACTAATTATTAAAGGAAATGCAAATTCAAATTATAATCAGGTATCACCTCACAACAGTCAGAATGTCCATCATTAAAAAGTCTACAAATAATAAATGCCAGAGAGGGTGTGAAGAAAAGGGAACTCTCCTACATTGTTGGTGGGAATGTAAATTGGATCAACCACTATGGAAAACAGTATGGAGGTTCCTTAACAAACTAAAAATAGAGTTACCATATGATCCTGCAATCCCACTCCTGGGTGTATATCTGAAGAAAACTCTACTTTGAAAAGATACATGTACACCAATGTTCATAGAAATACTATTCACAATAGTCAAAACATGGAAGCAACCTAAGTGCCCACCAACAGAGGAATGGATAAAGAAGGTGTGATACACACACACACACACACACACACACACACACACACACACATAATGGAATACTACTCAGCCATTAAAAAGAATGAAATAATGCCACTTGCAGCAACATGGATGGGCTCAGACATTATCATACTAAGTGAAGTAAGTCAGAAGACAAATATCGTATGATATCACTCATATGTGGAATCTAAAATATGATCTAAATGAACTTATTTACAAAACAGAAAGAGACTCACAGACATAGAAAACAAACATATGGTTACCAAAGGGGAATGGAGGTAGGGAGGAACAAACTAGGAGCTGGAATAGCAGATACAAACTACTATATATAAAATAGATAAACAAAACAAACTTTTTAAAAAACTTCATGGACAATCTGCTTTCAGGGAACTGCAAAATGGGTCATAAGGCAGGAAGCTTTTATAGAATAAAGGATAAAGAACAAGGAACAGAAAATTGGAAAATATCTGCTTGGCTGGGGCTACATAGCCTTCTTTGGGGTGAGAAGGACCTGGGTTGGATTGGCGTTTAGGGGCTGGCTGACTGGATATACTGTGTTTCTGTTCAAGTGGAGCATTTACAGGGAAATAAAAGTTATCTAAGTTTTGGTTTGCCCACGTAGCACAGTGGGGAGGAGCAGGAGCGGCTCTAACTATATATATATATATTTTTAAATATTGACATATGTCGTGAATTTTTTTTTTTTTTTTTTTTTTTTTGCGGTACGCGGGCCTCTCACTGTTGTGGCCTTTCCCGTTGCAGAGTACAGGCTCCGGACGCACAGGCTCAGCGGCCATGGCTCACGGGCCCAGCCGCTCCGCAGCATGTGGGATCCTCCCGGACTGGGGCACGAACCCGCGTCCCCTGCATTGGCAGGCAGACTCTCAACCACTGCGCCACCAGGGAAGCCCTGTCGTGAATTTTTAAATTTATTTATTTATGGCTGTGTTGGGTCTTCGTTTCTGTGAGAGGGCTTTCTCTAGTTGCAGCAAGTGGGGGTCGCTTCATCGCGGTGCACAGGCCTCTCACTATCGCGGCCTCTCTTGTTGCGGAGCACAGGCTCCAGACGTGCAGGCTCAGTAGTTGTGGCTCACGGGTCTAGTTGCTCCGCGGCATGTGGGATCTTCCCGGACTAGGGCTCGAACCCGTGTCCACTGCATTGGCAGGCAGATTCTCAACCACTGAGCCACCAGGGAAGCCCGGCTCTAACTATGGAGCTTAGGATTTATTTCAACAACAGTAACTGCTATTTTTGACATTTTAATTGTGTACTAAGTACACTATTTGTAAAAAATATTTTACAACTTCATCCTGTTTTAACTATAAGAGTAGCATCTGTGTGAATATAGTTTCTTATTCTACATGGACCATAGAACAACATAGTAAATAGTACTAAATCTATCAGTTCACCAAATGTAGACTTAGCTTTAAGATATTGAGAAGCACGCATCTGAAAACAGTAAAATAAGGGCTACGCATTGTAACGTGGTTGGCTTAAATGTAGCATAAACCTTGCAAATTTGACTCCTCCTGAGTAGTTTGCATCTGTCTTCATTAGAGTGAATGTATATCCCCAAACTTCTGAGTTCTTACATATAAAGGATAAAATTGATAGCTAATTAAATAGTAGCAGTGATTCATTTAAAAAATATTTATCAGACATATATTCTGGCCATGAATTGTGCTGAGAATTTAAAATGCAATGATGACCTAGCCAGACATAAGCCCTGGTACCTTGGATTTCATAATCTCATAGTGCACATGAATTTGAATGTCTAACATATTTTCTGTGAAGCACTCTAAAACTACCTGTACTATATCCACTGGCCAGGCCAATGTCACTTTTTGATGGTACTTTTATCAGAGCTAAACTGCATGAAAGAAGCAGCCTTATAAGTTGCTATACGGAAACGATTTTCACGTTTTCACAGATCTTTGGGAACATCTCAAGACGTCTCATTATCTCTAGCATCACCATCAAATTCGCAAAACAAAATAAAACAGAATTAACAAACAAACAATGAAACCTAGTAACACTAATTATCTATGCCAAGTGGCTTATTCGGAAGGCTGGGAAGTACATGCTGTAATATAAAACAAAAAAAATTTTGTAACTTTTGGGTAATGCAACTCCAAAAAGCTTGGAATGTCTACCTTAAGGTCTCTATCTTTATTTTCTTCTGCTACATAAACTTCCATGGACACAACACATTATTTCCTATTCTATCATTCATCTGAGACTTCCTAGCGGAAAGAGCACAAATATGGCTGAGGCGTCAAGATAATTTCCTGCTTCAATTGGTTCAAGATTTCTCTTTCAGAATTAAATACTTTTTAAGAAGAGAGGGAAAAAAAGGAAAAGTAATCACTAGCTTTTAAGTGAAATGTTTACTAATCCTGTAAGTATTTTGCTTGTGCTAATTGGTTATTGAACAATATTTTGCAAATGCCTTCCAGTATTTTGCCTAAGAGGAAGGATTCTGCATCCATTTGATTAGAATATTTGAGCTTTTAAATATTTTCATCACTACAAAGCCATGTTAAGGAAAATGTATCAGACGCCAAATCTTAATACATTGGTGACTGGCAATACTTGCCTTTGTGTCGTCACATTAATTTTTTTGGTGTTGCTTTAGCAAAAAGCTTTTTCTGGGATCTTTGAAATATAAATGTATAAAGCTATAAAGTTATAAAATTAAAATTTTCTATTATAAAAAGAATTATAAAATTGGCAGAGATGTATTTTTAAAAATATATATTATTAACAGTTGCAACTTGTCTTTATAAATCAAAATTTTCTTGATAGTTTGCTACCAAAAATATAAATAAATCAGATGCTAAGGCTGTTATTTACAACAACTAATTTCAAGTCTATATATCATCAAATTAATTTTATCCATAATTAATTTTTAAATAAATGTAAATTTAATTCATATATTAGTCAGTTTATATTAATATAAGGCCTTTTTTCTTCCATTTTATAAAAAGATTTTTATTTTTATTGGGAAAAGTAGTCCACTTAAAACCACAACATATATGTGTGTGTTTGGCTTAGCTTTTATTTTCAGTGTTGGGTTATGTGAGTATCTTTATTTGTCAGAGTGGAATATTTAAGAACTATTTATAACTACTATTTAATGGTAGTTATGAGGTTGTAATGAAGATATTATGTCCATTGAATTGATATTTAAATCCAACTGGAAAAATTACATTAGTAATTTTTTTCTGTATTTTCTCTGAAGAATATATAACTCAATGCCTGTCTATATTTGAACATTATGCCAATCAAATGTTGATGTGTACTCACTTCAGAAGGCTTGAGGAAAACCATGTTAAATTTGGATGACAAGAAATCCAAATCCTTTGTTATAAATCCAGAGGAAAAGTTTATTTGAAAATAAAATACAATATTGAATGAAATCAATGTTAACAATCCTATCAAATGGGGGTAAACACATTGGTTGAAATCCCAGGCAGATAACATGATGAGTGAAGTGGTCCAGTACAAGTGTGAATGAGGGAATCAGGGCAATGCCTTGAGCCCATGTCCTACCTAAAAAGGACAATTGCTATTTAGCTTTGGCCAGTAGTTACTACATGTGAGTGTGGGACTAGAGTTACCAGATTATGTAATTTTTCAAAAGGACACTGAAAAACATATTTTTAAAACACATGGACACTATTTTTAAATGTTGGCCCCCAAAATAAGAGCACAATGCTGGCAAAATAAAACAAGGTAGTTAGTCTATAACCTCCCAACTATGTAAATCAAGCTCAATTATTTAAAATAATTTTCTTTTTGTATGAATCACAGGGACATATATGAGTCTGCATTATGAAAGAATAATTCATTATTTAAAACTATGTAAAGAATTCAGGCTCACACATAATATGTAAAGTCACTTAAGCACTTACATATTTTTTGAAAATATATATTTCAGTGCATTTTATTCTTCTTCCTTTGACTACTAACAATATATTAAAAAGCTATAAGTAAATATTCCCTCCAAAAGTAATAGCTTTAAACTTAATTAACTGTTTAACTCCTTAGAAAAGGATTAAAGAAGACATTTCCTTGAGTCCTTAACCATATTTCATACTGTTTTCAAATTAACCTTACAGAAAGTCAGAACTACAAGGATTCTTGAAAATTATTTAATAAAATCCTTTATGTTATGTATGAATAAGGTCCAGAAAGGAGAAGTGCTTGTCCAATATCACAGAAATAGCTAACCACAGAACTGATAAGCCAAATAGCATAAAGTTAAGAAGTAACAGTTAATATTCCAAATTAAGTTTATGAAAAGAATTACAAGATAGCATGTGAGAAAATATATCATATGTAGTAAGCTAGAATATAAAATGTACAACTGGTATAGATACTGACATGAGTAAATTTTACTAGGAGGTCTAACTAAATAGCCTTACTGTTACTTTTAATGTACATTCATTAATATTTTTATGGTTGGTAAAGCAGTTTTCAAGCTGTTAACTAAGAGTGAAAGAATTCTGGATGGGTATCATTTGTGAGCATCTGGGGGGATTTTCAAAGAGGCTTGTGCCAGTGGATAGAGCTGGTGTCCTGAGCCTTAATAGTAATTAAACTTACTGTCTGTCTTTCATCTTTGCTTTGCAAATAAGCTGAGAAATCGGAGATTTCTCATTGACAAAAAAATAGGAATTTAGTGGGCAGTTCAATAGAAAAAGGTTTTAGAAAGTGTAAAAGATGAAAACTCTGCTTCTGTCAGAAGAGCTGACAGGATTCAGACAGGTTCCAGCAGGGAATGATGGCATTTTCTATCAGAACCACAGGGACTGGATACTAATGTAGCCAGTGTGAATTTGCTCCACATACTAAGTAGCATGCTTTATTTGTTCTAAAAACAAACTACACCATATTCCAAATCTCCACCATCTAGAGTGGTAAAAAAATTATATTTCTTGTATTTAATAAATGGGGTTATTTTCTTCCCTAGAAATATCCAAAGACCTGGAAGAGGTATAGTTGGTCCAGAAATGGAATGGTGGCAGGGAGGTGGTCGTTATGGCAGTTATTATCTCCTTATGCTCCATGATGCCTTTATTGCAGTTCATCTTCTGCTCTATGTAGGGCACTGATTCACTGACAGGCTCAATAATCCTCCCCTGGTGATGCCACTCACTGAGTGCAAGCTTGGCCTCAAAGATCTATAACGCTGCCTTCTAGGCTGCAATGCTAAGTGGTTTGTTTTTCACATCACTCAGCCATTCCCCATTAATGTTAGCTGCATGCAAGTGGACTCTGACATTTTATAATTCTGTCTCTCAGGTAGAATCACTTCCCCCTTCTCAATTCTCAGTACTGACATCTCTCTCCTTCTTCTGGATGAGCCACTCATGCCTCAAAAACTCTTGGGTGGGGTTTTTCCTCCAGATAATAGCTCAATAACTCCTAACACACAAACTCAGGTAAAGGAACTAAGTTTCACTTAAAGTAGAACTAACTTCATAGCCAGTCAGTAAAAATGATTCAGCAAAGGATAAGCCAAATAGGTGAAAGATAAAGACATGTGATGATTGGGTCAGGGGTGGAGTGGAAGGTTGTATTAATAAAATAAGCAATTGAAATCCTTGGGATTGGTTAGGGGATTATGGGTCCATGTCTCAGCTCACATGATGGGTTGAAGTTAAAAGTTCTAGCTTGGGACTGGAGTTGGGGATAAAGATCTGAAAATAAACCTGTAAATGAAATTGAGAAATGTATTACCTAGCTGAGGGGGTATTCCAAATCTATCTCCAGCTAACAATACCTGGATAAACATGCCACCTTGGCATATTTGAAGTAAGAAAAAGGGAAGCAAGCCTTGGTGTTCCATAAACATATGCCAACTAAACCAATTTATGGCTAAGTTTCCATAGAGTTTCAGTTGTTAGTATACAGGGAATGGATTAAACTTTTATTTTTCTATGATTCTTGTTTTTTTCTTTTCTTAGTTTCCAAATAAACTTTATTAGAAAAATTCCAATTCTTCCTCAGTTTAACAGGGAAAGTTTTATTAGACCAATGCCAAGGCGTAAAGGAAATCTGAGTGTTTATGAAGCGTAGCATGGTGGTGTTACTATTCATTTTGGCTTAACATTATAAGAAGAGCTAGTGGATCAGAGAAGTGAAAATGCATAATGAGAAAATTTGGAACAGTTAAAATATTTACCCTTTAGCACCACAGGTTTTTCTGTCATGGGGGTGGTAGGGCTTCTGGAGAATGGAGGATGTAGAGAGTATATAAAATTATATATCATAATCCTAGTTAGTGTGTGAGTACCAGGCATTTTGAAGGCCCTGTAACATACTATTGATAGGGATATTGATAACTGTGTTCAATCTAAAAGAGAATCTTATCATCTCCTTCCTTATGTTTGTCCTCCTTCTTTACCTCCTTCTCAGGTAACAATAAATAGACTTACCTAAATTTTTTTTTTTTTTTTTTTGTGGTACGCAGGCCTATCACTGCTGTGGCTTCTCCTGTCGCGGAGCACAGGCTCCGGACGCGCAGGCCCAGCGGCCATGGCCCACGGGCCCAGCTGCTCCGCGGCATGTGGAATCCTCCTGGACCGGGGCACGAACCCGTGTCCCCTGCACCGGCAGGTGGACTCCCAACCACTGCGCCACCAGGGAAGCCCCGACTTACCTAAATTTTAATTAAGAAATAGAGTATTGTTAATATTTAGGTCATTGGGAAGTTATAACTATAAGCCTCTGGCTTCTGATACCTTCCATGATACATGACAGGCATAGTTAACATTGTGCTGGGACACTGGATTTCCACACAAAAAAGAATGAAGTTGGAATCCTATCTCATACCATATACAAAATTAACTCAAAATGGATCAGTAGCCTAAATATAAGAGCTAAAACCATAAAACTCCTAGAAGAAAACATAGAAGTAAATCTTCATGACTTTAAATTTGCAATGAATTCTTAGTAATGACACCAAAAGAAGAAACAAGAAAAAATAGATAAGTTGGACTTCATCAAAATTTAAAACTTTTGTGTATCAAAGCACAGTATCAATAAAATGAAGACAAGTTACAAAATGGGAAAAATATTTGTAAATCATGTATCAGATAAAGGACTAGTATGCAGAATATATAAAGAACATCTACTACTGAACAACAGAAAGATAACCCAATTTAAAACTGGGCAAAGTAGTTGAATATACATTTTTTCAAAGACAATTATAAAGGCTACGACCAGTGTAAAATGCATAATTTCTGAAAGGAACTGTGATATACTTTTTATTTATTTATTTTTTTTAAATAGGTAAGATGGAGTCATCATTAAGAAGAAATTTTTTTAAAAAATTTATTTATCTATTTATTTTTGGCTGCGTTGAGTCTTTGTTGCTGTGTGTAGGCTTTCTCTAGTTACGGCGAGCAGGGGCCACTCTTCATTGCGGTGCGCGAGCTTCTCATCACGGTGGCTTCTCTTGTTGCGGAGCATGGGCTCTAGGTGCGTGGGCTTCAGTAGTTGTGGCTCGCGTGTCCTAGAACACAGGCTCAGCAGTTGTGGTGCACGGGCCTGGTGGCTCTGTGGCATGTGGGATCTTCCCAGACCAGGGCTCGAACCCGTGTCCCCTACATTGGCAGGCAGATTCTTAACCACTATGCCACCAGGGAAGCCCTATATTTTTATTAAATAATATTTTTGACAGGAATTAAATGCTAAACAGAAGTATACTGTGTGTGAGGTGTGTGTGTGTGTGTGGGGGGGGGTGTATGTGTGTGTATTCTTTCTTCTATCATTGTAGAATAGCCAGATAAATACAATAAACGTTCTCATCGAACATATAGGCTATATACTTTATGTTAAATGAGAACATGTTTATTATATTTTTAGTATAATCTTTTTGAGGTTCATCTCCATTGTAGCATGTATAAGTACTTCACTTCTTTTTATGGTTAAGTAATATTCTATTCTATGACTATACCATGTATTTTATCCCTTCATTAGTTGATGGAGATTTGAGTTGCTTCCAGTGTTTGGCTACTGTGAATAATGCTGCTATTAGCATTCATGTAAAAGTATTTGTTTGAACTTATGGTTACTGGGGGGAAAAAGGGGGAGGGATAAATTAGGAGATCGGGATTGACATATACACACTACTATATATAAAATAGATAACTAATAAGGACCTACTGTATAGCACAGGGAGCTCTACTCAATATTCTGTAATGACCTATATGGGAAAAGAATATAAAAAAGAGTGGACACATGTATATGTATAACTGATTTACTTTGCTGTACACCTGAAACTAACACAACACTGTAAATCAACTATACTCCAATAAACACTGAAAAAAATAGAAGTATTTGTTTGAAACCTGTTTTCAATTCTTTTGGGTAAGTATGTAACCTATGAGTGGAATTTCTGGGTTATATAGGAATTCCATATTTAGCTTTTTTTGAGAAACACCAAACAGGGTGGCTAAAGTTCACAGAGTGTCACATTGCTGAGAGAAAAGAGCTTCACAGAGATAAAACTTTGGAAATATGAATGGGTCCCCGTGAGTCTTCAGCTGAGTACTAATCATCTCATGCAGTGGAGGAAACTACCTAAAGATTAGAGGTAACAGTACTTGGTGCTCACTCAGAGCTAGAAATACTTCCTGTCCCCTCTACTCAAAATGGAAAACCTCATAATTCACTCTGCTAGAGTACTAAGAGTGTTTTGCCTCAGTTGTGCGGCAAGATTAGCCCTGGATTATAAGGTGACCTCACCCCATCTCATAAGCTTAAAGCAAGACCCGCAAATATCAAACTGTTTCCAGAAGCCACATTAAAGAACAAAGGTCAAGAATATTTGTAGAAACACAAAAATATCCAGCATACAATGTAAAATTAACAATGCCTGACATACTGTAAAAATAATCAGACATGTAGAAAGGTGGGACAATATGATTCATATTGAGGAGAAAAAGCAAACAACCAAAACTGTATCAGAGGGACTTCCCTGGTGGCGCAGTGGTTAAGAATCCGCCTGCCAACGCAGGGGGCGCGGTTTCGAGCCCTGGTCCAGGAAGATCCCACATGCCACGGAGCAACTAAGCCCGTGCACCACAACAACTGAACCTGCGCTCTAGAGCCCGCGAGCCACAACTACTGAGTCTGCATGCCACATCTACTGAAGCCCACGTGCCTAGAGCCTGTGCTCCGCAACAAGAGACACCACTGCAATGAGAAGCCTGCAGACTACAACGAAAAGTAGCCCCCGTTCACCGCAACTAGAGAAAGCCCGCACACAGTAATGAAGACCCAACACAGCCAAAAATAAATTAATTAATTAATTAAAAAAAAAAGTAAGTGGAGCTCAATTAAAAAAATATATCAGAAATTACAAAGGATAGAATCAATAAAGATATTAAAACAATTATTGTAACTGTCTCCCATATATTCAAGAATCTACAGGATTTATTCAACATACTAAGTGGATTCTTGGAAGATATAAAAAAGACCCAAAATTAACTTTCAGAGATGAAAACTTCAACATCGGAGACAGGAAGCCTCCTTAACTTTTACTGGATCTGTATAAATGGAAAATTCTAAGTTTAGTGATCAGAAGTCTGATCTGAATCACCAAAATAGAGTCATGGCCCCTGAATCAAATTCTAGTCCTGAATCAATTTACAAATCCTAGAAGGGGACCTTGAGAAAGGATCTTGCTATATTATGAAAATTTTATACTGTGTGACAATGAGCTCCTACCCATGGTATTTCCTGGTCTTATATTATCATTATGAAGCAGCTGGCTTAATAGGACTGTGGATTGCTCTTTTGATGACTCAGTTATGGTGCCAGGTAGGTGGCAATACCTTGTGAGATTGAGACAATGTCCTCTAGGATGTGCTCAATGCTTTAAATCAACCTCTAACATACGGTGCTATTTCTCCCATCACCAGGATTTACAAATCCTTACATTGTAAATCCAAGAGCTGGAAATGAGAGCCGCTCCTCTCACATTGCCTCTAGTCATCTTGGCTAGCAAAATGTTTCTTTCCCATTCCCATGACTTTAGGGTATGTTGGCCTAGAGGTCATAGTTTCAAAACAAGGAATGCATCCCCCAGGGGACACAATAAATATTCCATTGAACTGGAAGTGGCTGCCATCTGGCCACTGTGGGCTCTTCAAGCCTCTGAATCAACAGAAAAAGAAAGGAGTTATGCTGGCTGCAGTGATCAGTCCTGGCTATCAAGGAAAATAGGGTGCTATTGCACAATGAGGGTAAAGTAGATTCTGTCTGAAATACAGGAGATCCCCTGGGGCAGCAGTCCCCAACCTTTTTGGCACCAGGGACCGGTTTCATGGAAAACAATTTTTCCACGGATAGGGCAGGGTTGGGGAATGGTTCAAGCGGTGATGCCAGCGATGGGCAGCGATGGGGAGCAGCAGATGAAAATTGCTCGCTCACCGCTCACCTCCTGCTGTGCGGCCCAGGTTCCGGAGGCTGGGGACTCCTGCCCTAGGGCATCTCTTTGTATGCCTATGTACTTTGATTAAAGTCAGTGGAAAACTATGACAACTCCATTCAGGTAGGATTTCTAATAGCCCAGATCCTTCAGAAATTAAGGTTTGGGTCATCCCACTTGGCAAAGAACCACAACCAGCTGAGGTGCTTGCTGAGGGCAAAGGGAATATGGAAAGAGTAGTGGAAGAAGGAAATGAAAGAAGGTAGTGGAAGAAATACCAGCTATGATAATGTGACCATTTGCAGAAAGGAAGACAATAATCATTATGAGTATTTCTTTACTATTTTCATGCGAATATTTGTATATGTATTAAATATTTTTGTTTTATTACCTCTGTCATCCTCTTATCATGTAACATGTGTTAATAACAATTAACTTTATATTTCAATATTTAAATTATAGGATATCACAGGAGACGTGTGAACATCACCCGAAGATTTTGTATCCTCTCCTGGGGAAAGGGTTAGCATTTTTCAGTTTTACGTGGGATAGTTCATTCTATCATGTCATTAAGTTCATTATGTTAGTCAGAAGTATGATTTTACTATTTTTATTTAGTGATTAAATATGGTTTAAAGAGATGTATATGGGTGCTAAGTTGACAAACAGTGGCCTGTGATGGCTGTGTGATATGACGGCAGTCTAGTATGTTTCTAGTTAGAGTGGTCTACAAGGGAGATTCTCTTGTGAGAGTTGGAGAACAGAAGGGAGGCAGCAGACATTTTGTTGCATACATAAAACCTCTCCTAGTTATTCAATCAAACAATAGGTTCTGCTGTGAAGGAATTTTGAGATGCAGTTAAAGTTCCAATTTTGAGTAAATCAAAAGGGAGGTTATTCTGGGTGGACCTGAAAATCAGGTGGTAGTCATTAAAGCAACCATGTCTCTGAAAATCTGAGACTCCAAGCACGGTTGGGCCTGCAATTGTTCTCTCTTCCCTCTGTGTCTTTTCTTCCTGACTGTCCATCTATGGGCTTCGGGCTTGCTTAACCAGAGTCAATTCCCTTATTATCACTATATATCTAGACAGTACCTACATCTATATATGTGTGTGCATGTATACATACCCGTGTGTGTGTGTGTGTGTGTGTGTGTGTGTGTGTGTGTGTATAAATTTAAAAAGTATATATCCTAGTGGTCTGCTTCTCTGGTTGAAACCTGACTGATAGAGATTAAAAGAGATTTGAGAGACATGAACCAGTAACAGTATATTTATCTGGGTTGAGGTTTGAACAAAATGTTAAAAACTTTTTAAGACTATTGAGGAAATTTAAACACAGACCAGATATTGGACAATATTAAGAAGTTCGTGTCAATTATTTTCAATGTAATGATGATATTTTAGATATTTTAAAAAGCCTATAATATTTTCAAAATAAAAATGGTATGATAGTTAGAGTTTGTTTCAAATTATCCCAAGGGACAGGTTATAAATGAAACAATATTGGTCATGAGTTTACAGTTTTGAAGGTAGGTGTATGGTACATGGGATTCATTATACTATTTTATCTCCTTTTGAATACATTTCAAAGTTTCCATAATAAGAAGGTAAGATAAAAAAATTAAAAGCCCAAAAATACTTAACCTTGAGAAGAAAAGGCTAAGTAAAGGCAAATTTTGCATTTACTAATTTTTCTACCCCACTACAGACATTAGGTAGAACTGCAATATCCAGCCTCTTCTGTCTCCCTCTTTCTATCACACACACACACACACACACACACTCACATACCCTCTTTCTATACCATATGCACATAAACATCCATACATAAAATGTAGGTTTTAATAAGAAAGCTCTATATACTCTTAGTTATATGAAATGACACATGTATAAAAGAATTTAGAATTACGTGATGTCAATTAAGCACTTCTGACCTACCACAGAAATGCTTACATAGTGAAACCAAAAGATTAAATAGCAAGGCAGAATCTACGGATGAGTACGGTAATGTAATTTTTTAAAATATATAAGGATGTCAATTTTTTTGTACTTATGAACACAAACAACACTGTTATAAGACAAACAGAACTTTAAATTATTTGACCTATAACAAACAGTGGAAATAGCAAATAGAAAGAAGGCTTTCCAGAAACATTAAAAGCTTGTTTGGAAGTCAAGAAGGACTATGGCTTATTTGAGCAGCAAGAAGTAAACAGACAGGAAATCTGAACAATCCATAATGTAAGCAATTCCTTGATGCTACCTGTGGGTCCAGTGGTTTATCATTTGAAGTTGTATTTTATTATATTTATGATGTCTCATTTATTATTTCTTCATTCACTTCATCTTGTTACATACAGTACCTTCTAATGAAGGAGTAATCCTATCAAAATGATAGATTCCATGTTAAAATGTGAAAAGATACATTAAAAAATTCTATTCTAGGGCTTCCCTGGTGGCGCAGTGGTTGGGAGTCCGCCTGCCGATGCAGGGGACTCGGGTTCATGCCCCGGTCCGGGAAGATCCCACATGCTGTGGAGCGGCTGGGCCCGTGAGCCATGGCCGCTGAGCCTGCGCGTCCGGAGCCTGTGCTCCGCAACGGGAGAGGCCACAGCAGTGAGAGGCTCGCGTACTGCAAAAAATAAATAAATAAATAAATAAAATTCTAATCTACTCCTTTCTACCTCTGTTCTTAATCTTTGGCCTTAGCTCTAGCTAATAAAAGTATAGATAGGGAATAAAACATCATGGAGGGTAGAGGATGTGAGAATGTGCTAATTTATTACACCACAATATAATATATGATTGACCTATGATAAACATTTCTACTATTACACATGGGGAAGTTGTTATTTAAAGGAATTTGATGAATAAAAAAGACTTTATGGTTTATAACTGGCAGGGCTAAAACAAAAAGTCAAAGCTCGAGTATTATTAGGGTGACCATATAATTTATTGTCCAAATTGGGAAAATTCTGAGGGTAACTGATAATTGCTCTGGGACATCTGGCACAAGCCAAGAACATCTTGGTCAAATGAAGACTCAGGATCACTCTAGACATTATCAGAATAAAATATAATGTATGTGTACTTGAAGGTATTTTATGGAAGCAACAGATAAGTGATTTAAACTTAGTTGATAAAACATATGAGTACTACTCAACTATCGCTTCTTTAGTTTACTTTTATAGCTCTTTTTTTCTTATTCTTTTTTTTTTGCTCTGTCTTAACAACTTTATCATTTACTTTTTTCACCCCAGCAATTTTTCACATCTAAATGGCTTAAAAGATGAAACTTCACAATTTGAATTATTGTCTCAAGAAAATATTTTCAACTATAGATTTTAGTGAATTATTATTTTTAAATGCAAAAATATAGGGAACAAATGTATTAAATATATTCTTTACAGTATCAAAATTGTTTTCCTTGGTATATTATTTTGCAGTGCACCTAAAGTACATCTTCAAAATGTGTATTATTAACTGATTTTAAAATGCATCTTAAAGCACACAATACGTACTTTGATTTTGATAATTTTCTTTGTATGATTCTATGAATGGTAGCAAACATACTAATATAGAAATTTGTTTTTGGAGACTTACAGAGCATTTTCCAATTCTATTTTATAGATGAGGAAACTGAAACTCAGAGCAGGTAAATGAGTTACTGTACGTAACAAAGTTAGTAAGTTTAAGAGTCAGAACCAGATTATCAGTTCAAGGTTCTTTTTGTTGTTTGTTTTTAACTTTTTATTTTAAAATAAGTTTAGTCTTAAAGAAGAGTTGCAAAGATAGAAGTTCCCCAATACTTTCCCCCAGGTTCCCCTAAGGTTAACCTTTTACATATCCATGTTCCAATTATCACAAGGCTCTTTTTATCACACTGTGGAAAGTGTTATTTATTGTCTAAACATGCATTTCATAATATACCCAATGATAAAGAAATTAGGATTTTTTTTTATAATATTAACATATCTCATTATCTATTAGGATGACACATTTGCAACTGGAATATTGAGGTTTGGGGACTTTTTGGAATAATGCTAATAACACATTTATGTCTCTATATAAATTAGTGTGAGCTTTCATAGACTGTTTCATAAACATATCCACGACAGTGAATTTATACTATTAGATACATAAACATAAAACCTGTTTGAATTTTTGAGATAAGTTTCAATAAATCTTTTTTTTTTTTTTTGCGGTATGCGGGCCTCTCACTGTTGTGGTCTCTCCCCTTGTGGAGCACAGGCTCCGGACGCGCAGGCTCAGTGGCCATGGCTCACGGGCCCAGCCGCTCCGCGGCATGTGGGATCTTCCCGCACTGGGGCACGAACCCGTGTCCCCTGCATCGGCAGGCGGACTCTCAACCACTGCGCCACCAGGGAAGCCCAATAAATCATTTTTTAAGAAGTACAATCTTAGAAAAACACTTCTAATCAATGTCTATTTATAGAACTTGTTATATAAGATCTGGGATATAGGATTAGGTGATACACTTTTTGGTATGTATTTTCTCCTATTTTCTTTGTGCTGCATTGAGTGAAAAAAGGATCAGAATAGGTATATTGATTCTGTCTAAAAAACTAAAAACGCGGTTTTTAAAAACATAGAAAAAATTAGTTGGGTTGTTGACAAGCTATTCTTGGTTACAATATTTGGATTGTGAAAACTGTAAAACTTTTTAGTACTTTAAGCTTTCCAAATTTTTTCGTATTTATTTGATCTTTCCCAACAGTACTTTGCAGTAACAGGCTTCTCATTTTCCTTTTTCCTAATTTCATTTTGATACTAGTAGCAAACTGTTACTGCCCTACCCATGTCTCCTTGTCTACCATTTCAGAGCACACTGGCCTGATTTTCCGTATTGGTGGGGGATATTCCACAGCATTTCCAGCCTCTGTAAGGGCAGAACAGCCTCCAGCCTCCATAGAAAGTCCTCAGAAAAAGATGCAGCTCTAGCAGTTGGAAGATTGGCCAGCATGCATTGAATAGACTTCGACCAATGACCAAAGGGAGGTGGTGTATATTTATACCTGTTTTCTCACGCTTTGGGTGGGATAATTCTAAGGCTACTATTTTAAAGGGTTTTCCAGGAAATCCCAGTGAGATTAAGCTGTTTACTCACAGTGATAATTTGCCTGGGAATTCACACCCTTCATTGCCTCCCTTCCATTCCCTGTCTCACTTCCCCAAGATGCTACTGTGTTTTCTGAAATCACTTCCAAAATAAACTACTTGCACTTGAATCCTTAACTCAGGATCTGCTTCTAATAGAACATAAACTCAGAAAATATATTCCCAAAGCACAGGCTGCAGAGAAACACTCAGTATTTATGTTGTTTAGTAACAGAACTGATTTTAGGACAGGTAGGAGCATGGAGACAAAGAAAATAGGTTTGGGGATATTTGTGGATATCAACTATCTGTGCTTTCTCTAGAAAGCCAATCATTATTACTGAAAATATATTATCTTTTGTTACTCAGACTAAAATTTAGGAAGGAAAAGAATACCTAATGAAAGCCAATAAAGACTAGGGATTTTGTTCTTCAGATTAATATCATTTTCTATCATAGTTTCTTATGTTCATAAGTCATCAACTAATTGGCAAGGAAAAGCACACAAATTCTATTATGTCAAGGTGTTAAAATATTATTAAATTTGCAGTGCCAATTGCTTGGTTAATTAAAAAATAAACGATTTCTTTTCAAAGAATTAAAAGGTCAAGTGTTTCTATTATATTTTTTGAAAAGTTCATTCAGTTTATTTGTAGCGTAAGATGTATAACATGCTGTAATAATAATATAGCATGCTGTATAGCAGCTTATTAATGAACTGGAAGCTGCTTTACCTTTTTTTTCCTTCAGTTTTATTAGCTGGTACAAATGCAGAAGACAACAGGTAAAATGTTTATCTGTTTAATCAGAATGGTAGAGGTATATGCAGTGAGAAATATAATTTTTTTTCAAAAGACAATGAAATATACTAGGGAATAGAGCCTTAATTGGAATGTATTCTCTGATAATCTTCATTGACCAAATCAGCTCAGAGCTGACTGATCCATAGATGTTTGACCAGGTCAGAGGCTTAGGATAGCCTCTGTAATTGCTGGCATATCATAGCTTGGTTACTATTAGGTATACTATCCATATTAAAAATCTTATCTTCTGCTTCTGGGTCCCATGCAGTGGTGAATAGTATTTAAATATTAAGTCTAAAGAAGGAATAAGAGAAGGGTCAAATAAATATCATAAGAATACAGTGTCATGACTATTTCAGTAAGCTTATGTGTATAAGGCAATTTAATTTAGAAAGCTCATTTTGAACCTAACTTACACATGGCAATGACAAATATTTTCTAAACTATTTTAGAAATAGTTTACTTATTTTTAGAAATTTGTGAACCTCAGGTTTTCCAGTTCTAAAATGTAGTCTTTCCCCAATTTAAAACTACATTCTATTGAGTACTTTGCCCAGGCTTTAATGTAATATAGCTTTGAACTATCTTTGTCTTTGAATTATTTTTGTCCCTTGTCTTTTACTGTTTCAAAACAAACTAGTTGCAAATCCCAGCCCTTTTCTAATTTTTCATTTTTGAAAAATATGTCCTTACATATTTTTCACAGACTACTTTGTACAAGGTCTGGCATCAGCCTTTTCTCTATCTTGACTACCACAGACTTATTCCAAACCTCATTTTTTTCTCATCATAGCTTCCCCTTTTGTAAAAAAAAAAAAAAAAAAAAAATCCAATTCCATGTAAAAATCCTCTTTATATTTGGTCATGAAGGCTACATTGTGGTTTCCTATTACATCATACATCAGATCAAAATTCTGAACTTCGGTTCACAGACCTTTACCAATATGTACTAACTTACCTGCTTTCCCTTTCTTTCAGCTCTCAGCTTATCTTCTTCCCTGACTTGAGGCAAATGTGCTTTTCATATTCCAGATGAATTTTTATTCCCAAATAAATGTTATTCTCTTCCTCATTCAGCAGAGTGTCATCTATCTTTCATTACTTAAAAGCACCAGAAATCCCAATGCCTCCTAGATGCTCCTTCCAATAAAGCACACTAAGAGTAGAGTTAGTATTCTTTTCCATTCCCTTCTCTATCTACCAGGAATTAAAATTTATCCTATTATTCTGAGGTTACTGCCTCAGCTATGCAAGTATTCTTGGTTAGCATACTACAGAATTCCAGTGAAGTTCTTTCTATGCTAGCTTAATACTAAAGCCATTTTCATGTTGAAGTGCTGTTGTAGAAATGTATAGGTAAGGAGCATCTTTGTTCTAGAAATCTAGTGAATATGTTCATACGTTTTTACATCTTACAACACATCGCCATGACATTATCTCATTTGACTCAAGAATTTCGGGAGGTAGAGTTGAGGTCCCTTTTTTAAGTGGGAGGGAACCTGAGGCTCCAGTGTACTGCAGTATTCAAGAGGACAGACTTTGTAATCAAGACAACCTCAGTTTGATTACGACAGTGTTTACACCAGTGTGACTTCGGGAAAATTATTAATATCTCTAAACCCAAACTGCCTCATAAAGTGCGGACAGTAATAACTACATGATATACAGCATGTAAAAAGCACCACATGTGAAGCGGATTGCCTGGCACACGGTAAGCACTTAATACATATAGCAACATGTTAAGGGATTGCCCGAGACATACTTTTAGAATATGCCCGCAAGGACTCGAAACCAAGATTTTGAATTCCAAAGCCCATGCATTTCCACTATCACTGCCTCCTAGCACACTGATTTAATTAAACTACTAACTTGATGGATGACCTTGAGCAAAATACTTTACTGAGTCAGTTTACTCAACTGTAAACGGAGTCTTTTCAGACTTTCAGCGTCTACTCCAAATACGTATTTTTTTTCCTGTAGTGTTCTAGGTTGTGGTTCAGGTTCGTTATATATCCAAGATCTGTATAATCATAAGCTGTGCACATTGCACTGAATTTTACTCGTATATTCATAGTTCGTTCAGTATGTAGTTTTGGATACACACTCAGCTGTTGCCTGTCTTTAGTCCGCTTCTCGGCGCCTCGTGAAGGGGATGCCCATACCTAGCTTTATTTATTTATATGCTGGCTTGTTTCCGAAAGGATTTAAGGCAGCGAGTGACACTTTAAGTTCCCTAACGAAGTCACACAGTGCGAGTAATACTCTTTTGATGAAATCTCCCGTAGAACCGCCCTTGAGTGAGATGCTAACTAATGTCTTTTACCTAACTCTTAAAAATAAAGACTGATGTACCCAGCTAGAAGTCCTGGAAGCATACAGTTAAGGTTTTTTCCTCAGCCTTGACGCTGTCCCACCCTTCGTCAACGGTCACTCGAATGCCTTTCTCAGACTAGGCAAAATTGTCGCCGCTCCAGTCCCGGCTGGAGAGAGATCCCACCCCGCCCCTTCACTCCCTCTCATACCCAAGTTTCCCGATTGGGAAGGGGCCTGAAGAGCCTTTCTCACGTTTCCATATTATTGGCTGGCACGGCTGTCAGTAATATCTACTTCCCGCCTTCCAGCCTAGCGGGTTTCTTGGACCCCTCGGTTTCTGCGACTAGCCGCTTACGTTTGCCTGAGCCGTGTTGCCGGGGACCCGTGACCTTTCACCCCCTCCCTTCCCACAGGAGCGCCCCGGCCCCCGGCCCCGCCCCCGCCGCCGGCGCTCGCCCCCGCGCACGCTCTCAGCCCGCGCGCGCTCACTCCCGCGCAGACACGCACACTCTCGCCCCCCGCACTGGCCCCCCCCCCCGCCCCCGCCCCCGCCCCCGCAGGCTGAGACTTCGGCGTCGGGAGGCGGCGGCGGCGGCGGCGCTGCTGAGAGGCAGGGACCCGAGCTCGAAGTGTGTGGGAGTCTGCGAACTCAACCCCTCACTACCCTCCCCTCGCAGCCATCCCCCTCCCCCCCCGCCCGCCCCCCCCCCCCCCCCACAAGCGGGAGAAATAATGAGCGAGACCGGGCGGCAGCAGCAGCAGCAGCAGCGCCGAGCAGCCCAGGCAACGGCAGAACCGCTCCGGCGGCGGCGGCAGCACCAGCAGCGGGAGCGAGCGCAGCGCTAGCGCGGCGCGGGGACCGCCGCGCTCCTTCCCGGCTCCTGCCCTCCTCCGCCGCTCGCTCTTCTCTCCGCGTCCACCTCTTTCCCCTCCTCCTGCTCATTCACTCTTTCCCTCACTCTCCCCTCCTCCTCGGCTTCTCCCTGCGCCCCGCCAGCCCTCGCGCTCTCCCACTCCCTCTGCCCGTCCTCCCCGCTCCCCTCCTCCCGCTCATTCACTCGCCCCTCTCCCTTCTCCACTCTCTCCCCCTCTCTCCTTTCTTCTCCTTCTTTCACCCTCCGTCTCTCACACCCCCTCCATTCCCCTGTCTCCTTTCTGACACTGCACTGCAGCTGCTCCTCAGCCCTGCCCCCTCCCCAGTGAGAACAAACCAGCAACATTGCTTTTTTTTCCTAAAGAGATTTCTATTGATCCGATTAAAAAAAAACAAAACAAAACAACCTTAAGAAACCCCAAAAGCAAAAACAAAAAAAAAAAAAAAAGAAAAAAAAAGAAAAGAAAAAGCCAAAACAAAAGGGAGAACCTTCTCCCCGTAGAAGCGGCAGGAACTGCAAACATGATGGCGGCAGCTCCCATCCAGCAGAACGGGACCCACACTGGGGTTCCCATAGACCTGGACCCGCCGGACTCGCGGAAAAGGCCGCTGGAAGCCCCCCCTGAAGCCGGCAGCACCAAGAGGACCAATACGGGCGGTGGGTATCGCTTCCACCTCCCCGCTGGACCCATCCCCCGCCGCCCGCCCCTGCCTCCCTCCCTCCCGCCGCCCTCCCTCCCTCCCTCCCGCGGCCCGGACACCTCCAGCCCGAACCCGGCGGCTCCCGCGCCCTGCCTCGCGCCCCCTCCCCTGCACCTGCCCCGCATCTCGCCGGCCCCGACACATTTCCATTTCTATGTTTATCATTCATCAAAATGGCGACCGGTTTTTCGGAATAGACCTATCTTTCCATTTAATCGGTCGAAAGGCTGACCATTTAAATATCCTAGACCTGGGCAAGGGGGTCCGTTAAGGAGGAGGAGGATGACCCCGAGTGAGGTGATGGCCGCCCGAAGATGCGCGCTGCATTTAACAGTCTGATTAAATAAATAAATAAATGGCACTTGGGTAGCGGAGAGCAAATGATTGGGGCACCGGAGAGTTTTGCTCTCTTCATCCCCTTGGTTTGGGCCACAAGTAGTATGCAAAATCTGGAAGAGTGCATACTCTTACCGCACTTACATTGTCGGTGCAAATATTTCACTGATTTGTCTTCAGGGGTGTGCATACGAGGGTGGGGGTGTCTGGTACTCTGACTTGTTAGTTAACATCCTGCGCTTCTTGGGAAGATGAGTTTTAACGGGACCGGTATCGCATCTTCATTTGCACTGGAGTCATCTTAACAATGCACCCAATGCATCGAGGCAGAGGTGAATTTATCTACAGCACGTACATTAGAGACGGATGGGGGTCTTGCGAATGGCACACTAGAAAAATTTGGAACGTTCATTCACATAAGGAAGCTGGATTTACCGGGGTGTTTCCTATTTAAGTCATGATCAGTTTGACGGAAATTAAAGTTTATGGAGTTGGCTTTATTTTTTTAAAACATTTCAATCTTTCTTGGTTAATCTACCCCCTTCGTTTTAATAATTGTGATTCTTTTGGGGAAGGAACATTATCTGGTCACTTTTAAGTGTATTTGATGTAAATGACTCCTAAGCTTTTTAGTATTGGCAAAATTCTTCTTAAGGTCCTTTAATTAATGAGCTTAAACGAGATCATAGTAGACTAAGGAGTGCTAAAGAAATACTCCAGGATTAGTTAGATTTGGCAGTCCACATCACTTTGAGTTATTTCCTGGCAATTATTGAAGGCTTGGAATACACCCTACAGTTTGGGTGGATTATTTGGTAGGAGAATGGTTGTTTTGCATACTTTAGGTAGGATATAGGCAATGGCTAATTGTAGTCCTTATGTGTTTGCTCATGTTAAACAAATATAGCTCATCACTATTTACTGTCTTTTTATTTATTTATTTTGCAATATGTTAAGGTTTGTCATGGTGTAAATCTCTGAAGTTTTGTTAAAGGGTCAGTTCATTTTGTTTTACCATAGTAACTACAGATAGAATTGGAAGACTTCCATGTTTGGAATAACAACTGGAATTTAGTCATCAGTTTCTACATTGCTGCAAAATAATAGAACATGTTTAGATTTTAATTCCAAGTTTGAAAGTATAAATTCTGCAGAATGGGAAACATTTCGTACATACTTATTTTTCAGTGTAATTGGCTTATTTTCGTTCTTTAAAAAAAAAAAAATTAACCCCATATTTCCTGCAGCTGTATGCCCAATGTTTTAATCGCTCTTTTTCTCTCTTGAGGGTGGAGGGAGGATACAAAGTTTAAAATTATTGTGTTAACGAAGTATATTTCCTTGCATTTTTCAGAAGACGGCCAGTATTTTCTAAAGGTTCTCATACCTAGTTATGCTGCTGGATCTATAATTGGGAAGGGAGGACAGACAATTGTTCAGTTGCAAAAAGAAACTGGAGCCACCATCAAGCTGTCTAAGTCCAAAGATTTTTACCCAGGTAGGTGCAATGGTGAAGAGATTGTTTGATAAATCCCCAAGGAAATAAAAGATCTACCTGTGTTGTGTGCTGTATTGAAAAAATTCTTAATAGTGTAGACTGTTTATTTATTTGATGTATTAGAGTATTTGTGGAAAAATTTTAAGAGTATTTTCACTCTTGGTTATGTTTTGTTTCTGTAATTGATATTCTGTCTATGATGTAGACCAATTTTGAGATGAATCTTCTGGGTATTTCTAAATACTTCTTTCTAATTAGGGAAAAAAAACTCTAAAATTTAAAGATAGAAACCTAGACAGCTGGCATCAGGAAATAAGGTTCTTCTGAAGTTTTCAGAAATAATTGTAATGACAATTAGACTAGAGTGAATTCAGAAGAGTGGGTAGAAAGGCTTCTTAAAGAATGGACCATTTACTTTCTAAATCCATTATGTACCTCTTTCTGCTTCATTGCTTTGTTTGTTGGCCCTGGAGTGAAGAGGACAAGTGCTGCCTCTTCAGATTTTTAAAATATTGTGTTTTTAATATAACTGTGACAAGGAAATATATTATTATGTAAGAAGTAAAATAATGCTTCAAAATTTGTGTTACTTAAGAGCTGTATTTGATCAAAATATATTAACAGTTTGTGTGGTACTGTAGGTACTGTAACCCAGTGGAATATGGCAAGTTTCCTAGGTAGTATAATTTTTTTTTTATAACTTTTCAGTGTGTTTTTTAAATTTAAACTGTTTATAGTACTATGCATTTATCTTTATCTTTTTAAAATCATTTTGCTACTTAATATATGGATTTTAAGTTTAATAGTGTATCTCCTAGATAAAACATTAATTGATTTGCTTTTACCTACATGTAGCTTCTGCAATTTTTTTTTGGTTATTTCATATTTATGGCCATAAAAAATATTTATTCAGTGCTGAGGGGACCAACACTGCTTATTTTTTTTCTTGGTAGGAAAGAAAAGCTGATTTGCTTTCAGTGATCTAATTCAGTAAGAGTTCTTTAGTACAGCAAAGACATCTGGTATGAATGTAAGCAAAACATTTGGAGGATTTCTTTTTCATAGCCAATCGCTTGGTGGTAGAAAGTGGACCACTGTACTGCATAAGAGGGTTTTAGAATGGTTGGAACTGTCATTTAGTTATGTAAATTAAATGTAGTATGTTTGGTAAACATTACATTTATTAAACTAGATATGTCCTACGAAAGTTTGTTTTCTGTGAGTGTAGTTTTGTAGATGGCTTTCCTTGTCTCTGAAACTTTCCTTATGCATTAAGAAAGTTTGCTGACATATTCACATTCTTATATTTAAAAGGTATGTTATGATGAAAAAAATGTGGAATTGTGAAAATCCTTAGTGCAAATAAAAGCATTCAAAAGAGCTTGATTGCAGAATTAATAATGTTATAGTTCTAGGAAAAGAGCTGCAATGGTAAATTAAATTCACTGTCAATAGATGAAAATGAAATAGCTTTTTTTGCATTATACATGAGGGTATCAGATGTGCAGGGATGTTACAGAAAATTGGTGTTTATCAAGGATATTCCAAATAGTAAATTAAATGCCTTTTCATTTGAATATAGTGTATTTTCAGTGGGTTGGAAAGGGTGCAACTAGAATTAGATCTTTTGTTTTTAGTCCACAGTTGTGTATTTTTTTCTTATTACATTGAAATTGCTTATTTTATTTATAGTTCTGAGGCATGTTATTCATATAGAGCAAGAATATCCGTTGGAAAAAATGGAAAACTGGAATGCGTTGAATAAAATTTTGTGTGTGTAGTGACGTAACCTGATCAAATGTGAGTTGAAATGTCTGGATAAAAGAAGGCTTATACTCTGCCTGTAACAGGTGGAAACCAGTCACAAACTATGGAATCAATTGTAAGGATAAAAAAAGCCCTGTAATTTATAAGAAGCTTTAATAATTCTGAACACTTTGTATGTAAATACAATTTTAGCTAGGTTATTACCTGTTCAGACAGATACATCTCTCTTCTGACAGACTTTAATAGTCTTTCTGTTCATACTTGACCATAAGCCTGTGGAATTATCTGAGGTCCTGGTATTCTTCAACATAGCAGCCTCTGAGCTACTTTCAACTTCTCTTACTCAGATATATTTAAGGGATACTTACCTTGCTCATCTCAAATGAACTAAATTATAAAGCTGTGATTTATACTGCCTAGTTATGAGGACTTTCTTGTAGGATTATGCAGTAATTAAAGTCCTTTTTTGTGTGTTTCATATATGTACTTATGACTCATATTCCATTACAATGAATATGCCCGATGTTTATTTCATGAAGCATTTTTCTGTTTCTTATTTGTAAGACAGAATATTTGGGGATAAGTGCACTTCAGTTGTATAACTTAATGGATTTTCTCAAATACCTAAGTTTTAAAACAATGCAATTGTTTTCAGAAGGTTCACTTAAAATACTGGTGTATTTGAGAAAAACTTTCTTCAGGGTATATATTACAGAGTACAGACATTGCTTAAGTAATCTCTTAAGCAACCTTGCTTTTCTGAGTAATTTTTAATATTTATGGTTGAGATGAAGAAAATAGTTTTTGCACATTAATTGGTATGAATTTAGAATTTATAGAACTGTATATTACATTGTGTATTTTAGCATGTCATATAAAATAAAATAATTTGGGGAAATTGTATGATGAGGATTGTGAAGTGCATTTATCAATTACTGTAATCGGAAAAAAAGATCGATAAGTAGATTCATTTTTTTTGCTGTGTTGTGTAATTCATTTATCTATTACTAAAAATCTAAATCTTACAAAATACTAACTTATTACCTGTGGTTTATGAATATATCTTTTATTCTTACTTGATTAAAGGAACCTAATTTGATTTATTTATATATCCTTTTTATAAGTAGGTTACCCAAAGTTAATGCCTTTTAATTAAAAAACAGCTTTCTCATTTTGGGAAATACATTACTGTATGCATTTTCAGAATGGCAATAGGATAGTATTCTTTTATTCCTTTATTTGGCATCTGAAGATGTGTTTGGTTTTGTTAATAGATTGATTTTATCTGTTAAAATCATTTAATGAATGGTTCAGGTAGATAATTGGGAAAATTTATTGAATACATTATTCATTGGGGATAGTAAAGGATATATAAAATAAATATTTTCATGTATGCCTTAGATTTTAGAACATTTCATAGTGTACCTATTTTATTCCATTATATGACACTGGAGATATTCATTATATCAAACAGGAATTCTCTATAATCTTAGCATGTATTTGTGTGTGTTTTAAACTGTTTTCATACTTGTGGCTATAAAACTGGATCACATTTAATATAAATTATTTCCTTTTTTGTCCTTAAATAAAAATTTGAGCTCATTATTCCTAGATTTATTGTATATTAATTTATCACTATCCAACTTGGGTGATGCTTTTTTAAAAAATCACAAACTATTTATATGTGAAATCTTTAAAAATCATGAAAAAGCAGAATGTAAGTGAAATTTTCTTTTAGTGAAGGAAATACCCCACACTGCCTTAATTTTGACATGGGGAAAATTCAGTGGCCAATTTAACCATTAGGGTTGGGATTGTATAAGAATGCTAATTCTTTTGGAAATAAGAGGAGTTTATGAAGTTTGGAATAGATCACTTTTGTTTACATTGTTGAAGGAAGAGTATTATTGTATTGGTAGTACAATGTGAATACTTTTGTTATAGCTTCTGAAAGTTGCATTCTATACTCTTTGATCTAAGTTGCTTTGCATCTTAGAAATTTACTGGCATATATTTTAAGGCAAAATTAGCAGGTAAATATAATTGTAACAGGTAGAAAATAAAGTATAATTTCCAATATTGTTGAATTTAATAGGGTAGCTGTCATTACACTGTGCTATACCTTTGGTTTTAGTATTGTCAAAGAGTTGCTGACACTCTTGAGTTGTAATATTTATGTTTGTCATACTGCCTATGGTTGTGGGTTATTTTATGTTTTGTCTGTCTCTATCCTCAGTTGTGGGAGGAGCCATAAGCTTTCACTTATACATTAATATCTGTCTGAAAATTTGCTGCATTTTTAATACTTTATTTCTCATTTTAAGCAATGGGAAATCTCAGCACATGAAGGAATTAGCATAGCACAATCTATATTATAATTGTACTTTCCGAAAGTTATAATTTTTATACTTAACCCATGAAAGCAACTGTTTAGTGGTATGAAATTTTTTAGAAAGATTGAATTAGCATTAAAAATCTTAGCTATTCATTTTGTTTGATTCTTTTTTTAATTTCATCTGGATGTTATATCTTCTATTATCGATTTAGTAAGTTATGGCTTTACAGTGTCAGTGTTTTCATGAATTATATAGCACAATGTCACTTTGAAATTTGCTATTTGAAGCCTTCTAGATTTTGGAAAAATAGCTCATTTAAAATTTGTGACATTGTAAGGTAATATAGTACGTCTAACAACATTGTCTTGCAAATATCACCCCCAAAGGATTTCAGGAATAGTTTAAAAATAGTGAGCACAGTCGGTGAAATAGTTCAATATTTATGTATTGAAGGTGTTTCGTATAATATACAAAGAGGAAAAACGATCTGTGTCTTGGGAACTCTAAGGAGTATGTGGTATCACTAAAAACCGAGCAAGAAACCACCAGTTAGAAACATGTCTTTTTATAGTTTGGTTCTTTTGTTTTGTTTTGCTCTGACTTAAGATAATTAATTTTTGCTCTTAAATATTACAAATAGCATTTGCTGAACACACTTATGCCACTTGTTAACTAAAATTCAGCACCTAATAATTTTTTTTTTTTTTACTTAGAGTTTAGTCTCAGTTGTTTCCAGTTTAGTGGAGCTGTGTTTTAAAGGATAACTTTTATGAGCAAGTGCAGCTTTTCAGAATAAAATTGGGGGGATGAGGGTGGGAGGTTTGTACTTGATTGCCATCTCATTTCCATCTTTGGATGAAGCTCTAGCATAAAGTTAAACAACATCTGCAGAGATCTGACTGACAAACATCTCTCTGGGACTCATCATTGCAGCCTGCAGCAGGTGCATTCAGCTTTGCAGTCTTTTCCAAAAAGAGGTTAGTTTGTTCTAACATTTATCGGTAGACCAGTGGAAGCAAGTGACTAGAAAGAAGAGGTTGGTTGTCACTTGTCCAGTGCTGGAATACTACAGGTAATTGGACTGGATTGGTGGGAACCGTAGCAGTATGTGTCTCACATTGCATTGCAGCTGCTATGGAGCTTAATTAACCTGACCCTCAGAGACTGAAGTGTCACGGTATAAAATGTAACATGCAAGAAATGAAGCAGTACTTTTCAGTACTTCCTGATGCTTGGATTGGTAAAATTTCTGTTTTCTTCATCGTATTCTTTAAAGATATGGCATCACATTTTCCATTTTTTATATGGAAGTATTTGAAACTAAAATGATTTCCATGAATCTGATAGAATCTACATGAAAAGGAGATAGGGGCTTTAGGTGTAGAAATAAAGAGAAAATAACCTTAAGTAGGAAGTACTTTAAGTTCGCTATTCCATAAGTATATTTTCAGGTTATGAGTGAGTGGAAATAAGTGGAAGTACATTGTAGTTCTTTTTTTATTATCTTAGATTAACATTTATTTACTTATTCTTATAAGAGAAAGAACCTGTGTAAAATTAAGTTGTATCTTTTTAGCATGTTAGGGACTTTGACAGGCAGACTTTGCTGAGTGTTTTGACGTGTTCCAACACACAAGACAGGCATAGTATGTTAAAAATGTTTTTAGGGTGCTTCAGCTTAATATAGGAGTGCTGTTGAAGTGGTTCTTTACCACAATTTATTATAAGTAAATTAAAATTTGATTAAATAAAAACTCTAAAAAAGTCAATCATTCATTTCTTTTGTTTTAAATTTTTTGATCTATTTGAAATACTGACAGTATGCTTCCATGACACATATAGAAGTTTCTTGTATGTTCTAATAGTGTTCCCAATTAATGTAGATGTCTCATCACAGTCCTGTTTATCAGTTGGCCTTTGAATGGAAAAAATGTCTTTAAATTAAATCTGGCAAAGTGCTATGCTATTTTAAAATAATTCAGAATTTTAAAATATCATTTAGAGTCTTCGTGAAACAGTTTTATTATTTTGACTTTTTTATTAGTTTTACTAAATTGAATTTTTTGGTATCCATTGACTACAACCTGTCAATTACCCAAGAGTAATTAAGTTTTGGAGTTTGCAGATTTTTTGTAATCTATATACTTTTATTGAAGGAATTTTTACCAGAGTGGCCAATAACTATTTGATTCTGAAGTTACTGTTTGTAAGAAAAAGCTTCTAAATTTTATCTTAATTAGATTATGAATAATAGGTAATTTATTGGTAATTATAGTAATTGTGGAAAATAAGATTAAAATAATCATCTCTAGAAGTGGAGAGAATCATTCCTCCACTTTTAAACATATTTCATTTTTCAATCAAGATTTTTCATTTTTGACATTGTGGAATGTTGTTTTCTTATTAATTCTCATCAATATAAAAATATTCTTTAAAATTACACATTTAAGAAGTTTTGATAAAGAAGATATTGAATAAGAATAAACATTTTGAGACTAGAAAATAAAGATTACTATGTAACTAACAAACTTTTTGAGATATTTTCAACATTTGCTAAGTTTCAAACCACTATATGGATATCCTTTTCCATGACAAACTTGATCATGAAAACACATAATATCTGCACTCCATCATTGATCTTTTGCTGCTTCCTGCAGGGCCTGTCATAGCATCGTTGACAGGACCAGATGAAAAATGAAATCAGTATCTTGAGTTTTTTAACAGCAAAATGATTCAGGTAAGATTATTTGCTGTGGAAAATAAAACATTTTTTACCATTTTTATACTCATTTAATAATTGATATTTAAAATTAATATTTTTCTTATTTTAAGACCTGTTCTATGTCTTACGGATGTTCAGTATATTTGTCATATCCAATGATTTTTATTCTGAACTCAGTAATTTTTAAGTTTTAGATTGTAGTGTTTCTTACTTTCCTTGTGAAACTTAGCATACTTTTTGAAGCTTTGAAGAATAACTTTTCTTTCTCTTTGAAAGATTTTTGAGAACAGTTACACGATGAAGGCCCCATAATTTGATTGTAGGATAAATTTTCACACAATGAACTTACTAATTAAGAGTTCAAATCCTGCATTTCCTCTAGGATAGATATAATAAATGCTACTCTCAGTTTGATTGAATTTTTAGAAATCATTCTTACCTTGAAGAAAGTTGTCTTCATTTAAATTGTTAATAATTTGCTGCTCTAGTACTTAGATTGGGCGATGACTTTATTTTAAGATTTAGTAGATAGAGGGAAGGACAGAAAAGAAGGAAAGGGGTAGTGCATTTTATTAACACAATAGTAGAGAATTCAGTATGTGTTTTTGTTTTATGTTACTAAATATTTTTGAATAACTGCAGCTTTTCAATTTTGGTTATATCCATTCTTGAAATACTTGTTTTTGAAGGAATTATTGTTGGAAGCAGTTGAGCTTCTACTTGGAGACCTTTCATTCACATACATAGTTTTAATTATTCTTTGTATAACTCCTGTGTTTTTAATTTTCTAAGACTAATTAATTTTTTTAAGTCAGAGAAGTACTTTTTTAAAAAAAATCTAGTTTCAGTCTTCACTCTGAAATCTGTCTGGAAGTTTTTCTCTTGTCAATATAAGTATTTATCAGCTGCTTCCTATGAGTCCAGGTGTCCTATGGTCATTATGACTTAGAAGTATTACGAAGGATCTTTTCTTTGTAAAGTAATATGGGTATGTTTTACTTCACCCTAAAATGTTGTGCTTTGATTGTTATTGTGTCCTTAAGTTTTGTTTAAAAAAAATTTTTTATATTGCATCTGTGATATCTGTCAATGACTTAGTGAGGACACTTAGGAGTATCGAAGAGGCTTTTTTTTTTCGTTTAAAGGGATTGGAAAAATAATGGAATTGTGGAACTAGATGAAAGAAATGGTGCTTAGGTGCGATCTCTTCCAGAATCTTCATTTAATAGTTGAGAAAACCAAGATACCAAGAGTGATATAGGCAAATAATTGTCCTGCAACTTTTAAATATGTTTTCTGAATTTGTGGTACAATTATAGTAGGTACTTCATTCTCTTTTTATTTTGCTTTATTTATTTATTTTTTTCCCTCCTCTTTTTGAATGTGCCTCTCTGAGGAAATAAGTCTTCACTTCTTCTCTCTCCTAGTTTTAAAATAAATACTCCTACCCCCACCCCCGCTTTTTTAAACTAAGTTGAAAGCACAGTAGTTATTTTACAGTAATTTTTGTTGTTGTTGATTTGCTACACTGAAAGGCCAAAGACAGGTACTCTTTATCATTACCATATGTTAAAAAACAAAGATATGGTAGATTATATTGCCCGGAATATAACCTGGTCATTTCTGTATTTTCATAATTGTACTCTTTGAAAATGGCAGTGTTCAGGGTTATTTGATTTCTACAGCTTTGTTACTTCATTTACGAAGTTTTTTTTTTTTTCCTTCTTTTTTTCTTCCTTCCTTTGTTCCTTAGCTCAACTTTTTAATTTCTTCATTTTTGGTTAAACAGAGTATTGACATTGCTAAAAAAAATTATATAGACTTTCTAAGTCAAATTCTGTTTTTGGGGATATGTATATTTTCCATATTTTTATGACATATAATTTCCTTAAGTATTGCATATTTGGCTAGGTATTCGTAACAGTTGGTTTTAAAAAGGCAGAGTATTATGATTAAGAAATAAGCATGAGCGTAATTGTAAGGCAATCTAAGTACAAATGAAGATATATAATAATTATTAATTTTAAAACATAATTATTTTCTCTTTTTTGTCTATCCATTTCATCAGATTGGTCCACTTCTCGGTTAATTAGAATTCTGATGCTCTTTGCGTTGCATTATAGGCTTAAGGGCTACTTTCTAACATAATTATAGAAGTCACTTAATGTGATTTTGAAGATATTTTTCCTTCACGGATTTAAGTTAAAACAAAAAAATTTGTCATAGTCTTTACTTACTACAGTTGAATAGTAGAATTAAGCTTCATTGATATGAAGGAATTTATGTCATCCTTCATGCCTGCTGTATGTTCAGCATATAGCCCGGTGCTTTAAACATCTGTGGCATTTGAAATATAAATGAATGAATGTGTGATTGAATGAATGACCAATCTGAGGCTTCATCTGTGAATGTGGTGGATATAGAAGACAATCTGTAGTTTTTCATTATATTTCTAGTTTACTTCAGTGGGGTGATATCAATACAATGAATGTAGAAGGCAATTCATCTTTAATTTTGTATTATATTTCTAGTTTACTTAGGGGTGTGTGTGTGTGGGTATGTGTGTGTGTGAAACATCTGTATTTCGGATAAGTAAACTAATGAGTTCAAAATTCAAACAAACAAGGAAAGACCATAGAAGTGTTAAGACAAATATGGGCCAGGTCTTATGAAAGAAGAGTAGAATTTTGTTTTCTATTTAGCATGTTGTCCTGAAACTTTCAGAAAACTGAAAGCTAGTATTATGGAGAGTACTTAAAAGCCGTCTCCCAGATGAAGATCAATTTAAAAATACTCTGTCTTAAGAAACATGAGCTTAACTAATATTTATTAATAAAGTAATACAAAGTACCTATATTACAAGATTTGATAGTTATATCACATTACAGTTTACTTATTGCCACATGGCTACCTGTGCAGTAAGGAACAATCTACTGATGACTTTTCTTGAGATACCTTGAAAATCAAAGATTACTAACCACTAAATTGAGGTTACTTTATTAAAAATATGATTAGTAAATGTTTTGTTTTTAATATATTTTAATATCTCCTTCCCCACCTATAGTGGGGAAGTAAACATGTATAAATACATTAGGACTTTTAGAAGCTGGACTATTAAATTTTCTTATTTACTCAGGAGAGGAGTATACCAACTATGTAGTAGATTGGAATTTATATGCTTTGAGCTTGACTAACTCAAATACTTTATTTGAAATTAATAGGAAAGTTATTGAATTTGGTTTTCTTCAAAGTCTTTTAAATACTTTTTAAACAGAATTTAGAGAAATGTATGAAATATTAGTGTTTATCTTGTATTAATACATTGTTTGATTTTTGCTGCAATAAACCAATGAAACTTCTAAGATTTAATAAATATATTTAGTTTCAGGCTTAGTCCCTTACATTTTTATAAATTCGATTTATTTTTTAAAAAGCTGATGGAGAAAAAAAAAAAGCTGATGGAGAATAATGGGTTAAAATAACTCTTTAAGTGTTTACTTGGCTGCTTCCCCTGCCCTTCTCTGCCACCATGGCCAGATTTTAACATTCTGATGGACATTTATGCGTTCCCTTTGGGGTTAGAACGAGATATACAGTTTTCTGAAGTTCTTACTTCAGAAGAGCAAGGGAGCAATAAGAAACAATAAAGATAAATACCTGGTTATAATGAAATTTGATAATTGTATAATGATAGAATTATGTCTTGAAGTTGAAACTGCCTGTGTCAGTGGCAAAATCTTGAGAGAAGAGGATATACTTCAAAAAAGACTTCAAGGAGGAGCTGACAGAGTTTTGAGGGTTGAATTTTAATTTGCTTGGTGCACAAGAGTGGAAGGTCATTTGAAGCAGAGACAATATATATATCCATGGAGTTATGAAAAATTCCTGGTATATGCAGGGGTCCAAAAGTAGTTTGGTATTACTGAGATACAAAGTAGATACTGCTGTGGGCAGAGAGTGGGAGTAGGGAGATACTATCGATATTTGTACAGATAAGAGAAAATCTATTAAAAATGTAAAAGAAAAGAGTTTGATGGAAATATATTTAATTTGGAGACATTCAATAGGAAGAAATATTTTAAAGAAAAAGTACATTTGTTATGTCTATAAGATGAATGACAGTGGTACTGTAATTAAAATATATGTATTTGTATAAATATAAATAGTGATACTTGTACCTTGGAGGAAGGATTGCCCTAGTTATCTAAAAACAGAGTTAAATAGTAGATTGGGGAGTCTGGCTTTCTGCCTCGGTTATATAAGTAGAATTAAAGAGAAGACTAATTTGTTTAGAAAGAAAGGAAAAAACTACTAGAGATAAAAGAAATGTTAAATATGAAAGCTATCTTTTTATTAAGCAACTATGTGCTGAGGGTAGAAAAAAAAAAGTGTGGAACCTAGTGAATGAAAATGTCAGTGAGGAATGTTTTGCTGTATTCAGGAAAGCTCTGGAGATAGAAATCCGTTTTTGACATTTGTTCACTCTTATATAACCTGTTGTCTATGCAGGTGCATTTAAAGTTAATGACTCAAATGGTTTCTTTTATTAGTTTGCCTTTGATTAATAGCTGTTTAGAATCATAGATCTGATAAAAATTTTCTCATTCCTTAAATTATGAGTATGTAGGCCTAGTTTCTAGCTCTCTTGGTATATGAACATTTATTTTTAATTTGATGAAAATTAGTGATTTGCACAATGTATGCAATTTTAATGTGTGAATTTTAATTTTTTGGCAGTGTTCAAACACTAAAGTTTTGGTATGTGATAGAGAAATTGGTGTGTGTTATGTCAATGAAAATGAAAGTTGAAACTTTCATTATTCATTGTTAGTGGATTCTCTGTCGTATAATTATTTTGTTTGGCATTTCAATTGATGATTGAGATTCAGCAGGATTCTCCATCATTGATAAATATTTATTTCATATGAAAATTAGTCTTAATTGATAATCTGTCAAGTCCAGATGAGTTTAAAAAGTCACTGTGAAAAATATGGCACTGTTCTACATTTAGAAAATGAGATTAAAAATCTATTTAGCATTTATATTTATTTGTGAAATTATTGGCTAGTTGTGTAGAGAAACATTAAAAAATTGAACAGCTGAAGTGACATTAAGCACCAGATGGGAATTTGAAATAAAAATATTCATTGTGTAATCTTTATTTAAATGCTATTCATAATTCAATAATACTGGTTATATAACTCAAGGTTGACTTCAATATAAAAAGGAAGCATAAGCAGAGTCTCATTGCCTTCAAATTGATGTGCATATCATGTCATGGTAACTTGTTCTTTAAGGGATAAATAATATAGGTAAGGTGACTGCATGCATTGCAGAACCAATACAATTCCTTCTGAGAAAATCTGTGAAGAAACTTTGGGTTTGTGAATTGTTTCAAAGTGACATTTATTTAAATTGAACATCTTTTACGAATTCTGCCTTTAAGATGATATTCTATTTTACATTTACACGTATATTCTCAACTGAAAATTTCCAGCCATGTTTTCTTTACAGTAATGTTTGACATTGTTTCTTCTGAAGTATGTACCTATTCTGTTTAAGGAAAGGTATGTTCCTTTGAAAGCTTTATCACATTTTTAGCTACACTGGTATATTTGACATCTTATTTAAAAACTAGAATGACTCTAGATGTGAAAACACAAACTGTGATAATAAGCTAAATATGCCATATGTGGTAGTTCAGGTTGGCATATATCTCAAATGGCATGTTTAATGTACTGTATTAGTAAGATTAGTAATTTTACGGTGGAAGGCTGCTACTTTTATTTTATAGTCTTTTGCTGGTGGGCTTAGAATGCTGACAGACCCTTTACTTTGTAAATCCTTGTTTTCAGCCCAATGGCAAATTTTTTTGCCATTGAAATTATCTACATGGGATCCCTCTTAGTAACTAACTTATTCTCTAAAGTTTGTGAAAATTAATGAGAATTACAAGTAAGCAGTATATAGTTTGACAGATGATTATGAATGTGAAATGTAATCATGTATTTTTGTTAAGGAATGATCTATTTGGTATAACCAAAATGGTTTAGTAAAATAATTAAGAATTGAAAATGGTGTTTTTATTTTTAGAAGATATATATATATTAATAGGAAAAGCCTTGAGGTTCTATGTCTATATACCATTTATAAAACCATTTAAAGCAAACTGTAATAAATATTGCCCCTTTATGACAGTATGACTGCACTCTGAAATCATATTCCAGGTTTCTTGAACAAATTTTTTTCTTTGATTTTTTTAAAATATTGCTTTTATTAAATTTTTTTCTGAAAACCCTTCAAATACTTCAGCGGATTACATTAAAAATAAGTAGAAACTGCATTGTGAGCAGGATAATTTCCCTAAATGAAAGGGATAAATAATGTAGGTAAGGACTATGTACATTTTTTGACTACTTAAAATATGCAGAACAAATACAATTCTGTTTGAGGAAAATTTTGAAGAAATTTTGGGTTTAGGAAACATTTCAAGTAACAGTTAGCTAAATTAAGTATCTTTTAATCAGAGCCAGGCTCTGATTTTCTTTATGTACATATTTAAACTATCTCTTGACCATTAATGAGAAAAATGATAGTCTTGTTTTTAAAAGTCTAGAACTATATAACTAAAACTTAATAAAAGTAAGTAAGCAGTACATAAAAGTAATTTGCTAATCATGCCTTAATTTGATCTTACATCTCTGCTTAAAATGTCAGTATAGGCAGGAATTCTTATATCTGTTTTACAGTTGAGGAAAATAAGATAGTGCAAGTTAAAATGATTTGTGATATAGAAAGTTAATGATGAACCTGTTTGTTTACTGTTATTCTATAACTCTTTGCATCAGACTGCTTATAAATTTGAGTTAAAAAATACAGTATTCAAAATTTAGGTAAGATTCACCAAACTGTCGCATTTGACCCATCACTGAGAAATACTTAGATATTTTTTATGGATTCATAATTTTCCCTGTTCATCTGGAAATGCTTCAAATTTCAGTTTTGCTATTGAAAGTGAAACTGTAATAATTCAGCAAAATAGAGACTAAAAACAAGTTTTCTGTTCTGACCAGACCTCTGTAAACATAGAATCTTGATATCGTCTAGGTATTTCCTGTCTTCATATTGCTATTAGACATTAGGAGAGTTTGAAATTTTGCCTTGTCTACGAAGTTTTTTACATGAAATCATTTGATTATTCTTCATTTAGCATTATAAGATGTGTCTTTCACATTTTAAATCATATATAACCACTGCTGTAGAGATTTGTTAAACTGTAGACTTAAGGTTAGTAAGGTCTAGTCAAATCATTGTGATAGTACTTAATATAATCAAAGTTTTTATGAAGTTAATATGCTTTGGATATTACACAGTGGAGTGTATTAAGAAAATATCAAATCAATTCAGTACTTTTTAATGCTTTATGGGGATGTGAGAGGGAATACAAGACTCCTAGAGAACATGTGGCGTCAGACAGAGCAGAGTTTGAATCCGAGTTCTCCCACCTAACTAGTTGTATGATTTTGGTCAAATCATTTAATCTTCTTGGACCTCTAATTTTCTCATCTGTGTGTGATTAGTACTTCTTGCATAGTTATAAAATGTTGGTCTAGGTATCACAAAAGGAAAAAATGTAAAAACATGTCACATAATACCTGACATATAGTAAGCATTTTATGACTTACCTTTTTTCATCTTCTTCTTCCCATGTTTGTTACATTTAATAATACTAAGTTTACAGCAAAGATTTTAATGTAAAATAAATTACTTTAATGGGGTAGCAAAAAGGAAACATTGGTATAAGGATTTTTTCAAAAATTTTTTTCTCATATCAACTGATTATTATAAAATGTAGGCAATACAGAGAAAGTTAGTTAACCTCTCCTCATCCTTTAGGATAATTAATATAAATAATTTCGTATGTATTCTTTCATACTTTATAAATGCCTTTTTATATAGGTTCATATTTTTAGTAGATAATTACAAATGATATTTGTTATATATAGGAATGAGTTTTCAGCAAATCACCTCTTTTGGTTAATGGACTTATGGAGGTTCTAAGGTGTCCTTCCTATTTCAGCTATGTGGATATTTTTACTTACATAGCCAAAAAATATGCTCTGTGATACACCTGAATGTATGCAGAGCTTTGTTTGTTTGTTTTTCACCCGTATGGTTGAGATAAAAACTAGGGACATGATTTTATAATATTTAAGCAGATTAAATTGCATATGAAGCATATGGGCTTCTTTATATTAAGACTCTCAAAAATTAACATAATTCATTAGTCTCTCCTTCATTCTTGTACATTAAAAGTATCAATCAGGGCTTCAGTAAGAATAAAGCAGGTGGCATACAGAATATTTAATACTTGCTTTAATGATATTTTTCAAGATACTAAGACTTCTGAAAATTCTTTTTCTGTTTGTCAAAAAGAGTCATAGTGTACTGAATGATAAAGCTAGATATTTAGTAATATAGATGATGATTCATAAGACTTGTTTTTCAAGTTAAATTTTTTGATTACTTCTGTGAAGGCCTTAAACACTTTAATTCATGCAGCTTCCATGAAAGATCTAAGAGAATTTAGTGATATAGTTTTACTAAGAGTGTTTTTAGGGGTCTGATTTATTGCTTTACATTCTTTAACAAGTATTCATATTTTCCGTGAGTCATCACAAAAATTCTTGATTGCCATTATGGTAAAATTCTCTTTTATGATATGTCTGTAGTTTGTTATAATCAGTGTATAAACTTAATGCTATATTCAAATTCCTTACGTATTAAATATTACTTACATATTAAATATTTAAGATTCATCTAATACTATAATAGCAAGAACAACAGTATATGTGATTTTGTTTTGTGTGAATGTGCCCTTGAGGACAATAAATGTAATTAAGATCATATTGATTTGGGGGTTGCTTTGTTGAAAATATAAAATATTAGTGAATCTCTCTTATAGTATTGAGTAAATTCAATTTTGTATTTAGAATGTTACACCTTTGAATATATAAAAATACTAGATGCTGTAGGAAAAAATAAAATGAGAAGATTTGCAAAAGGTAATTTAATTCTAGAATGATTAAATACTATGGGCCTAATCTTTAGAGCAATGGACTTATTTTAGATACTTAGAACCTGTAGAGATGATGAAGTCTAGTTGGAATGAGAGTAGTATTGAAAGTTGGCAGTTTATAAAAGAGGAATGTGTATTTGTCTAGGGTACAGATGACTAAGGGTTATCTCTGTTTATATTAGGATATGGTTTTGGGAAATGGAACAATTTGAGATAGGCTGTGAATGCTGAAAATAACCCCAACTTCCTTCTCATGTGTAACATTTTCACTTTTCTTTGGAACTAAGGCAGCAGGCCACACAATATATGATGAATTTAAGTATCAATTGCAAAACATCCTCTGTCATCCTAATTGACAATCTTATGTCCTATTTCACTGAGAAAAAAAGTAATTAAAAGAAATTTCACAAGCTTTTACCAGTAGATCTAGCAACCCAACTGTATCAGTACCTATATGGTCTATATTTTCTCTTATTATTCTGAGAAACTGTCCCTGCCCCAGGAAAGGCCAATCCTTTACTTTTATTCTAGATTCCATTCCCTCTTAGGTACTCAGATATCATTTAGAAATTCTTTCTTCTCTTTCTTGTGTTATCAGTTCCCCCCCCGATTCTATTTTCTTTCAACCTGCAAACATACTGTATTTCTCCAGTGTTAAAAAAGAAAAAAAGCATATTCTCTTTATCCCACTGCCTGTTCCAATTACCAGGCCGTTAACAGTAAAATGCTTCAAACTATCTGTCCATACTTGTGCTGTCTCCAGTTCCTCTTCTCCCATTTTTCTTTAAAAGCTATTCCAATTAGAATTTTGACCCCATCCTTCCAGTGAAACTGTTCTTGTCAGGGTCATTGGTGACTTTAATGAGGATAATTCAGAGGTGGATTCTCAGTTCTTATCTCTATATACAATCAGCAGTATTTGACATAGTGATCACTGCCTCTTCTTTGAAACATTTTTTTCTGCATCCAGCATACCTCTACCTAACTAATTGCAGCCTCAAGTTTCCTTTGTTGGTTTGTTCTCATTTCTCTGAGCTCAGTCTTGGACCACTCTCTCCTTTTTCCTATACATGTTTACTCCCTTGGTGATCTTATCCAGTGTCATGGCTTCAAATAACCATCTGTTCTTTGATGACTATCAAATGTTTATATCCATTCTGGACTTTTTCACCTGGACTCTAGACTAATGATGCAACTGCCCACTTGATATCACTTGTTATGTCTAATAAGTATGTTAGAATTAGATGTGATTTTAAATATTCTGATTTTTCTCTCCAATCTCAAAATCTACTTCTCCCACAATCTTCTCCATCTTAATTGCAGCTTCATCTTTCCAGTTTTCTAAGGCCAGAAATCTTGGCGGTATCCTTACCTTCTCTGATTCAGTCAGATTTTACATCTAATCTGTCATGATTCTGATTATGTTTAAGATATGTGTCTTAAATGAAAGCTGAAAGCATATTAAAAACAAAAGTAAATGTTGCAAAAATGCATTTTGCTCTGCTTAGTCAGTTGAAGAATTAACTAAAGATGTGGTTGGCTGTGAATTCAGTGTGTTAAAACTCTTTCTGGAAAGTGGCAGAAAGTAGTTTGTCCTAGTTATTGCGTTGACCAGACTGAGTCCCCAAATTATAATTTCAAAAGATAAAGCACCAGGAAAACTAGATTCATGTTTAATTTTATGTTTTAGGGAAGTCTGTAGGAAGCAGTCTGTACCCTAAGGAATATCAGCATCAGTATATTCATTATAGTAAGATAAATATTTTCATACCTGCAAGAATTGATTTTTAAAGAATAAATATGAAGCAGTAGGATTAATAAAATTCTAAATAATACCAGTTCATTGGATTATATCAAAATGAAATTCATTGATCCTGGAGGACACAGTTAGCTTAAAATGTAAACTATGTTAAGTGGTATGTACATGTGAATGATAATATATATATATACTGAACAATTTGGAAAATTTTGCTAAATCAAAACTTCATCTTTTTGAGGATTACACATTAAAGAAATTACATACCTAGAACAAAATTATCCAAGTGGTAAATATTTTCCTATAAAATATTTTGAGATAATTTTATGCTTATCAGCTATGAATCTTCTCATTTTATGGTCCATGAAAAATTATTCTAATTAATGAACTTCATTTCTCTCTTTAATTAGTTTTTACTTTACTACTTTATGTTTTTTTATTCTGTACTCAGTTATTAATGGAAATAGTATTATTTCACATACAGGAAGAAAAATAATTGACTTTTTATAGAACCAATATGTTTTTAATCAATTATGTAATAACAATTTTGACTTCTTTTCTAATCATGCATTTTATTAATATGTCTTACTGGCAAAAGATCTCTGGAAATCTGCTGGAATAAGACAAGATACATCTGTACATTTCTCAATATATAAATGATACAGTAGAGGAAGTTTGTTTAGTCACTGCTGTGTAAAAAGGAAAACTGTGGTAGTTGTGGCTTCCTGGATTACAGGGATAAGAATATGTGGGTTTGTATTTGGTTTCATTTTAAAGTTTAACATTTAAATTTAATTTTCTGGCTCAAAATTATGGCTTAAAGTTTGTGACTTAAAGCATTTTATTGGGCTTCCCTGGTGGCGCAGTGGTTGAGAGTCCGCCTGCCGATGCAGGGGACGCGGGTTCGTGCCCTGGTCCGGGAAGATCCCACATGCCGCGGAGTGGCTGGGCCCGTGAGCCATGGCCGCTGAGCCTGCGCGTCCAGAGCCTGTGCTCCACGATGGGAGAGGCCACAACAGTGAGAGGCCCGCATACCAAAAAAAAAAAAAAAATTTATTTTGGTATGCTTATTATTTACATGTTTCTTAAATCATCCCTTAGTTTTAGTGCTCATTTATGTGAGATTTGGGTTTGCATATCATTCTTACATTATTATTTTAGAAAAATCTATATTATAATATTTTCACACAGCTGATAGAGACAGGTTTTATACAGGTTTATCTGACTCCAAAGCCCATGCATGGTCTTTTTACCTTATCCTATTATGACAAAAAAATTCCTTTGAATGAAGGTAATTTTCCCATATTTGACTTGTTTTTAAAGTTTCTTGTATTGAAGTTTTATTTTGAAAGTGTTATTATGTGCTTGATTTCAGTGTGCTCAAATCATGCTTTTAATTTTTATTCTTATAAGATAGCTTTAAGATTTGTCTATATAAGCAATTAAAACATATTTAGACTATGGTCATATTTAATAAAAGTTATATATAAGTAAGAAATACAAATTGGAATTTTAATGTATCCTGATGAGTAATTTTTCACGTTTTTCTTTAAATTTAGTGTTAACCAAGGTAAAGATTTCCAGTTTTTCCAACATTTATTTATCCATTTATGTAGCTAGCAAGTACTTATTAAGTATGGATTATATACTGGGCATTTTACTATGTACAGAAGATACAAAGGTATTTAAGGTCAAACCTCTTCTTAATGATAAGGGATAAAGCTGGAGAGTTAGGCAAGAGCTAGATTATGGAGGCCCATTTAGTCTGTCAAGTCATTTGGATTTTTATTTATCTTAAGATGGATGACACCCAACATGTTAAAAGGAGTTTCTAAATCTCCAGTTACTACATATTCAAACCTACATCAATGACCAAAACTCCTAAATGGTAGTGAATGTATACAGTTTTTAGAGAATTATTTTACCTAGAAGATACTTGACAATATAGTTAAGATTTTTTAATATAAAAAACCATTATGTTTGGAGTAGTTTTCAATTTTGAAGTTATTAAAGTAACTATTTTCTCATAATATTTTTCAGCTTTAATTTAAATGACTACTAATTTATGCGGCTCTGTTTAAAGCTGGAACCCAAAGCTGTTTGGTGTAAGATGTTTTACATTAAGATGCTGTTAAAGAGAAGGATACATGTGGAATTAAAATAGAATTAAATGTTTTTAAATTAAGAATGGATGACATTTCCAAGGTAGCAATGAATGTATTATACTGTACACTAATCATATCGTTAGTGTTTTGCTTTTTTCAATTTTATGATATCCATTTCTATTCTTGAAAATCTTTAAAAATGTGTTATCTTTGTTTTTCTTGAACTGTCAGTATTTACAATATAAATGTAAGATCTTATATAGCTCAGCCTCATGCTTTTATTATCATCCACTTTATGTACTTTTGCTCTGGGGTTGCTGAGCATCCCTAGATAAAAGACTAAAATTGGGCCAATTGATGCTACTTCTCAGTCTAACATATATTTCTAACTGAACCAGCTCTTGTTGTTGTTATCCTTTCGTTTATGTCTATTTAGCTTTCTGTCCTGTGCCTACTTTCTGTCCTGTGCCGTCAGCCTAGAAATTCACCCCAATACCTTCATACTCTGTAAATGAATGTGGGTTTTAAAAAAACCCTCTAGGCTAGTGTAATATGAAATTTACTTAGATTCTCTTCAAGGACCTCCATCAACTTCTTTTATACTTCAGATTACTCTGTAATTTCAACTTTAATCCTTGCCTATGTTTCTAGAGAGAGAATTTTCTCTTCCTCTTTTGAGGCTATCATTTATCTTGTTTCTTTGTACCTTTTTCAGACCCTTGTTTTATTCTCTTTTTTTTTTTCTATCTTTTAATTTTTTTCAGTAGATCTTTCTCTTTGGCTTGGAAATATATACAGTTCTTATTTATCTTAAATTACAAAAGACTAAATTCTTTATTTGATTTTGATAATAACCTTAAGGTTTCTGCCTCTCTCCCCTTTCCATAGCCATCAAGTTTCTTGAAAGGGTAATCTGTACACTTGAGTTTCTACTTTTTCAGCATTCTGCTGCTCTTGAAGTTACCCAATTCCCTTAAAATTCGTTGTTACCCTCTTACTTCCTTAACTCACTGAACTAACTTTTCAGTCATCTAGTCATCAGCCCCTTTTACTTTTCTGGAGCATTCCATGTTGATAACCACTCTCTTCTTTTGGCACTTTTCTTCCTTTGACTTTCTTGACACTGTAAGATTCTCTGTCTCTTATTGTCTGTCTCACTGTACCTTCTCAGGCATTTTGTTGGGTTTTTCTTTTTTAATCATTCCATAAATGTAGGAATAATTCTGTTCTTGCCCCTATAGATTCCTCTGAATTATTACCTTTATTTAGATCATTCCTAAGTCCATATGTTCAGCTCAAAACTGTTCTGAACTTTTATTTGTGTACATCTCGTCATAGATATATTTCATGTATTTGAAAACAAATCTGATTATTTAAACCTTATTTTAAAATCTTCCTATAAATTACCTTGCCTTAAAAGTACAAGTTCCTCTATGTGATTCACATAATTTGGCCTGCTACTCCTCTTTCCAGAGATATTTGGTTGTCTTTCTATACTAACACATCTTGAATATACACACACACATCCACTCACTATTCCTATATATCATTAAGGTTTCAACTTATATATGTCATCATTTAGGAAGTCTTTCCTGACTATCTAAATCTAGTTAAGGTACCCCTTTTTTTGTGCTCTGGAAGCATTATGTACTTCTCATGCTTATTCCAATTGCAAATTTTGTCTAGCATTATAGGCTGCTAGCTCTATGACAACAAAGACCATTTCACCCTTATTTACAATGTATCCCTAATAGGGTCTTTTACATAGTAGGCTCACAATATGCATATATCGGTTCATTTATGAATGAATGAGTGGAAGAAGAACTCAGAATATCAAAAACTATTTATTTTCATAATTTATAACTCTACCTTTCTTCTTGTTTTCTGTTTCAGTTACTGGTACCAGTGACTTTCAAGTTACCTAAACTAAAAAAATTAGTTATCATTGATCTTGTTCTCTTCTTTATTTTCCTTTTCTTCTCTCTCTAGTTATTGCCAGTTCTTGGTCTGTTTTACCCATGAATTGTATCTTTTTTTTTTTTTTTTTTTTTTTTGCGGTACGCGGGCCTCTCACTCTTGTGGCCTCTCCCATTGTGGAGCACAGGCTCCGGACGCGCAGGCTCAGCGGCCATGGCTCACGGGCCCAGCCGCTCCGCGGCATGTGGGATCTTCCTGGACCGGGGCACGAACCTGTGTCCCCTGCCTCGGCAGGCGGACTCTCAACCACTGCGCCACCAGGGAAGCCCATGAATTGTATCTTGAATTAGTCTCCCTCTTTATGTTCTTGCTGTTTTGTTCCATGATAGGCTGTTTAACCTACAACTGTGCTGTGTGGAGATTCTACTGGGGTTGTAGAGGACCTTATCTTGGCGTATTTTATAACATCCCATTCTTCTTCGGTCATTTAAAAAAACCCTCTAGGCTAGTGTAATATGAAATTTGAATCTCATATCTGATTTAAGGTTCTTCCTCTGCCCTAGCACTAGTCAGGGTTTGGGCCCTAGGAACTTGAAGTTGGTAGGGTCTGTTCTTTCTCATTCTCTCTAGATTTCAGTAGAGGCAAAGATTGATTCTGACATACCACTCGCCACCCCCATTGCTGATTCTGGCTCCCTTAGGTTAGGGTTTAGTTGGAAAGAAATGGGCAAAACTTTGACTTACCTAGGTTTATGATTGTAATATTCTTTTGAGTTTTTCTCCCTCTGTGGTTTATACTGACTGGCCATTTAGTGCCTTCTTCTATGTGGCAAGTGTTCAAATGGTGGCTTTCTCATGGGGTGCATGTTTTGAATCTGTGAAGGGATCTATTGGGGTCTCCTATTGCACAGTTAACCTGCTATGATGAGATATCCTTAGAGAACTCTCTTCCAGGCCCTCTGTTCTGGCCACTTGGGCATAGTATGATATCTAAGAATTCACCTAAGCCAGGAGTGAAATGGCATTCTCCTCTTGTCCAGCATCTCAGTGTATAGAGAACATTTTCTTTTATTGCAGTACCACAGGGGAGGCATACTCCCAAAAGACAGTCTCTAAGTCGAGTCTATAGGTTGGTAGAGAGGAAGAGCGAGAAACTTTGTAACGCATCCAGTTCTGCATATATATGTACAGTAGATTAAGCCAGGAAAAATACTTTCGTAGACATATTTATAATCTTTGAAAAGAAACATTTCTCAGAATTTGGGAAGATTAAACAAGGGAGAATATAAATGATAATACATTGAACTTAATAGAATAAAGGTTGGTTTAGAATACTTTAAAAAGGTGAAATGTCTGCATAATATAAAACTTATGGAAGATTCTGTTTTGGCACATTACTGTATAATAACAATGCTTCCTGAACAATTGAAAGAGGTGATTCAGGAGATGGTAGACATACTGGAGTAGCTTATGCATTGTTTTCGGAACAAAATGCCTCTGGAACTTTTGTCTGTTGGTTTAAATAAATGCACATATGTGTTACATATGTGTTATGTGTAACACAAATTTATTATATAGATAATTGATAGCCCTTTTTGTTTTTTAATCTGTTTTGATGAGAAGTTCATCTTGACAACTGCAGTTTTGCCAGTGACAAGATTTCAGTGCTGTAGCTACAGGGATTGAGGATGGACTACTTTAGTTAATTCAGTTTAAGAAAATTATTTAATAATTTGTATCTTTATTTGAATGAGAGAGAAAATGGTTTCCTCCTGTTACTCTTTCTGACATTTACTTCTGTAGATTCTTTAAGAACCAGGAATGGAAGGTATGGAGTCATCATTAAGTAACAAAAACATTGGATTCTTGTTTAAGTATGTATTAAATCAGATCCTCAAAATTATTTAGGCTTGTTTCATTTATGATACTGAAAGGAAAGATCAACACGAAGAAATAGTATACTGGGGAGGAAGTAAAGATTTGAACAATCTGAGACTAATTCTTTTCAATTAGAGAATTGCTTTAGGCTATGCTCTCAAGTATACTCCAGTTGAAATTAGGTGTGATAATTATTTGTCAATAATGGGGAAGTTTCAAGTTTCACATCTTCAATTTTGCTACTTTGAAGTTTTTGATAATTTGTATGTCTAGATCTGAGGCTTATCCATTTACGTTCCATGATAAACAACTTTCTAGATAAATTAAAGAAGGCAAATAAGACTGCAAGGAATACGTTATTTTTAAAAATTACATTGGAAACATTCCTTATCATTCAAATACATCATTCTTACCCACTTTTCTGTCTTCTCAAACCACTTTAGTTGTCTGGTTTGTTGTCAAGAAATAATGATTTAATAACTTGCACATAAATGCGTAATATAATTAGGCTTTTAAATAAGTCAGATTGACTGCTCCCCATTTAATCAGAATGGTTATGTTTCGGGGAGGAATAGCCATTTCAGAAGTGAGGTAACCTGACCAAAATCATGCAGCTAGTAAGTGAAGACGATTGATCTTCACTCCAGAGTCCATACTCTACATTGTACAGCACCACCTCCATGTGGGTTTAGATTCTTCATCTACAAATAACTTGTTTCAAATAGCATTTATTTTGTTGATTGACGGTGGTAGATATACAGAAATGGCATCCTGAATTATTGCCTGCAAGGAGTTTTGAGAAAGAAGATACAATAACAGTTACTACATTGTAAATACTAATTAGCAATAAGTGTCAAAAACAGGTAGTAAGTGCCCTGGGATTCCCTACAAAAAACATGTACCATTTCAATTTTCCCTAAATCTCTCCTGTTATCTTGATATTATCTCCCTATTGTTTTTAAGATTCCAGCAGTTCCTTCCTTACTGCACTTTTTCCTTGACTTTCTCCTTTAGCAGTCTTATCAGTATTTTTGTTGAGTTGAGATGTATTACATAGTAAATGTTAAGAAACTCTTCAGGTGTTTCAAATACAGGCGGAAATAAACATATTTGTTAGGCTTTTCTCCATAATGATACAGTAGTACAGAGAGCTTTATTGATTACCAAATGGAAAACAATTAAATAAAATTTTTTAAAAAGCATAACTAGTTTATCTTGAGCAAGAAAATAAAATCCCTCAAAATGTTATGAGATGTTTTGCCTTTTTAGATAACTACTTCAGATTTAATAGATTTGAGAAAATGAAAAGTTAATGAAGCGGAAGAGTGGAAATGAAACAGGTGTAGAATAGCCAAACAAAACAGAGGTGATCTTATTAACAGTTCTCCAGATTAGGTTCCTGTAACCACTACCAACTATGTAAATCAAGCAAGACATGTAAATGTCATAGGATAGGGCAAATAAGGGAAACTATAAATAAATTTTTCTGAAAACATTCTTCATAAATTACTTACGTAATTGGCTATACTGTGTTTTATGTCTAAATAATATTTAAAAATTTAAACCAAAAGTATGTAGACCATAATGTATTTGGTTTGGGGATTGTAACTTGGCATCTTTTTGTGAAGTTCACTGGGAAAAATGAGTTGAATTGAAAGCAAGTGTTTTTATAGGTAATGAAATGGATTTTTTCTTTTTCATTTGCCGGATATTTATTGGGCCCATCCTGTGTGAGAGGTCCTTCTGAGTGATGTTGAAGATATATCCCCAGGTTCTTGTTTTGGGAAAGGGAAAAGAAAAATAGAATGTTCGTGTAAGGATTGGTCTCTTAGGGAAGATTTTTTGAAAGTATATAAATTGATTTATTCTTTTTGCTTTGCTCTAACATACTGTTATACTTCTCTTATTATGATGACTTCTGTTTTCTCATATTTTTTATTGATGACAGAAATTGCCAGTGTCAATAAGGAATACCAAGTAAGAAAGAAGAATGTGGTGCGTCCTATTTCTCAGTATCTGTTATTTTACTTTCAGTGTTACGATTTTGCTCCCATAGCCTTGGCTATATTGTGAGATTAATTTCCTTATTAGCTAAGTGGTGAGATAATAGATGATAAGGGAAACAATGTAGTGTAATAATAATGATAATAACATTTATTAACCATTTACTGTGTGCAAGGCCATATTCAGCACACTGTGTATATATTATTTAGTCTGCCCAATAACTTAATAAGGAGGGTCTGTTCTTATAAATAGAACACCAAAGCACAAAAAAGTTAAATCGCTTTCACTAGGTACTTAGTTGTAACCATTGGGCAAGACTAGAAAGCACATGTATATAGTACTCTGCATATAGTTGATTTTTAATGGTAACTCTTATATTGATGACAGTGAATTAGACCTGAAATTTGAAGCTTGTGATAATATAAAATAGTTCCGCTAACAGCCTTCAAAGTAGATAAGATACTTTCTTAGAAATTGTAAATGTTGTTATGTACCATGTCTCTAAGTAACTGTAATTTAAGTGCTGCTTAAATTCTTTAATCATTACATTTTAAAGATTTTGCTAAGCTGTTTTGTTACACATTTCTTATGGCATTTTTAGTCTTTTATTTTATAATAACCCTGAAAGGATATTTCATCATTTATGTAATTCATATAGCTTTATTTTCCAAATTATGTTTTTGTTTCTATCTTTTTTCACCACGCAGCATGTTTCTACCTATTTTTAACTGTATCATGTCTTCTTTCCTTCTCATTTAAATTCCCTTAGAACTATCATAGATCATTATTCTAAGTTATTGCATTTTTCTCTATGAATGCCCATTTTTTAATGTCTTTTTAAGAGCTCTACCTTCAGTTTACATTCTCATGCTCTTTTTTTCTTCTGTCACATTTTTCTCACCAATCAAGGATTAAAGAAGACTAAAAATAAAACCAATAAAAGAGAGAATATGTTGGTTCTGGTTTCAAGTTAGTTCATCTCATTTGTTGGTGATTTGCTCGTATTATGTAGTTAGTTCAGTTCCACACAGTATTTGGTCCTACTATGGAACTGTGCTCAATGCTAGGTTATAAAAATGTATGAGCCCTGGTCTACCTTTTTTCTTTCTTGTTTATCCAGTCTCTTGCCATTTCTTGGCCTCATGTCACACCGAATTTTTGGTCTTTTATACATGGAAGCCAAGAATTAATAAGGGACTAGTTGGACAAGAAAGAATAAAGTTGGAGAAAAGTAAAGGGAAAAGAATGGTGGGCTTGGAAGCAGGCATGGAAGCACTATTCTGCTAGAACAATAGCAGGTACAGTAGAACAGAAAGAAGTCAGTGGGGAAACAAGCAGAATGTTTTTGCAATCTTCAAGGGTGGGAAGGGTGCTTAAAAGACTTCAAGGGCAGCTCTGTAAAATAGTTTAAAAACAAAAACAACAGGGCTTCCCTGGTGGCGCAGTGGTTGAGAGTCCGCCTGCCGATGCAGGGAACACGGGTTCGTGCCCCGGTCGGGGAAGATCCCACATGCCGCGGAGCGGCTGGGCCCGTGAGCCATGGCCGCTGAGCCTGCGCGTCCGGAGCCTGTGCTCGGCAACGGGGAGAGGCCACAACAGTGAGAGGCCCGCGTACCGAAGACAAACAAACAAAACAACAACAACAAAACAAAACATCAGTCACAGAATAGTTCTTTTAGTTTGTTTTGGGAATAGAGAAGGAGTCAAATAGCTACCTAGATATTAAAAAGGGTAACATTTTGTCTTTAGAAAAGAGCAAGAGTCTAGGTTCAGTGAGTATAGATGGAGAGTAAAAGTCAAACAGCTATTGTGGTTTTTTAAGACAGAGAAAGACTGGTTACAAAAGTGAATTTTATCAGCATGGACTTCTTTAACAAAGTTAACGGGACTCCCACTGACTTCAGTAGCTCTTAAGTTTTTTTTTTTTGTTTTTTTTTTTGTACTATCTACACCTTCAGCTACCTTGCCACACAGTGTAATTACTGATGCCTACAGTGATGACACTGATTCATCAATAAATGTTTAAATTGTATTCATAACATTTTAAGAAGTTAGGGATATGTGTGATACATGTTAGAAAGTTTTCCATAAATCTATTTAAAATTCAGGTACAGTACTTAAAGGTTTAACTTAAAATAAAATACTGTTGTGAAGAAAACACAGTCCCTGCCTTAAATCAGCTTACATATCTCATTTGCACCTTCAAGCAAATTTCATTGTGAGGATTTTAAAAGACATTATGTCATATTATGACTTTAAATAACTTTTTCCAAAGGACTTACTTCATGTCATGTAAATACAAATTGCACAAAAATGTAGTTTTTTTGTTGAGGTATAACTGAAATACAACATTATGTATATGTAAAAGATTTTAACATTTTTATCTCACAGAAACACTAAATCAGATGTGCCTGCTGGACATATTTTTATAACTAAAAGTCCTTTACCATATGGTTTATATATTGCATCATTATAGGATCTCTCTGTTTTACAGTTTTTTAGTATAAACATGGATATGGTAGTACCTATCTCAAGGAGCTGTAATGAGTGATGGTGTGTGTAAAAACTTTATCAAAATACAGACTAAACCCTCAGTAAATGGTATTGTTTCAGTGTAAAACAAAGTGTGGTTATGGAATTATTTAAGCAATGGGTTCTTGATTTTTACCTTATTTAGTGGTGATTGAGGTTCTCCTTATTTACCAAAGAAGAATTATTCACATAAGAAATTATTAGTAAAGGTAATTGTAGAAGATTGTTTAACATTTCTTCATTAAAGTTGCATTGTACATAATTTCTTTAGGCATGAATCTGAAATTGTCTATGTAGTGGAAAACCTTGGTACTTTGTTTTTAGGGAAGAATTATTCCATACCGTATGTATGCCAATTCACTGCTTAAACATCTTTCATCAGAACTGAAAGTATTTTGAGGTTTTGTATCCCGAGGGTTTATAAGAGAAAGGGTGAGAAGCAGCTGAGCAGGGAATTGAAGAATGAATGCTGACTAATTGTCCCATTTATGCTCCTTATTCACTGGCAACCAAGTAGCTCTACTTTTGATTTTATTCTCTAATACAACCAAAGAAACAGTAGGTTTTGTTTACATAAGGTGTTCTAGCTAAAAGCAGTTGCAGTTTCAGAGAAGAAAAAAGTACTAGGAGTTAGCAGGTCTCAGAGAAAAGGACAAATGTGTATAGTGATGTGGCTGTACTGTATAATATTTAAGAGCTTAGTGTCTGTAACTAGACTTCGTGCTGAAGTTGGAATCCTCACTTTCCACTCATTAGTTCCAGCAATTTATTTAATCTGTTTCAGTTTTCTTGCATAAATAAGGATAGTAATAGTACCTACCTCACTGAATTGTTAGGATTAAGGTAGTAAATATGTATAAAGCAAGTGGGATAGTGCCTGATACATTGTAAGTGCTATGAAACTGTTAGTTGCCGTATTTCATCAAACCTGAAATACCAGTGTTTGTAAGATACACCAATACTTTATATACCAAGAAAAAAAATGTGGAAGTATATGTGTCTTAGAATCGATGCAATATAATATTATGTTATTGGATCAGTAAGTTTAATAAGCTTTTCATATTGTGATTCATTTAAAAGATAATGTTTATCTTGTTCCTCTGTGTTATATTGCTTATATTTAATTGACTTTATAAATTACCAGATATAATAGTGGTGCTCTTTTTAGGGGAAAAATAGAACTATGCCAAAACTCTGCTTGAAAATATTTAATTTACATGAGCCTTATATGTTGTTTTGCTAATTTTTATATATATATTTTTTGTGGGAGAGCTTTTTATGTTGAATTTATACAGTGAATATCTTTTGGTGTCTAGCCTTTTGTTAATTTTGAATGCACGTTCATGTATCTCTAATACATTAATAACAGTAGATTTTAGTTATGTGCTTTAGATCCTGCAAAATTCTAAAGTGTTTTCCAAATAATCAAGACAATATATTGTGTTCAATAGATTTATAGTGCTAAGTAGCACATAGCAGTAAAGATCACAGGCTCTGGAGTCAAATTGCCTGTGTTCAAAATCTTAATTCAGTCACTAACTAACCCCGTCAAGTAGCTTTGCCTCTCTGTGCCTTTGTTTTCTAATCTGTAAAATGGGGAAATTGAAGTGTGTATGAAAAGTGCTTAGAATGTTGTCACATAGTAAGCACAATGAGCTTGCTGTTTTTTATATTAATTTGATTATTGCATTCTAAGTATTTTTTCAAAGTTCTGATCAGTTTTATGAACCAGAATCCTTAGTAAACCAGATCATTCTATTTTTTACTCTTTCTTTAAAATTATAAAGAAAGAGAGACCTGGGGATATTTAATGTAAGATAGAGAACATATATACTCCAGAGGTCCTGGTGTGAATATGATAATGGATATCTATAATAATAACATGTAATTATCAAGAAGGTAAGGAATGATACTTAATCATTCAAGAATATGTGTGGTAAATTAAAAATCTTTTAAAAAAGGAAAGTTTTGTCACTTGAAGGTGTAAACTTAAATTTATCTCCAGATTTTCTTATGTGAAGCCATGCTGGTGCTGGGTAATTGAGATATTACTCTGTTAAAATTTAAAAATTGATGTTAATCGACTACTATTTTATATATCAACATATTATTTTACATTATAAGTTGGAAATGTATCTGATTTACTTTTTAAAATTCATTCTTATCACTTATATACATACAGAATTAAAAAGCAAAGTAGTATTAAAAGACTTGAAAAGAAGATGTGGCACATATATACAATGGAATATTACTCAGCCATAAAAAGAAACGAAATTGAGCTATTAGTAATGAGGTGGATAGACCTAGAGTCTATTATACAGAGTGAAGTAAGTCAGAAAGATAAAGACAAATACCGTATGCTAACACATATATATGGAATTTAAGGGAAAAAAAATGTCATGAAGAACCTAGGAGTAAGACAAGAATAAAGACACAGACCTACTAGAGAATGGACTTGAGAATATGGGGAGGGGGAAGGGTAAGCTGTGAGAAAGCGAGAGAGAGGCATGGACATATATACACTACCAAATGTAAAATAGATAGCTAGTGGGAAGCAGCCGCATAGCACAGGGAGATCAGGTCGGTGCTTTGAGACCGCCTGGAGGGGTGGGATAGGGAGGGTGGGAGGGAGGGAGACGCAAGAGGGAGGAGATATGGGAACATATGTATAACTGCTAACATATGTATAACTGATATAACATATGTATAACTGATATGTATATGTATAACTGATTCACTTTGTTATAAAGCAGAAACTAACACACCATTGTAAAGCAATTATACTCCAATAAAGGTGTAAAAAAAAAAAAAAAGACTTGAAACTAAGTAAAGCACTCCCGTTTCACTGCTCACCATCTTCCACAGCCTTGCTCCCCAGAGGCAGTCAGTTTGCATTCTTGGAGCTGTTTCTTATGGCATTTCCATATTTTTAAATGACACTTTTAAGCTGCTCTTTATTGATTTATCAATTTTTTCTCTATCAATTTACTTCCTATTATTAGTTGGGGATTTACTATTCTTAAATTCATTACCATCTCATTCTCTCAACATACTTATACAAAGATTACCCCATTTTCTCAACATACTTATCCAATAAGTATGTTGCATTAAATCAGCACTAAATATTGCTCCTTTTTGAGCAATTTATTATGATTGTTTCTTTTCTCCTATAACTTTTTCTTTTGGGGGGAGTTAGTAATAACCTCATTTTTATTTGCTTATTTTTTGTGTACCTACTGTATTTTTCCTAAATGTTTCAACAGATGTAAGATGATGTCAGTATTTTTTGAGTGCTGAAACATGGTTTCAGACACTGTATCAAATTTGCTTTTCTTTGTGGAGACCTTTCCATACTGATCTGTTTTACAATCTAGATTGGTTCCTTTCTACACCTGGTGCATAGTGGACATCTTGGGACTTCCCTTGGCTCTTCTCCTATGTTAGATCCTTTATTTCCTGAGTCCCACACTCGTCCTCCCCCCTTTTCCTCCTTTATTTTATAGAGGTATATTTTTCAGCTACTTCCTGATAAAGGAGTCATAAAAGTTTGCCCTCTTGAAAATATCTTCATCCCATCCTCACATTTGATTGAATATTAGCTTATGTATATAATTGTAGACTACAAAATAATTTTCCCTTAGAGTTATGAAAGCATTGCTCCCTTCTCTTCCTTCATGTTCTCTATCTGTGGTCATAGGGCATATGTTCATCTGGATTTGTATGCTTGTTTTCTTGTGTTTCCTCTTCTTTTAAAAAGTTCTTTATATTCTACTTACTAGGAGATTTTCTAGATGTTCTCTTTCATTGAATGTTTTATTTCAGCAATTACTTTTATTTTCTAAAAGTTCTTACTGTTTCTCTAATTATTCAGTTTTTTAACATAGTACATTCTTATTTTGCCGCTGTAATTACCTTTTCTTATGTCAGAGGATGGTAATAATTTTCTTAAGGTTTCTTCTCTTGGTACTGTATTTCCTCTGAGTACTTTTTTTTTGTTTATTTATTTTGGTTTTAGTCTTTCATGTTGGAGGCTTTTCTGAAAGCCTAGACTTAATGAGGTGCTACAGATTTATTTGGAAGCTGTGTGTCTAGAGGCAAGAATTGTTTCATAGGTGGCTTCATTAGGGTGATCAAGAAAAGAGCTAAAATTTCTCTTGGGAGATCCCAGATTGTGGTATCTATATGTCTTTTTCTGGGGTCTTAAACGTTCTCCAATGAATTTTCAAATATTCTTTCTTGGATAGTTTACACCTGTCTGCCAACAATTAGGAACCAGTTCAGGTCCGACTGAGCCTTGTCCTTCGACTCCCTCTATGTTGTGCTTGGTCGTTCCAAGTCAGGAACATCCCTGGTTTAAGATATCCAACATTCTGATCCTCTAGAGGCCGAAGAGGACGTGTGGAATGAGGTAGTTAACCTGTGTGTGGAAATTTTCTTTATACAGACTTTTAGAGAACCCCTCAGTATTCAGTGCTAATATTACCCCAGCCTTTCAGGGTTTCATTAGGCAAATTATCTTGATTCTTACATTCTCCTCCTTTTCTGCCACTTAATTTTCTGCATCCTCTGCTGTGCTGAATCAGTCACTAGCCTTCTGCCTAAGTTTTTCATTTTCCAAAAGCTTGTGTTTGTTGTTGTCTTCTCTACTGTTCTTTTTGTCCTTCAGTTTTGTACTTTTTTGGTTAATTTAGAGGAGTTTCAGAAGGAAGCATGCTTCATTTGCCATACTTACCTGTGACAATAATGGTAATAATCTAGTGATTCGCTCTGTGCTAGACTTGTTCTTTGTGGTTTTGTTTTTTGCGGTACGCGGGCCTCTCAGTGCTGTGGCCTCTCCTGTTGCGGAGCACAGGCTCCGGACGCGCAGGCTCAGCGGCCATGGCTCACGGGCCCAGCCGCTCCGCGGCATGTGGGATCTTCTGGGACCGGGGCACGAACCCGCGTGCCCTGCATCGGCAGACGGACCCTCAACCACTGCGCCACCACGGAAGCCCAGTTCTTTGTGTTTTAATGTTGATTTTCTTTTAATCTTCAAACAGATCCCATTAGAAAGACACTGCTATTATCCTCATTTTACAGATGGGGGAACAAAATAATAAGTAAGCTGCCCAATATCACATGACTAGTAAACGGCAGAAAGATTTGAATCTACAGACTTACTTCTGGAACCTGAGGTTGGTACTTTATCATTGTGAACCAGAAGTCTACAATACTTCTTTATAACCTCTAGAGTTACTTTAACATACGGCTTAAAAGTCACTTCACATAAGACAAATTGCTAGATTTTCATATATCTAAATTAGAAGAAAACCTAGTAGCTTATAAATATGCTACGTACACACACACACACATACACACACACGCCACACATATAGAAATCATTACTTATTATTTCTGTGAAGAATGATTTTTTGGTGACACAAAACTTTAATGTAAACTATTAGTTACCACCTAACACCATTCTTCTAAGTAAAATTTTTAAATGATATTTACTGTCTGAACTAGGGCACAATGTTCTATACACTAAGTATAATAAATAAAATCAGAGTATTAATAAATTTTAGTTGATCTTATTAAAATTTTTCCTCTGTTTAAAAATTTTAGGAAGAATAGAAATATAAGATTTGTTTGCAAGATTATACATAAACAAAACTTTTGTTTCTTTCAAAAATATTATGGCTAAACACTTGAAATTTAATATAAACTGAATTCTACTTTGAGTGTCACCAATTAAAAATAAATCGTCTTCGATACAGTTTGATTTTTTCTTTTATAATAATAATAAATCATTTCTATTTTGTGTAATTTTTCTATCCTTCTGTTTCTTCAGTGTAGAGAGAAATCTGTTGCCTTCCTGCTGAGAATATAATTTCTGAATCTAGGTGATGTACTGTCAGCACAGTGAAGCAGGAAATTATTCTCCTGTGTCAGCTGCTGCTGTTAAAGAATAAACAAGGTTTGGGATAGGATGCATTTCTGTTATCTCTACTCGCAAATCTCATACGACACGCAAATAGATTTTAATTCAAGAGAGTTCAAAGTATTTTGTGACAAAAGATACTCCCTGCTCTCAGTTCTTTTTCTACTCCTTCTAAAAATCTCAAGTGTATTTCAAAATTCCGTGCCTTTTTGTCTCTCTGAGTGGTAGCAGTCATCAAATTTATTCAATTTTTTCAAGTGATAGAGCATGTGGGAATCATATTCTTTAGGACACTGGGAATATTGGTATATTAAACTTAGCAGTAATAGTAGCAGCAGTGATAATAATACTAATAGCTAAATGGAACTTAGTATGAGCCAGGGACGACAACTACATGCTTTCCACATATTAACTGAATTAGTTCACACAATAATTCTGTGAGGAAAAGGCAGCACAAAAGGTTAAATAATTTGCCCACAGCATGTATGTATGTGTGGTATATATATGTTTGTATATAAACACATATGTGTATGTAAGGGTATATATATGTGTGTGTGTATTCATATACATACATATATACATACCTGTGTATGTGTGTGTGTGTATACACACACACACCTACATATATGTATGGAAATTTATATATACATATGTAAATATTTTTTTTCTCTATAAAATTAGAGGCAGAGATAGGATTTGCTTAATCTGCTCCCAGGGTCTGCCCTCTTAACTACCATGTTATACTAATAGAATAGTCTTGTATAGGCAAATAGGAATTATCAAATATTAAAAATTAGGTAAAATCTCAGAATTTGTCAATTTTATCCCTTAATCTAAGTTTTTCATGAATTGGGGAAAGACTGCTGTTACTTAATTTTTTTCTCCAAAAAAGTCTCAGGAGCTTATAGAATACCAATTTGATGGACAGTCTCTGCCTTGTGTCTTTATATGGCATAGACAGTAAATTTATATTTCCTTATCCAATAAAGTTTTCATTTTACTAAATTGTCACAATGAATGATTTCAATATTATATTTCTATAACTTTGTGGTAGAAGAAACTATAATACTCATTCTTTTTCATTTGATGAAATTATTATTTAAGGACATGTATTATTAAAATGACAAATTATAGACATCACAAGGAGTTCTGAGAAATTCACGTACAGTTTTGTCAACCTTAAAGTGGAGAGATGGTCTTAGAATCATGACGAAGCCTATATTTATTTTTAGTGTCATTATAAAGTATAAATTTGGTATATGATCTCTCTTGAATATCATTCTTGGATATTTAAATTTGGAAATGTTAGCAGCAATTGATAATAAGGTAGTCTCAAATATAAGCCTGTCTACATCATATAAAAATGATATTAAAATTTATAGCTACCCCATATTTTAAAAATTGGGCATTCAGTATCCTTCCCAGAGTTACCAGTAGAGTATTTGATAAATGATGAGGGTAAGAATAAATTCCAAATTGTTGGGTTCCAAAGCAAACTTTATATGTCTAATTATGCTTACACAGCTACCAGGATATTTTATATATTCTATTTTCTTAAGATTGGTGATTATTTCTTCTTTTAGAAAACATGCATTAGAGTCATAAATATTACTAAAGAATATTAAAAAATAAATATATAATTGCACAGGAGTATGGATAGATCTACACACTTTAGAAAAGTAACCACTTTTTTTTAACTTTAAAGGATAGAAAACTATTTCCTTCTCTTGTAAAAATCAACTTATAGTTAATTTAAAATTTCCTTGTTTCTATAAATTTTCTGTTGCATCCAAGTAAGATGCATGATATGTAGGCAGGGAGGGAAAACTTAACCTTGAATTCCTTTAGTCAGAAGTTTTCTGTCTTAGTTTGCTGCAACAATATTACCTGGTTCCATTCTAATATCATCAGGTAGGCTAGGGAATTTTAGAATGACTAAAGTTAAGTATAGCATGAATACTAAAATAATAATAATAACCTTAAACTCTTGATACTGTTATATCCATGGCATTATCTGGGTTTCTGAAATTAAAATAGAACATTGTTAAAACCTAACAAAATGTTTTGGCCTATTTAAACCCTGTTTCCTAGCTATAACTTTCCTATATATAGATTATAATTTTATTGAGTTTTATAGCATAACTTAATATGCCCTGCGATCCTAGAAACAAAATATTACTTGCATGTGATGAAAGCACGTTTGAGTAGCTGTATGTTTAGATTTATTTCTTATTTTAAATGTATGAAATTCTTGCTATGCTCTGTCACTGTGTTCCATTTGAAGTGCAGGTAGCCTGAAAAAGAAGCTTCAAATTGAAAATGCGTTTTTGTTTTTGGAAAAGCTATAAAAAAATAGCTTTACAGGAAAATGTCAGTGGAAAAACGAAGAACAAAAGTTTTGCCTTAATAAACTCATTTGCATATCAGCCACTGTAACAATATTACCATTGTTTCTCTACCTGCATTGCACTCAGGTCACCATATTTAAAAATATAATTTATAATTATATTTACTTTTTTAATAATTTACTTTCATGACTATTGCTGAAAAAATCATGTGTCTCCATTTGCACTTAGAGTTTTTGAGGCCCGTTTCTGTTTCCATGTAATTATCCCAAATTTTTTACTTCTTGACCTTATTAGTAGAACAACTACTTTAAAAAAATTAATAGACTACACTTTTTAGAGCAGTTTTAACCTTAACAGAAAAATTTAGTGGAAAGTCCAAGGGAGTTGCAGTATACAATTGACCCTTCATATCTGCAGGATCCGCAGCCTCAGATTCAACCAACCAAGGATTGAAAATATTTGAAAAAAAAAAAAAAAAATCCCAGAAAGTTCCAAAAAGAAAAAACTCGTATTTGTTGTGTGGTAGCAACTATTTACATAGAATTTACATTATATTAGGTATTATAAGTAATACAGAGATGTTTAATGTGTATGGGAGGATTGCATAGGGTATATGCCAGTACTACGCAATTTTATATAAGGGACTTGAGCACCCCTGGATTTCGGTATCTGCGGGAATCCTGGGACTAATTTCCAATGGATACTGACGGTTGACTGTACCCTTTCTTGTCCCTACTTCTCCTGCCCCCCACCCCAGCACACAGTTTCTCCTATTAACATCTTGCGTTAGTATGGTAGAGTTGAAGTCCATAGTTTACATTAGGATTCGCTTTCAGTGCTTTTACAAATGTATAATGATATTTATCCATCATTGCAGTGTCATACATAACAGCTTCCCGGCCCTAAATATCCCCTCATGATGTGTTCTACCTCATCCTTCCTTTCCTCCCTGTGCATCTCTGGCAACCATTAATCTTTTAACTGTCTCTGTAGTTTTGCCTTTTCCAGAATGTCATATACTTGAAATCATGGAGTATGTATAGCCTTTTCAGATTGTTTTTTTTTCATTTTGTAATATGCATTTAAGCTTTCTTTATGTCTTTTTGTGATATGATACCTCATTTCTTTTTATATAATATGGGTATACCACAGTTTGTTTATTCATTCTCCTGTTGAAGAACATCTTGATTGCTTCCAAGTTTTGGCAATTATGAATAAAGCTGCTATAAACATTTGTGTGTAGATTTTTTTTTTTATAGATATGAGTTTTTAGCTCATTTGGGTAAACGCCAAGGAGTGTGATTGCTGGATCATATGGTAAGAGTATGTTTAGTTTGAAAGAAACTGCCAAACTGTTTTCCAAAATGGCTGTACTATTTTCCATTCCACTAGCAGTGGATGAGAGTTCCTGTTGCTCTACATCCTCATTAACATTTGGTGTTGTCACTGTTTTGGATTTTAGCCATTCTAATAGATGTGTAGTGGTATCTCATGGTTGTTTTAATTTGCAATTCCCTAATGACATACCATTATATCCCCCCCTCAAATTCATATCTTGAATTTCTAACCCCCCAGTACCTGACAGTGTGACCTTATGACCTTATTTGGAGTTATGGTCTTTACAGAGTTAATCAAGTTAAAGTGAGGTTATTACAGTGGGTCGTAGTCCAATATGACTGGTGTCCTTATAAAAAGGGGAAGTTCGGACACAGATATGCATAGAGGGAGAATGCCATGGGAACATGAAGACTGCCATCTATAAGCCAAGAATTGAGGCCTGGAATCTGATCCTACCCTCACAGCCCTCAGAAGGAACCAGCCCTGCCAACACCTTGATTTCAGACTTTGACCTCCAAAACTGTGAGACGATTAATTTCTATTAAGTCATCCAGTTTGTCATACTTGGTTATGGCAGCCCTGGCAAACTGATACACATTTGATTGATGTTCAGCATCTTTTCATATGCTCATATGTTATCAGCTTATCTTTTTAGGAAGATGTCTGCTCAGACCATTTGCTCATTTTTTTAATTGAGTTGTTTGTTTTCTAGTTGTTGAATTTGAGTTTTTTGTATATTTAGATTACTAGTCCTTTATCATATATGTGTTTTCCAAATATTTTCTCCCTATCTGTAGCTTTTTTTCTTTCATGGATTGTGCTTTTGGTGTTGTATCTGAAAAGTTATTGTCAATTCCAAGGTCACCTAGATTTTTCTATATTCTGGGAGTTTCGTAACTTTGTCTTTTTTCTATTTTGAGCTCATTTTTATAAAAGGTTTATTGTCTGTGTCTAGATTTTTTTTGGGGGGGGGATATGGATGTCCAATTAGGCCAGCACCATTTGTTGAAAAGGCTATCCTTTCTTCATTGAATTTTGTTTGCTTCTTTGTCAAAGATCAGTTGATTACATTTGTGTGAGTTTGTTTCTGGTCTCTCTGTTCTCTTCCATTGGTCAATTTTTCTGTTCTTTGACAGATATCACACAGTCTTGAATACTGTTGCTTTATAGTAAGTAGTAAGTCTTAAAGTCTGATAGAGTCAGTCTTCCAACTTTGTTCTTCTCCTTCAATACTGTGTTGACAATCCGGCTGACATTATTTACTGACAGTAAATTAACATGTGAGTTTGAATGACTTGAGTTTGTAAGGTTTTCCTTACACTTTCCAATTTACTTATAAATGATAATGTTTATTCTTATATCCCATGAAATAGTAGACTAGAAAAAAGGTATAAATATAGAACTTAGTTCTGTAATTTTGAGTCATATTACTTTCATTATGTTGTATCTCTGAGAAGGACTAACTGATAAAATGTTATATACATGGCATAATTTAGGATGATAAGTGATTGTAAAATGAATAGGACCATTACATAAGGAGTTATAAACATCAATGTAATAGGATCCTGTATTCTCTAAAAGTGTGACATTTAAACAGATAACGTTATGTATTATTTAGTCATGTAAAATACTGATACCTTAATTTATTTAAAAAGATATACCTAAGTTTTCAGAGAATTCCCATTAAAGATTAATTTAAATATTAAATAAATGGAAAGGGCATGATTCAATTTGGGGGAAAGCCCAAAGTTATTAAGCTATAAATCAAGGCAGAATATTCTTTAAAGTTGGGTTTCAGGTTACTCCAATATGAATATCGAAAATGTTCCTTTAAAACAATAAATGTTTTAACCTGTTTTTTCTTTTTCCTTCCCTGTAGCCTTTTTGTTCTGCAAGTTTGGTGTCTTATTTAGGGGATTCTACTTTTTAGTTTCTATACAACCTAGTATTCTCCACAAATGTATAAAATATTTATATTTGTTCGTATTTGTAATAAGACCTAGTATTATTTACAAATGTTCAAAATATTTCTGTAACTTTTATACAAGGGGAAATATGAAGAATTCCTTATAAAATACCCATAGTTATATAATTACTAGTAGTTCTTAAGAATAAGAAAAATATGATAATGCAGCTATTCAGCCTGATAGTCATAGAATATTTTAGAGAGATGAAAAGTAAAAAATCACTTACTAGCTCATTGCTGTTAACCATTTCATAATATAGTATGACTTGAGATGGAGAATGAAGTGGGAATGCAAACATGAAGTGATTTTATTTTTCTCCAATCTGACCTTTGTTTGTGATTGGTCAAATCAGGTTTTTGTTTGTTTCTTTACTCATCTCGAGGAAATGTCAAAGCTTTCTGGACACTTCAGAAAATCAGTTTAATCTGACTAGTTTGAATTTTAACCTCATAGCCCAATTTAAAACTCAGCTTTCCCCCTTCTACTCAGTGCCGCTTAGGCTGTTCTAGGAGATTGTAGTGTGGAAAGGGTTGAATACAGTCATTCAGTCTGCGCACTCCAGTGAGTAGAGAGTGATCTGCTCTTTCATTTATATTCCTTTCTCCTCCTGGGTGAGAGAGATAGAAAGGGAAAAGATTTTCCTACTTTAGTGGTGCCCTTTTTGTTTCTTTTTCTATCTCTGGTCATCTGAGTAACACTGACTAGACCTCATGCCTTCTGTGGGGAAAGAGAGGCAAATACTACTGTTGATGTGGCATGTGTGTAAAACTTTTTTTGGGAGGATGAGATATTTTTGCAGAGTCACACTATCCAGTTTGTCTTTTTCTACTCTTTCGAAGTTTCTCCTTCTCCAGTACGCCCACAGCCTCTGGCTGCTGGGATCCCCATTGTGTGGAGGCTCAATCCAGCTACTTTGTTAGTCACACTCTTTGCTGTTATAAATAGTGAGTCCAGTTCTCTCTACCCTGTTTTCCAATCCACATCTTTTTTTCCTCTCCTCATATAGGCATGGGTAGTAGGTATGGGCATGGGATGATAAGCAAGTCTAAACACAAGCAGAAATCCAGCCGAAAGATGAGATACCAGTCTTCCATTCTTGCCAATCTTTCGACCCGCTCTGACTTGATTTAGACTCTTGGAAATAGCACTATCCAACTACGTTAAGTCAGTGAAGCAAACTCTGATGATTGACTCACTCAAGGTGGGCAGGGGTGGGCAGTTCTAGGGTAAAGAGGAACTGAGGAAGGTAAAGATGTTTCGGTTATTGTGGAGAGGTAGTTGGCTCTCACTTGTTTAGGCTGTCTTTTGAACGTGAAATACTTGATTGGTGACTCTTTGTTCTCAGTCTTGGGTTGTAATGCCAATCCCTGGCAATGGGAAAAGTCCCACCTGTTAGTCTGTTATGTAAATTTTATTATAGTCTTGCGAGTACTGCCATTCTTGTTGGCTACCATCAGTTCCACCATTTGTTCCCATCTCAGGGCTTTGCTCTCACTGTTCCATCAGTGTTCTTACCCCAGATAGTCAGTCTGTAGACTCCTGCCACTTCATTCTTCATTCATATAATGCTGCTTCCTTGGGTTTTCTTGTACACTGTTAAAATAGTGTATTGGTCACTCTCTTCCCATGGCTTGCTTTACTTTTAGTTCATATGTGAATCATTTTCTTACATTTTATTATATATTTAATAGTTTATTATCTGTCTTTTCTATTTACATATAATCTTTTTTTTTTTTTTTTTTTTTTGCGGTACGCGGGCCTCTCACTACTGCGGCCCCTCCCGCTGCGGAGCACAGGCTCCGGACGTGCAGGCCCAGCGGCCATGGCTCACGGGCCCAGCCGCTCCGCGGCATGTGGGACCCTCCCGGACTGGGGCACGAACCCACATCCCATGCATTGGCAGGCGGACTCTCAACTACTGCGCCACCAGGGAAGCCCTGCATATAATCTTAAAGAGAGCAAGTCACTGGCTTCTTTGTTCAGTGCTTTGCCCAGTGCCTAAAATGGGACCTGATGCATAGGAGACAGTTGATTTTTTTTTGTTTTTGTTGAGTGAATTAATGAATGAATGGATGCTAGTTTCTATACTCAAACTTTAGGAATAGCTTTGATTTATCTAACAATGTTTACCCTTCTAGTGTTTTACAGAGTAGTATACTTTAAAAATTTTTTACAGATCTTTTGTTATTCCTAACTATGTATTCCCATTGTTGCCATCCCAGTTGAACCATCTACACCTTTAGTTCATTTTCCATGCTGCTGCTAGAAATTATTTTTATAAAATACTTCTCAAAATGCCATCCTCTGGAATAAAATATTCAAAAATTCCTTAGCATAATTGGGCCTATGCCTCTTGTCCTTCTCCTCACTGACCCCTCCGTGTACTCTATATTCTAGTCTTATTCTTTTCATTGCAGTACTCTGAATGCTTAATATGTTTCTCTTCTACTTCTGTATCTTTACTTAAATCCTGTACCATTTGTTCTTACTGCTATATATTTTATTAGTGTGTGAATACATAAAATATGACTCCTATCATGAGAAGACTCTAGGAAAGGTACTTGACATTTGAAGTGATTGGGAACCAACTATATAGTTGCACTGTATGCTATTATTTCAGATATATTTACCAACCTCTTCCTTCACTGAGCATCTTTAATACATGGTAACAGTTCATTTGTCATAAAAGTTACCACAATCTTGAAGAGCACCGTGCACATGATTTTGTAATGATGTTGGTAATATTGTGAATTCATTTTAAAGGTAAGGCTAATCTACATGTTGTAACACAAGGATTCTTTTTAAAGGTGTTGTGTATGTATGAATGTTTGTTGTATCTTTTATCTTCAGAAAACTAACCTGAGTAAAGAAAATGATACGTGAAAGTAAAGTATTATATGTATAACTTTTTCAGAAAATATGTTTCCTTGATAGATTCTTCACATTTAGATTTTTTTGTTTGTTTGAAAGGCAAGACTGATAAAGGAGGTGAAATTATTTTATATAAACAGTTGAAGCCAAATGTTTTTCATATCTGAGCCTTTTCCAAGTAAGTACTGTGTCATAGAAAGGACCGGTGTGGCTTTTGGGGAAATGTAGATTCTAGGAGTATGTAGCAGTGTTCCAAAACTTGTATTTAGCATTTTTGTATCTAAAATAATGCAGAAATGTATAGCTTGTGATGTTGATGTCTTTTAGAAGACACACCTAAATAAAAGTAGAAGACGCAGCTAAGTAAAAGTAATATATTATGAAGTTATGTAGCAGTAAATAAAGATGGGACCCTATAAGGAAGTTTTATTTTTTTGACATAGCTCTTTTGAACAATTACTGCTGTTACTGATAATAATAGGTCAGTATTAGGTGCTTTATGTGAGTTATTTCATTTCATGGTTGGAACATTCCTGTGTCTGCTACTCATTTTACATAATGAAGTGCTCAGATTTAGGCATTTGATATAAATGATTACTGCTGCTTATTCAATTGGGTGTCTTCATATCATTTATCAGTAGTTCCTTAAACTTTTTTTGGAAAATCACAGAGCCTTTTGAGAACCTGACAAAAGTCCATTTCCCCTAGAAAAAAATGTACTTATACACCTGCATAATATGTCTTTATTTTAGCCTGCACTTTTGCAGAGTTCTTAGGTTTCCTAATTCCCATAAGTAGACCCCAGATTGGGGATCTCTGATCCATGTCTTTTAATAAAGAGACTGGAAAACGCTGTACTTTTTTCTTCCTTTATGATCTCTTGTCACTTAAAGGAAATAATATTCATTTACATTATGCCTTATTATAGAAGGAATTTAAGAAAGCTGAAGGGAATTGTCGGCTACCTCTAACTTCAGTGAATATATGCCAGAATAAATTCTGTTATGGCAAGTGAGATTCAGATAGGTTTGATGGATGGGACACTTTTTAATGGTCATATTTGTTGGACTTCACATCAAAGCATTCTCAGTCTGTTTCAGGAACCTAAATGTGATATTTTGAAATAATGTAATCAGTTACCTCTTCAGATTAGCATAAATATAGTAGCTGTGCCTAGAGATAGAAGATTAGAAAGATAGTACCTTCAAGCCTAGTGATTCAGTGATATTTCTCAGAGAATAATTTTTGGATTTTATCTTCTGATTCCATCAAAGGTAAATCATGTAGAAAGGGTGTTGTTTTGTAATAAAAGTAGGTTATAGTAATAATTTTATGTATTAATGAGCTAAAGTTACCATATAATTGGTTAATTCATTGTTTATATGGGTTAAGGATGAAGATGTGTTTAGATCCTGACTCATTGTGACTTTGGAGAAGAGAAGTTGTCATTTTATAATGAGGTCACTTTTAAAGCTCCCTTTTATGAAAAATAACCATTGCTAGTAGTTGAGGACTGGTTATTTTATAAAATTTTTAATATGAAGTAATTAAGAATTTCAGAATGTTTTTTCTTTACAGTTCGTTTTAGATATTTTCATGTTACTTATTTATACTTCAGGTTTGATATCTCACCTATTTTTTTTTTTTACCCCTTGAATTGTTAAAACAGAAGTATTAAATTGGCTGAACAGAATAAAGAATCATACTGTATACATTTGCCTGGTTTTAGGTAAATTACTATAGAAATAATGTTATAAATCAGTATATAATGCTTGGGTTTAATTTTTTAACATATGTTTTAACAGTGATTTCTAGTTATATTGTGAATTGAATAACTGTATTTCTATTTTTTCCTTCTCATTCTTAACATTCAATTTTTAAGTGAATAGTAGCCCATCTGTGTAGGGCTCTTGTGACTGAATGATGTATTCTGCTTTGCTGTGGCACAGTTTTCAGACAGCCACTTTTGTTGTTAAATGTTTTCATTTTCTATAGTACTTTTCATCCCTGTATATATGTACAGGAGTCACTTCACCCACCACCGAATTGCAGCCACTTCTGAGGTGGAACGCAGCAACTGTTTAACAGCGCACTTTCCCCTAGGTGCTGACAGCTGTAGAAGAAATTGTACATGGTCCTGTACAGAAGGTATTTCTCCACTGTGCCATCTGCAGAGTGAAACTGACTAGGAGTACTACATAGACTGTAAGTTTCTTGTGTACCCGCCCTAGACTGGAAAACCCAATATGAGAGAATAACGAAAAACTGGGAAGCATCATTTAAAAATGTATTGAGGTCAGTTAAACTTAGTGCTGCTCTCCCTGGCTCTAAATTTTATTTTAAGGTCATCTAATTTGTGATTGGTACTGTTTAAATAACAAACAAATGGATGCATTGCTCAGAAATGATTTTATTCTAAAAGCAAATGTAACTAAAATGCTTTTATAAATACTTCACTTTTAATGCAACTTAAGAGAATCAATTTGTTTTTAAATATTTTTCAAATAACCAAATCAGTATTATATGATTTTAGAGCTGTGTTCTTAAAGGAGCAAATCAACTTATAATTCAACAGAAACATCCTAATTAGCTTTCCTTGCAGTGTTGTATGCCTTAGTCTTAATACTTTCACTCTTCTCATGAAAGTTTTGCAACAAAGCCAGTTTGTGATGAATATAGTTTTGATTTTTTGTTTTAGAAGCATTGCGTTTGAACTTTTTAACATATTGAAAGAAAGCGTGGGAGAGAATAAATAGTAAATATTTGAACTTCCACGTAACTTATTTTAGTCTCTCCCTCCCATTTAACTGTTTAATGATTTCCTTTTTTCCTTTTGTAAAAGCAATTTTACAAGAATGCTGCTTTTGTAATAGTTTGGCATGGTTATGACTTATAGGATAGGAAAATAACATTAGGAACTGCTGTGTCTATTTTTAAACAATATGATATGGATTGTTATATTTCATTGTTTTGCTTTTTTTGAGTCAGTTGTATGACTTACTAGTTATCTTTGTGTGTGTGTTGTGTGTGTGTGTGCATCTATAGACGTTTCTGTGGCAAGAAATTAGGGTCTCAGTCATTAGAAAGTCTTAATCTTATAAAACAGTGTCATTTGTTTTAGGTAACTTTAAAGTATGTGTCATAACTTAAATGATATTTGTGTACATCTCTATACTGTAGGTTCTCAGTGAAAGCAGATAAAAGCCTCTCTGGGCCACAGTTTGTTTACTTGTAAAATGAGGTGGGTGGAAGAAATTATTTTCTAGAGACCTTTAAGTGTTTTCTGTTTAACTCAGTGGTAGAATTCTATGTATTGAGAATTGTACCTTACATTATGTAACCAAGATATTTTGGTGCAAGTGATTTTGTTCCAGTTAGAATATTATTTGTACTAGTTAAATACAGAGTGATGCTATTTTAGAATCAAAAGAGGAGTTCTGATTTCCTACAAAGATTTTAAACTGTCTCTAATTTTATAGTGGAGTTACCCCCAATGTTTTGAAATAATTTTTTTGAGAAATAATACAGTATGATTCTCATCAGGGAGCATCAAGCAGATTAGAAAAAGCTAGACTTTATTTACATTCAGAAAAGAATGCACTTAAATATTACCAAAAAACTAACATTTTAAGGAGATTTTACCCCTTACTTGCATAGACTTAATACTTTACTCAGTAGTCAAAGCGTTAAAAAAGTGAACATTAGTATTTTAAAAAATATAGTTTAGACATAATATAATATACTTACGTACCTCTAGCAAGAGGGTATTTTATCAGTATGTGAAATATTCGATTTGCTATAACTGGTTCCTTTGTATTTTCTGCATGCAGTGTAAGTATTACTTAATCCCATTCATCTTATTAACTGAAGTAATCATATTTGACAGAATAGGCCGTATGTTTTATATATTATTTTACTGTGTTGGTGAAAAGGTACAAACTATACCTGTGGTGCATATGTGAGTATATATTTTTCAGTTACACAGGATATTTAATTGTTATATATTAGATCTTCCATGGATGATGAAGTTTAACAACTTATTAGATTCATATGAAACTTATACTTTAATATACTCCCAGTATATGGTATTTGGAAGAGGGAATTATATGGAAACTTTCATTTTTATTTAATACACTTGTGTACTATTTGAATTTAATGAACATGTACTACTTGTGTAATCAAAAATAATGTTGGTGTTTCAGTTCAACTGTATATTTGAAACGTTAGTTTATTTAGAAATTATCCTCATTGCATAAAGTATCTTATCGATATCTAATATCTCTATTTAATTGTTTATTTTCCAAGAGAGTACTCTTCATCATATTCTGAAGAACTAGAATTGTGGTCAGGCTTATTATTTAATTTATACTCTCTTAATAATTTGGCATTCAGAAATAAATACTAAATCAAGAGCAGTTAATCTTAATGAAACCTTTATTTTTTCATCCTCCCCCATTATAATTTTCTATTTGAAATAGGAAAAATGAATCAAATGCATAGATAATAGAAATTTCTAAATAATTATATGTACTTATACTTCCAGCAATAATGTTCTAGCAACATCTAGCTTTCAATTAAAGATTTTAAAAAGAAATATTAAGACTAGCTGAAGAAATAAGTGAAAATGATGAGAAAATAAGCTACAGAGAAGTATACTTTGTAGATTTTAATTTAAATTAATTTTAAAGAACATACATTTTTAAATGGAGTTTCAATATATATTTTTACATTTCAGGTACTCTTCTCAGTTTTACAAAGTACATACTCTGTCTTTTAAATTAGAGACATTTTTAGATCCATCCCAAACAGATTGTTAAAAAATTGTCTTACCAAATTTGTCTGAACAAATTTTTGTGATATATTATAGGGAGATAAAAAACCTTTCAAATATATTTCCCAAATAACCTCTGGCAAATATATTGAGATAAAATCATCATATAATTACCTCAATCTTTGCTATATCTTATTTTATATATATATTAATTCCTGTCTGTTTTCATGAATTCTGCAGGTATTTCTCATTATAAATCGAATTAGTTGAAAATTTTAAATGTGTAAGTTTGCTTAAAGAACTATTTAATGCCACAAATCTTTTATCTTTAATACTGAATTAGCAAGCATTATTACTTAAAACATTTTCTTAACTCTGAAATTTCAATGTGTTGTATGTAATATTTGTGGTGTGTGTGTGTGTGTGTGTGTGTGTGTGTGTGATCTTCCTAATGTATTTTCTGAAGCATGGTTGGCATCCTGATTGCCAGGACTTTGTAGCTATTTAATCAAGTGTAACTTAACAAATTTAAGGTTTTTTTGTTTTGTTTTTTCAATCTGTTAATTGGAAATCATTACACCTACCTCACAGGGTTGTTGTGAGGAAAAAACAATCAAACATGTGAAAGAGTGCTTAGCATATACTAGATACGCAGTATATGAAAAATGAGTGTTACTAAAACCTTTCAGTGGCCTCCATTGTTCTTTTGATAAAATCCAAATTCCCTGTCCAGGTATTGATCTGGCTCCTCAACTTTATTTCTTTCCTTGTAGACTGCATGTATTGATTGATTGATTGCTACTGAACTTTTACAGTTCCCAGAATATGCCATGCTTTCTTTGGGCCTTTGCCTGCCTGCAGCATTCTTTCCAACCACTCACATACCCCTTAATCCCTAGGCTACTATCATCTGTATAACTCAACCTAATCCTTTAGACCTAACTTATTTTTTTTAATTTTTAAAATTTATTTATTTATTTTTATTTATTTATTGTCGGCTGCGTTGGGTCTTCGTTGCTGCGCGCAGGCTTTCTCTAGTTGTGGTGAGCCGGGGCTACTCTTCTTTGTGGTGTGTGGGCTTCTCATTGCGGTGGCTTCTCTTGTTGCGGAGCATGGGCTCTAGGCACGTGGGCTTCAGTAGTTGTGGCATGTGGGCTTAGTAGTTGTGGCCCATGGGCTCTAGAGTGCAGGCTCAGTAGTTGTGGTGCACGGGCTTAGTTGCTCCATGGCATGTGGGATCTTCCTGGACCAGGACTCGAACCTGTGTCCCCTGCATTGGCAGGTAGATTCTTAACCACTGCGCCACCAGGGAAGCCCTTAGACCTAACTTTAATTTCTCTTTAACTGAGGTGTTTCCTACTGCTTCATCCTTTATACTTTTGTTAGGTGACCCTTGTACATGATCCTGTAGGCTTTGCTTATTCCAGTTCTTGTGTGTTTCTTTCTGTAAACTCCTTGAAGGTGGAATCTGCCTTTAACTTCTTTTTCCCAGTACTTAACAGAGTTTCTGCAACTCAGGACATGAGTGAACATTTAAAAATAGATGTAAGTTCTCCCTAAACAAATTCACAGTATGTACATGATTATGTGATTGGTACTCCTTTAAAAAAATAACTTTAATTTTTCTATATTTATAGACTAGATTTCAGACTTCACAATAATCACATCAAAATTATCGCTTTATAATCAGACTACTTTGCCCACCATTTAGCACTCTCTGTGGGTTTATTAAAAGAGATGGACTCACCAGGGTACAAGCAGAAAGTTACTTTATTTTTTTCTGTCACTGTACCCAAAATCCCATTTTTAATATTATTTTTTCTGTCTCAGTGCTGTTCAAGTACCTATCCTTGTTCTGCCCTTCCCTTGCTCTTCTTCCTTTTTCTCCTCCTCTTGCTCTTCTCTCTCTCTTGTTCTTTTGTTTTCTCTGTCATTCCTTCTTTACTCACTCTCTGGCATTGCAAAATAGACTGTTTTCAGGCAGTAAAAAAACAGGCTAAGAAATTAAAATTCCAAACTGTCATCCAATGTAAAATTTCTCCCTTACATCAGCCTTACTCAAAGCAGTCTTAAAACTCTGAGTGGGGAAGGGGAACAGGACATGTCAACTAGTAGACTTTTGTATTAATTTCTTTTGCCTTATTTTTCCTCCCTACACACTGTGCAGCTCCTGGGTCTTCCAAAGATTCAAGATTAGAAATAGAGAACAACTAATTGGTAGTAAAGGTATGTTGGAAATCTGAATGGATTCTTTCTCTTGCTTTTTGGGGTTTATCAAAGATTCCTACTGTCTGAGGATAACCCAGTTGTAATTTGATACTTCCTTTGTCTTCCTTTGACTACCTTCCTTAGTCTCTGACTTTCTGGTCTACCTCCAGCCTCTTTCTTCTGGGGTTATCTTGTTCCTTTTGTAGTCCTTTGGGTAAAGTTTCTTTAAAAATGGCTCAGGGCTAGTTCCTTTCCCAGGGATCCTTATCTGTCCTATGGGAAAATGTAATTCTGTACTCCACAATCTCTGAAATGGAATTCTTGGCCATTTCTGAGGTAGTAGCCTGGAGTGAGGTCATCTTGCCCTCTTGCCTTTAGATTTTTTTTTCAGACCAAAGTCCAGTTCCTGTACCATTCCTTAAGTGTCCTGTATTCTGAAGGGCATAAGCCAAAATCTGAGTGAATCATTGTTCTATTCCTTCCCCAAACAATTTATAAACTCCCCTCCTCCAATAGATGCTTATATTTTTTTATGTGAATGATAGACTAAAGGATACATGAGCAATTATTGGCCACATTCTTTCCAAGTGTTGCATAGATGATGTATCACCTCAGCTCTAGTACTTGGAACCTATTGTTCTCAGCTTTGGGTCCTTAGCAGAAACGGAGAAAACAGGAAAATTCCCATTTTAATATCCTTTTAAATCACATGCACTGAGGCCATTATGGGGAGCTGGCATATCTATGAATGTTCATCCATTTCTGTATCTCCATACGTTGTCTTAGGCTATTCTGTGAGTTTGGAATGTTCTTTCTAGCTTTTCCTCCTGATAGAATCTTACTCAGTCTTCGATGTCCAATTTAGGTGAAGTCTTTATTGGTCTTGGCAGTTAGAATAAATGCTTTTCTCTAGTGTGTTGTGTGTTCTCACTAATACTTTGTTTAAAGTATTATTGTATTATGTATAAATATGTCTGTCTTCCTATTAGATTGTGAGCATTTTTAAGACAGCTACTGACTTATTTCTTGGTGAATCCCTTACTGCTGTTCTCTGTTATGTATTCAGTATATTATTTGCTGAATTAATGAATCTCTTCTAAACACAGAGATTGGGGTTTATAATATTACTGTTGAGTAATTAATACTTCTGTTTTTATTTATGTATATCCTTAGTCCAAAAATATTTGAGGGTGCAAGAATTATTTTTTATGCCTCTGATTTTTTTCTTTTTAAGCCAGTGGTATTGCCCTTCATTCATTCTTAGGCAAGTGCATTTTAGGTTTTAGTTGTGTTTTGGCTCAGTTGATCTTCTTCCATTTCCGTTGCATCTCTTTGTTTTTCTTCCTTGTTTTATTACAATTGATAGAGTGTCAATGATGATTAAATAAGGATAACCAGGTAATCCAAGCAGGTTCAGGTTGAAAGTTAGGGGAAAAAAAACCAATTTCTTTCCATTATCAGTTTTTCTTTTCTTTCTTTCTTTCTTTTTTTTTTTAAAATTCTTCAAGGTTTCAGATTGTATCACAAAATGTGGTCAGAAATGGTGAAAAATCAAGCTGTTGGTCACCAAGAACACTGGTTATGAGAGAGTAGCATTCCTATAACAGAAAATTAAATTGAAGTTGTATTTGTTGGGAGTAAAGTGCTGTTTCAGTCAGACTTTATTGTATTGTTATTTTGAGTGATTGCTGTGCAAAAGTGACTTAAACAGTTTGGAATGCAGCATTGAATTTCTGCCATTCTTCAACATAATTTAATGCAATCTTTATTGCTGAAATGTAGCCAAAAGTAGGATTCTTTAATATGTATTGTCAGGTAAATATATGATAATTAGATAATTCCCAAGTCAAAAGGGTATTGTAAGTAGAAATAATTGAAAAATTCCTTTGATGTTTAAAAATCTTTTTTTTTTCTGGAAAAATTCCTTTGATGTTTAAAAATCTTTTTTTTTCACAGGCAGTTTTTCTGGAAAGTTCCAAATGAGTATAGCTAGTATACTAAGAAGTAAAATAGAAAAAAAATGTGTTCTCTTGAAATCAGATCATTAAAGTTTGAGAGAAGATAAATCAATTATCAATAAAATATCAATAAAAATTAAAAAAATAATTTTTTGCTCCTATTTCCACATTGCTATTAAATATGGATTATCTCATTTAAAATTTCAAAGAAAGATTTTTACCTTATTTACTAACTTTCACCAATATAACTAGTGACACTTTAATACTTAATTTTTGATTTTTATCAATTAATACTTCCTAGCCTAGGAATCTTAGTGAATGGATGTTCTGACCTTTATGTCAGGTGAAATGGTAAATATGACAAATCTCAGGATCAGATGAATTTCAAGCAGCATTGATGCAAGGAATTGTAATATATGTGATTACTTTATGAAGTCATATTTCTTATACCAATAGACTTTTGTATTTGTGTTTTCATAAGAAGGAACAAACTGTAAAATATGACAAAGTGCATCTAGGTATCAAGAAACTATTTATTCCTGCTACTTTACTCTTTTCCCAACCATTGCAGTAATTCAAAATTCTATTTACTTTACAAAATTAGTAAAATTAATTATTCTTGTATTTTTCACTTAGTTTAAGGTGAATATTGCTATGTGATGGAAGTTTGATATTAGAAAGAACAAATTTCTATTTTTCTAAGTTTTCATGAGCATATTTTGGAAAACTAAAATTCAGGAGTGTTTTTAGGAAGCATCTGGTATGTATAGCCACCAGTCATCATATAGGAAAATTAATACTTAAAAATATAGTTTTTCAAAATATACTATCTGAAATATATTTCTCTTTTAAAATTTGTCATTCTGTTTTTCTTTTTCCTTTTAAATGGTTCTTTCTGTTTTTTAATTGTGATATTGTCTAGGACTTTAGTATAGAAACCGTTTCAGTGGGTCAAGTAAAATGTTAAAAATTAAATAGTAAAGAGCTCTAAAATTCATCAGAAACCTACTTCTTTATTTTATACTTAATGTTAGTGCTCCACAGCATAATACCTTACTCATGTTGCGGAGGTAAACGCAAATAATAAGAAAATTGGCCATTAATTGATATTTACTTTTTACGCTTCTTTTTGAAATTCTATCTCCACATTTTCCCACTGTGCTGCAGGTTGTGACAGATTCAGCTTGTCTGAAACCAAACCAGATCTTTAGTTTTCCATTCTCATTCTGCCTCCGAACCGAAATCATTCTTGCTGTGGCTTCACCATAAACCTGTGACGTAGGGTCAAAATATTATCTCTCTCTTCTCTCCTTTGATTTGAATATCATTCTATTTATTTCCAGATTCTAAAATTGTTTTGCTTTTAAGATGTCTTAAATCAGTATGCTTCATTCTATATTTACTGATAAAACTCTAGTTCATTACTTATCACTTACCAAGATTTGTGTACTAGTTTTGTCTTTCTATTTATATTACATTTTCCTTGAGAGTAGAAACCACATATTATTCACATTTGTGATTTCCATAGAGAATATTCTCAGTAAATCCTTTCTAAGTTCACTCAATTAATTGTGAGATAGTTGATTCTTGGTATTTAACTCTTAAAAATATTGAATGGATTGCCAAAACACAGGTCAGTCCCACATTTAAAATCAGTCACACATTATTCCAACTAGATAATTTTCCTATTAATGTTAACACTACCAGGAAAGTACCTTAAATTAATTCTGAACAATAACCTATTAAGAACACTTGGCTTGGTACTAACTATGTGAAAGCAAATTTTACTGGCCTTATGCTAGTATATATGCTAGTTTGTAGGCTCCTATTATAACTTACACACTGAGTTCAGTCTTTTTTTCCTTTGATCCCATTTTTAAAATATGGAGTTACAGGCAGTTTTGAGAAAATAATTTTAGCAGAAGACAACTAATGGGTTAGTTCTCTTTTTACGTTAGTCCCTTTCTAGTTCTTTTAGACATATGTAATACAAATGGGAAGCAAGTTTCTTTTGAAGTCAACTCAACTCCCAGTCCCACTGTGGATCTGATTTATCCTAGTAAAATGCAGTGGCCTCCTAAGAAGAGTAATATCCAAGAACATGCACGGATTGCTTACCATATGCCTTTTCAGCCTCTTCCCACATCACCTGTGGACATTAACTTGCCAGAGGTGAAGCTCCTGCCAGATCTGTGATACAATCAAATGAAATAACTCAAGACTATTCTAGACAGATAAGCAATCACACATGTACAGAAAACAAAAACAAAAAAACAGCCTTACCCTAAGTACCAGGGAATTGGGTCAATAAAGGAAAACTGAATTGGAAGATTTTTAATAGAAAAACAATGGAAACAATTTCACATCATATTTTTCAATGGAGGCTTGGGAGGAAGCCCATTGTTCTCAAGGAGGTAATTGAATGTTCCTTTTTTCTATATTTAAATTGAGAATTCTTTCGCTATATTTTGGGCCATTTTTTATCTTGGTCATTGACAATATTCATTTTTTAGATTATAACATATAGTCATTTCTCATTTTTTATTTTTGGTTTTTTTGAAATAAGCATTTTTAAAACTTCAAAAAATTATTTTAGTGCTTCCTGTGCTAGAACTTTATAGATAGCTTATTTTTCCCCTTTGCCTTTTCTTCTTATAGTCTTTGAAGATAATCACTGGTTTATGAAAATTTTCATTATGAATGTGCTATCATTTCAGGTCAGATTGAATATGGGCTTACTGTGGTTTTTTAGAGTGTTTCATAAAATTATTTGAATGAATGTCAGTGTTATATAGAAATAAGATGACCTCTTAAATGTGTTCTCTTAAAAATATTCTTTTCAGTCTATAATTTTGAACATTTTCATTAGTATAATCCTATTTTCTTCTCATTCCCCTCATCTTTCTTTTAGTAGTATGTGTGTGTATTCATCTACATATGTCTATCATCTGTCTACACACATTCACACATACATAAGAGCTCTTAATTTTATAAATTGACTTTTAATATTTCAGTGTCTCAGCTATTTCTTTGAAAATGATAAATTTTCAAGTTAGTTAAATTTTCTTGGTTTATATAAAAATAAAATTTGAAGCCTATGTATGTTTTATAATCTGTTTTCCAGTTTCGCCCATATTTATATTAACATTGGCATATGTTGCTTTTATACGCTATATATTATATCTGTTTGGTGGTTTGTATGTCACTTAGTAAATTTAATATAATCAACATTCTGTTATTTATATAATATTCTATTCTCATTCTTCATTCATTCATTCAATAAATGTTTATTTTGTAGTACTGTTCTCTAGATCCTGTATGCTGGGAATATAGAAAGTCTCTGCTCTAGTGGAGCTTATACTCTTATAAGTGAAGAGGAAGACATATAACACTAAATAATTTCACATAGGCATAAATACTATAAAGGAACTAAGTGCATGTGATAAAAGTGTTGAGGAGGAGTATGCTTTAGCTTGGATAGCAAGAGGAGACCTCTTCGAAGAAGGGATATTAAATTCAGCTCTAAATGATTCGGAGGAAGAAAATCACATTCCAGGTATCAGGAATAACAAGGACAAAAGTCTTTGGATCTGAATGAGTTTGGCAAGTTCAAAGAACAGAGACAAATGCTGTGTGTGTTGAATGTTGTTGGGGGAGAGAGTGGCAAAAGGAGATGTTTATGAGATAACACGGGGTGAGCTCACATGGGCCGTACATAGCAAGGAGAATTTTATTATAGTTAAAATGTGAATATATTGGGCACTTGAAGGTTATGATGATTAACACTGAGGAAATCACTCTCCCAGCTGTATAGAAGATTAACAAGGGAAGGGGTGAGGGGCTAGAAAGAGGTAGTTATTAGGAAGTTATTGCAGTAGTCTTAGAAATTATGGTGGCTTAGGGCTTTTTGAAGTAGAAATGATGTTTTGGAGGGGCACTGTTAGAATTTGTGAATGGATTAGAAATGGTGTAATCAACAGTATCAGACATAATTAAACATTAAATATTCTTCGAAGATTTAATGGACACACACTTTTCCATGGCAGAAATGTACCATAATTTATTTAAATTACAACTCTATTTTTGATTAGTTTTTTTCCTCATTTTTTGCTAGCATAAATAACAACCTTGTCATTTTCTCACCTCACTGCCCTTGTATATAAATGATGATTTGTGATAGCTTTCCAATTTGAAAGGTAAAAAATTGTATCTTGCTATTTTAATTTGCTTATCTTTCATTACTAGGTAGATTGAAATTTTAATGTGTGTATTGATCGATCAGTTGTATTTTTTCAGTTGTGAATTGTTTCTAGTCTTGTTTGGGGATGTTGATATTTTCCTTATTGTTTTGAAATGCCATATTAACTTTCTATGATGATTTTAAGGTCCCAACATGATTTGGCCTTGAGATTTCTTGATTACATCTTATTTCAGTCTCCCCACTGCCCTTTATGCTCAAGACACTTCAACCACTTCTCAAACAGGCTAATCTTTGTCTTGCCTCATGGCTTTTGCACTTGTGGTTATCCATTTTCTGGATCCCTCTTCCTCAAATCTTTACATGGTGATTATGTCTCATCATTAATGTTTCAGCTCAAATGTCACCTCCTTAGCGGAACTGTTATCAACTTTCTAGTGCTACATCCCTCTCACCCCTTTCACATTCCATCACGTTACTGCCTGTGGGGTTTTTGTTTGTTTGTGTGTTTCCCCAGTCTTTTATGGTCTTCATAGCACTAATCACTGTTTGAAGTTACCTTCTTACCTGTCCTTTCCAATGAGAATGAAAGAACCATGGGAGCAGGTATCTACTCTGATTTGTTTACTGCTATGCCCTCTGGGGTAGAATATTGTTGGCCAAAATTAATATTTTTGTCAAATGGATAATATAAAAACAAATACATTTGTTCCATGTACTCGTGTTTTTCCCTTTTGTCAATTGTCTTTATCTTTGTTTATGGCATTTTTTTATACAAAGAATTTTACATTTTCATGGAGTCAAATCAATGAAGCATTTTTCTTTTGACTTTTTCATTACTTTTAGAAGGAAAGGAAAAACCTTCCCATCTTGAGTTCTTCCATTTTCCTATATTCTAATTAAAATGTTTCTGAATGTAAAATTTATCATTTATTTTTGTGAATTAGGGAAGGTTTTAAAGATAAAAATAGCTCTTGTAAATGCATTTCTATGCTTTCTTCTAGTCTTAATACACATTATCTATAAAATAGAGATCATACTGTATAGAGAGCTTTTTACCCTTTTTCAATTAATATTGTACCATGTGCATATTTAGATGGTATATATTCTTCATTCTTCACAAGCGTGATCTTTTCAGTGTCTACAGAATATCCCATCTTAGGCATTTGTTATATTTAATCAATCCCTTATTGTATACTTGTTTTAATCTTTTAAAATATAAAACACAGTGCATATTATTGTGTTTAAGTTTTTGTGTACACTTACGATTGTTCTGTTATGATAAATTACTGAACATAGAATAGTGGGTCATAGGAGTATATACAATATTTTAAGATATTTGAGTATTCATTGCCAAATTATATCTCAGGAAATTGAAATCAGTTCACAGTCCTAGTAGTAATTTATGCCTGTGTCTGTTTCTCATGATATTTTCCAATTCCCGATAATTGTGTGCTTTTAAAATCTTGGCCCATTTCTTCCCATCTGTGCCTTCCCCCCAAATTATATAAAACAATTATCATATTTTTCACATTAAAAATCTTAAGAATTTTATATGGTCATCTCTGTCTGCCTTTCCCTTTTCCTTTCATGTCTGTGTTTAAAATAACTTTTCTCCTTCTGAGGTTGTATGTATGCTCACTTACGGTTTGATCTAAATTTTGGCTGCTGCAACTCTCTCATTTATATAGAATTTTAAAAATATTTATTTATTTATTTTCTTTATTTTTTTAGGCTGCATTGGGTGTTAGTTGCATCCCACGGGATCTTCATTGAGGCATGCGGGATCTTTAATTGCAGCGCATGGGCTTCTCTCTAGTTGTGGCGCGTGGGCTCCGTGGCACGTGGGCTCTGTAGTTGTGGCTCACCAGCTTAGTTGCCCCGCAGCATGTGAGATCTTAGTGGCCCGACCAGGGATCGAGCCCGCATCCCCAGCATTGGAAGGCAGATTTTTTACCACTGGACCACTAGGGAAGTCCCTCATTTATATAGAATTTATTTTAAGGTACTTCGGAGGAAAGTTTCTCACTGTAATTTCTCCAGTTATGCCAGCCATATTATTTTTAAGTAATGATATGTGCTAGTTTCATGCTAAACTTCTATATATTCCACGGTTTTGGGGGGAAGGTTATTTATTCTGGCCTATTGTTACATTAATTCTTGTATTACTTATTGTTAATTTGTAGTGTCTCTTTATTTTGAATTATCTACTAGAGTAATAATTCTCTGATTCTATTATCCCTGAGTTTTAAAACTATCCTGGTTTATTGCTATGTTTCTTTTCCTCATGAACTTAGACTCATTTTGCCAAGTATCCTTCTCAAATAAAGCATTCTTGTTTTTTATTTTAGTGAAATTATGTTAAAGCTATTAAATTGTTTATGTAAGATATTCTTATAATACGTAGGATTTCATATATGAGCTGAGATTATTTTTCTTTTCTGTCTTAGCAAAGTTTTTTTCTGTATAGATGTCCAACATGTTTCATTTAAGATCATTCCTAGTTGTTTATTTAAGGCCATTTCTAGTTGCTTTTTCAAATCTTTTTTTCATTTATATATTTAACTGATTATTGTAGTTCTATACACTATTGGATTTCTGTGGTCACTGTAACAGTTACCACAAATTTTGTATCTTAAGACAACACAAATTTATTTATTCTCTTACAGTTCTGGAGGCCAGAAGTCGAAAATCAGTTTCATTTGGCCAAAGTCAAGGTGTTGCCAGGACTGGTTCCTTTGGGGGCTGTAGAGGAGAATCCCTTTCCTTGCCTTTTCTAATTTCTGGAGGCTGCCTGCTTTCCTTGGCTTGTGACCCCTTCCTTGAGTCACTCCAACATCTTCTGTCACCACATCTACATCCTCCTTTGACATTGTTTCCCTCTTATGAGGATCCTTTTGATTATATTTAGGGGCCATCTAGGTAATCTAGGGTACTCTCCTCATCTCAAGGTCTTTAGTTTAATCACATCTGCAAGTTCCTCTTGCCATTTAAGGGGACATTTATAGTTCTAGGGGTTAGGATGTGAGTACTATGCAGGAGGCCACTATTCAATCACATGTAAGAAATTCTTAATTTTCTATACTATTTTACTTTTGTTTATTTTATTCAACTTCTGTATTAAGTATAGTTGTATTTAGTTTATTTTCTAGATAGTCATAAAATTGTTAAGTAATCATAACTTTTTCTGTTTTACAGTAGTAACTTTATACCTCTTGTTTCTACTTCTACCTTTTTGCTGTTTTCAATGTTTAATGCAAATGCCCAGAATACTTTAATTTTATCATATTTGCTGTTGGTTTAGGATAGGTATTTTTTCTAATCATGGGAAGTAATTTGTTTATAATCTTCTCTCGTCCCCTGTTCCTTTGACATATTGTGTTATATTTATGTACAACCCAGTATTAACCCACATTTGCATTTCTGGATTAAGTTATACTTGACTATAGTATAGCAGTTTTTCAATACATTGCTGGATTTAATTTACCACTACTTTATTTATGAGTTTTAAAATATTTACGTTAGTAAATGTGATTCATTTTTGTGTGGTTGGTTTTGTGTATGACTTCCTTTTCCATTTGGAATATCAGAGTTATGCTAGTTAATAAATGAATTTAAAGGCATTCTATTTTTCTCTGTAGACTGGAATAGTTATTATAGCTTAATAACTGTCTCCTCATTTAAATTTTTCAAGACCATATAAAGCAATCTGAGCTCAGAGCTTATTTGAATATAATTTTGACAGACTTAAATTTCTTTGGTTATTTAATTTTTGAGTCAATTCTGAAAATTTACATTGTCGCAGGCAAGTTGTCCATTCTATCAAGATTTTAAAGGAACATTTGTTGCATGCTTACTGTGTCTTAAACATTATGCTAGGTACTGTATATGCAAAAATAAAGAATATAGGATTCCTAATCTCAATAAGCATATAGTAGTAAGAAGAAAGTTAATTTTGCCAGGAAGAAAACAGAAGAAATAGAAAAGAAGAAATTAACACTTAAACAGAACTTCTGGTAAGGATTTCATCATGAATATGGGAACCAAGGCATAAAAATGGTTGGATATGGGAAGGTTTGAGAGAACTGCAAGTAGAAAATTACAACTAGAATTTAGGTCTGGCCGAGAAGAAATAGTGGGTAGATATTAGAAGCTGTTGTAGATTGTTCTTGAATTTTTACTCTTCCTGTAGACATTGTTAGACTGTTAATGATGTTAATTCTGGATTTATCATGAACAGATTCATATTTTTAAAAGACTAGTCTGATGGTAGCATGGAGGACATTACTGAAGGCAGAGCGTGGTTAAAAACATAAGTGCCTCCAAAACTAGAGATATAAGTAGAAAAGGAAAGGAATATAGATGAAAAAATGCTAATAAAATAGAATCACCAAAGACTTGTTCACTGGTTGGATGTAGTAGATGAGAGAAAAGTTAAGACAATTCCCAGCTTTTGTCAAGTGTATTTGGGGTTGAAGGAAATGTTTGCCTTATCTTTATTTCATAATAATAAGCTCTGATTTCATTTGAAAGGCTTTATTATATTCTAGATAGGCTGTCATTAATGTGAAAAGTTGGAATAGGCAGATCAATATCCAAGTGATAGTTTGTTAGAAACCAAGATTATCTGCTACAGTGTATATGCAATAGTTATCCAGAAGAGAAGAAATGGACATTCTAATAAGATTTCTGAGCCGTATAGCATGAAGGGTGACCTAAAAAAAATCATATTTTATTTAGTGATATTTTTTAGTAAATATCTGGAAAAGTGAAATAAAGAATTTTTTAGTGAGGGAGTTTGAACATAATATTTGAAATTTGTTTGAGGAAATTTCTCAGCAAATGTGTGCAAAGCACATGAGATACGGATATCAAAATGAAATATTTTCTACCCTCAAAAGATCTGAAAGTCTTGTAAGACATGTTTTATAAGGGTGATTTCAAAGTATCTGTCCATCTGCCTTACATACATGAGTAATGTAAGCCCATGTAACTACCACCACATGGGTCACACATGTCAAGATATGGTATATTTCCATCATGCCAGAAATTCCATAGTACTGCCTGCCAGACCATCCCTCACTTCCCCCTCTCACCGCAGGGTTCCGTTCTTCTTCACCCTCTCCTGCCACTAACAATCACTGATCTGTTTCTTGTTACTATAGAGTCAATTACACTTTTCTAGGGTTTTATTTAAATGAAATCATAAAATATGTAGCCTTGTGTCTGGCTTCTTTTGCTCTGCATAATGTTTTTGAAATTCATTCGTGTTGTTGCATGTATAAGTAATTTGTTCCTTTATGTTGAGGAGTAATCATTGTCTGAATATGTAGTTTTTAAAAAAATTCATTCACCTATTGATGGATTTTTAAATTGTTTTCAGTTTTTGACTATTAGGAAGAAAATTGCTATGAAAAATTTTCAAGTCTATCTGCAGGCATATGTTTTCATTTCCTGTAACTAAACACTTAGGAATAGAATATCCAGGTCATATGGAATATTAAAGTTTACAAGAAACTGCCAGACTTTTCCAAAGGGGTTGTGTCATTTTACATTCCTTCCGCCAATGCATGAGCATTTTAGTTGGTCCACATCTCTATCAGTACTTGGTGGTATCAGTCTTTTAAAATTTTAGCCATTATAATTTGTGTATAGTTTATCTCATTATAGTTTTAACTTACATTTCCCTAATGGGTTTTCTTGTGCTTATTGACCATTGCTATATTTGCTATTGTGAGCCATCTTCAAATCTTTTGCCCATTTGTATTAGATTGTTTGTTTTCTTCTTTTTAAGTTACAAGAGTTCTTTACATATTCTGGATACAAGTCCTTTGTCAGATATATGTGAATGTGTTCTTCCATGCATATTATGGCTTACCTTTTTATTTACTTGTGTCCTTCAAGGAGCAGAAAATTTTAATTTTTATGAAGTCCAGTTTATAAATGTTTTCTTTTATGTTTCTTGCTTTTTGTATCTTAAGTAACTTTTGCAAATGTCTAGTTTTCTCCTGTGTTTTCTCCTAGAAGTTGTTACGTTTATAATATATCTTGAGTTAATTGTTGACTACAGTGTGAAAACAAATTTGATCAATAAGCATAATTTAATTAAGAGAAGTCTAAAAGAGATAGATTTTCTTCTGGAGTTAAAGATAGATTTGGTATTGGTTTATGTAAGAAATGCTATTCTAGCTTCTATACCCATGCAAAAAATGAAAGGATGCTTTGTAAATTAATGAATTTCCTGTTAGTGGTGGTATTTAATAAAAATTGGTAACATTCTGTCTCAAATGAATTTGTACATACAAATACCTTATCATTGTACTTGTCAGACATAAAATATTCAGTAAATGTTTGTGGTTGTTATGGTTATTGCTAATGTTGTTATTACTATATTCAGAACTCTTGCCTTCTGGAAGTTTAGAGAGGATGATATTTAGTTGGAAAAGGTTTGGATTCTATTATTTATTACACACAGTGGTCATATTTTTATGTTTTTTTTTTTCTGCCTCCCCCTCCTGCCCCCAATAGAGAGCTTAATTGTTAGTGGGTACCCATAAATAAATGTTAGGAAGCAGTCTTTTAAAAATTATTTTAATGATCTCCTTTAACTGCATGGGTAATTCATGAATACTTTCTTTTGAAAAACTTTTTTGAAATGCTTGCCTTATAATCAGTTCACTGGACATGTTATCGTAACATATATGAAAACTGTAAATTATCCATAAACTCAAAGTATTTTAGCAAGACTAGTATCAATGTAAAAGTGTATTAAAAGTGATATATATTATAGTTCTAAGGAATTTTTATGACTATTTAAGCAGTTGCTCTTATGAAACAGAAAGAAACAAAACAGACTTATGAACTACATCTCAAAAAATGTGTTTTTCTGTTTTGTTTTGTTTTAGTTGGGGCTGAGCATTTGGTTTTGTTTGTTTGCATTACATGGTGTGAGAGAATAGTAGATTGGTGCTTTACCCTGTATATCATACTTGTTTTTGTTTTGTTTTGGTTTTAAGTAGTCAGTGTTTGCATAAATATTTCATTCTTTATAAATAATGAGTTTTCTTTTCAATTTAATCTTTATCTTTTTTCTTAAAATATAAAAAAGATGTAGTATGGAAATATTTATTGAAAAACCTAATAAGTGAAAGTAGGCATATTAGAGCAGGAGTTGGCAACCTTTTTCTGTAATGGGTTAGAAAGCAAATATTTTAGGCTTTGCACACGAAGAGGTAAAATCAGGGATATCATGTAGGTATTACGTAACGAGAAAAAACAGATTTCTACAATTTTGTGTTGACAAAATTCAAACTATAACAATACTACTGCTAGTAACAACACCAGCAGCGGTGGAGAACAGCGTAGAGATGTAAAGAAAATAATGAAATTCTTTGGGGGGAAAGAAAGAAATAACATTTTTCTTAACTAGTGTTCAAAGTCAGCATTCCTATCAAATCAATTGTGAATTTCCATCTGTTAATGTCAATCTAGAATGAGATTTTACATATTTTATTCTTGAAAATGAAATGTCTTCACACAGATAGGTACTGCCGAATACTGATATTAATTTATGAGCATGTGATAATTTGGGGGCACATCTATTTTTTAGGAGGCATTTATAGAATTCTAACACATTTTTCTCTTAAAATTTGCTTTTAGCATGTTATTATATTACATTAATCATTGCCAATTGAAGATTAGATAGAAGCTCCTCAAATGCACAGTTAAGTAGATTTTGGAATATAGATATCTTTTTAGCACTGCATTGAAGTATGAAAAATGCTGCAGGAGCTATAGTTTAGACTCAGAAAATACACCTGCTGCAAATGTGTGTGGGATTGAGTTCTCACTTCTTATTTTAATTGTCGATAGCATGGGAAATACATACTTGTGATTCAAAAACTTAGTTGTTGTATAAATGACTTTATTGCAATTTAAGTTTTGCATATAAGGGTTTTCTTGCCCTGTATCTTGAGTTCATTACAAACATTGTCAAGTCTACAGCAAAAACTAATTTTCAAAGCTATTTAGTGTCAGTAACAGTGGTTGAGAGTCACAGTCATTGTTCTCATTCAGAAAAATTTCCATCTTAGCCTGAGCTCAGTAAATCACAGTAAAGTTTATCACTGCTAAATTATTGAACTGTTAAGTGGTAGGGCAAATCAGGCTGTTCATCTTTTATTTCCGACAAAAATTCATAGAATTGACAATGATTAAGTCTATCAGAGCGAATAAACTTTACTGTTGAAGCTCCTGGTTCAATAACACATGATAGATTCAAATATATTCTACAAGGTATTTGCTGATTTAATAATACAATGAATAACCATAGGTTTTCAATGCCTTAACATCTTTGCCAAGTTTGTAAATGTGTGCAACTAAATCTCTTTTGGTCCCACACATACTTTTACCACCATCAGTTGTAACTCATCTTAGCAGATTCTACTGCAAGTTATGAATTCATGTTTTCCCAACTTTTTTGAAATATCCTTGCTTGTAGTTTTCCACACAACTTTTTTTTTTTTTTTTTTTTTTTTTTTGTGCGGTATGCAGGCCTCTCACTGTTTTGGCCACTCCCGTTGCGGAGCACAGGCTCCAGACGCGCAGGCTCAGCGGCCATGGCTCACGGGCCCAGCCGCTCTGCGGCATGTGGGATCTTCCCGGACCGGGGCACGAACCTGTCCCCTGCATCGGCAGGCAGACTCTCAACCACTGCGCCACCAGGGAAGCCCCTCCACACAACTACTAATATGAGGTTTATTTATCAATCACATTAATTCCTTGAATAAACAACTGGCATTAACGCCATAGGTAAAAGTTTATTTTCTCTGGACAGGTTTTAATTTACTCATCATTGTGAAATGCTTTTCTTGTTTGGCTAACGAACTAGCTACTCAGAAACTTACTTTGGTGGCAGCTTCATTTCTTTTTTTTTTTTTTTTTTCGGTGCGGGGGCCCCTCCCTGTTGGGGCCTCTCCCGTTGCGGAGCACAGGCTCTGGACGCGCAGGCCCAGCGGCCATGGCTCATGGGCCCAGCTGCTCTGCGGCATGTGGGATCTTCCCGGACCGGGGCACGAACCCGTGTCCCCTGCATTGGCAGGCGGACTCTCAACCACTGCGCCACCAGGGAAGCCCCATTTTTTGTTTTTTTGAATAAGACATTTCATTTCAAGTTTTTCTGACCATTGCCTTCTTGTGTGATGGGAATGTTGTGATGAGTGTATAATCTGGTAACGTTGACATTTTTTCTTTTAGCACAGCCGTAGTGTTATTGCTTAAAACACAATGCTTCCTGTCAAATCACAGGAAGATATAGAGGACTTTTTTCAATTAAGTTACCAAAGCAGCGAACATGACCTAGCAGTCATAGGTCATCTTCTGAAATAATAATAAAAAATGTTCCAGAATATCCAGTAAGTTCTTCAAGGTGTGTTTGGAACACTTTTCTTCACATGTAAAATGTGAAGGAATCAATGAAGTGAAAGTGTTTTCTTTGGTTTTACATATATGGTAGAGCCAAGAAGACACCCAAGGGCATAACTTAAGTAATCATTCCATAAAAGGTGAAAATTTGGAAGTAGAGGAAGTATTTTAAAAACCCATAAAACTGAGAAACATCAATACTTTATGGCATAGAAGGGGTATTACAAACTGAGTAGTATGTTAGTAATTATTGTGTTACCTAAAATGTAATTAACTGCAGTTAGTCCCATGTATACTTGAAAGTATAATGCAAAAATAACAACAAAAAATCATTTCACATGTACATTTTGGGAAAGAAAAAATATTTGCATGAGTTAACACATACTTGATTTCAGAGTAACACATTCAAATTCTGAGGACCAAGACCAGGTTAATTTTGTTAAAAATTTCAACTCTTTTACCGAAATGCATCTGTCCAGTGCTGTGTAATGAGGAAAACATCTGTCTGTTTTACATTAACAATTATTGTACTTTTATTACCAGCCAACTTATTTTTTGTCGGATGTCTCAGCTGCAAACAATAAAACAGATGTGACTAATTCCTAGGAGAGCTTTTTTTGTAGTCACCAAATAACTCTGCTAACTTTTCTTCCATTTCCAATATAAAAAGAAAATTACTTCAGGCATTTAATATCTTAAGATTCACATGACCCGCTACTATATTGACAGTGAAGGAAAAGAAAACAAACAAGATTCAGGAAAGGATGTGTGAACAGTCTTTGTATTCTGTCTTATCACACTTTCACTAAGTGACTGTGACATACTTCATATAACAGTAACATGTCTGAAAGTTATTTGTGAAGTTATTAGAAAATGAAATCACATTCTCCCATTTTGGTATCATCCCTGCTTTTAGTAAGTCCACATTTCCTCCTTCCTTCTCATACTACCTTAACGATTTGCATCTATCAGTAAATGTAGAGCTGATTAACAGTCACCTGGGTTCAAAGTATGATAGCTAATTCATGAAAGTGTATGTCTCATAGACACCAACACAAATCAATAATGAGAATGTATAGCTAAAACAAGGAGATTTGTTGTTTAAAAAACACAGTTCCATGGCTTCCATTTGAATAATTTCATATTTTTATTTCTGGATTAACATGTACTAAGCAACTTCTGATATTGAAGTGGTCTAAAGCTCGCTCTCTTGAGGTTGTTGTAGTATGATCCTCTTACAAGTCTCTCAGCCTTCTCATCTTCTAAATCTGCCTCCCTCATTGTTTCTCCAGCATTTTTTAAAAAAATATTTTATTTTTGGCTGTGTTGGGTCTTCATTGCTGCGCATGGGCTGTCTCTAGTTGCAGCGAGCTACTCTTCGTTGCGGTGTGCAGGCTTCTCATTGTGGTGGCTTCTCTTGTTGTGGAGCACGGGCTCTAGGCACGGGCTTCAGTAGTTGTGGCACACGGACTCAGCAGTTGTGGCTTACGGGCTCTAGAGCGCAGGCTTAGTAGTTGTGGTGCGCGGGCTTAGTTGCTCTGCAGCATGTGGGATCTTTCTGGACCAGGGCTCGAACCTGTGTGCCCTGCATTGGCAGGCAGATTCTTAACCACTGTGCCACCAGGAAAGCCCCTCTCCAGCATTTTTGTCTCTACTCTTATTCTGCTCTCTAGCTTGTGAAGAAAAATGTTAATATATTTGTTTGAGGAAGGTGGTACTTAGGATTAATTTGAATATGGTAGTAGTATACACAATAATACACATTCTTTAAACCTGAGATTCTAAAATGCAAAGTGTCATTAAAGAAGTTTAAATTATAAGACAACGTTTTCTTCATCTGGAAGTTTTAGTTTACATTATATTATATATTGGAAATATTAGACAATTCTTTATTTTTCTGTTTTTTTTTTTTTTACATCTTTATTGGAGTATAATTGCTTTACAATGGTGTGTTAGTTTCTGCTTCATAACAAAGTGAATCAGTTATACATATACATATGTTCCCATATCTCTTCCCTCTTGCGTCTCCCTCCCTCCCACCCTCCCTATTCCACCCCTCTAGGTGGTCACAAAGCACCGAGCTGATCTCCCTGTGCTATGCGACTGCTTCCCACTAGCTATCTACCTTACGTTTGGTAGTGTATATATGTCCATGCCTCTCGCTTTCTCACAGCTTACCCTTCCCGCTCCCCATATCCTCAAGTCCATTCTCTAGTAGGTCTGTGTCTTTATTCCTGTCTTACCCCTAGCTTCTTCATGACATTTTTTTTCTTAAATTCCATATATATGTGTTAGCATATGGTATTTGTGTTTCTCTTTCTGACACTTCACTCTGTATGACAGACTCTAAGTCTATCCATCTCATTACAAATAGCTCAATTTCGTTTCTTTTTATGGCTGAGTAATATTCCATTGTATATATGTGCCACATCTTCTTTATCCATTCATCCGATGATGGACACTTAGGTTGTTTCCATCTCCTGGCTATTGTAAATAGAGCTGCAATGAACATTTTGGTACATGACTCTTTTTGAATTATTGTTTTCTCAGGGTATATGCCCAGTAGTGGGATTGCTGGGTCATATGGTAGTTCTATTTGTAGTTTTTTAAGGAACCTCCATACTGTTCTCCATAGTGGCTGTACCAATTCACATTCCCACCAGCAGTGCAAGAGTGTTCCCTTTTCTCCACACCCTCTCCAGCATTTATTGTTTCTAGATTTTTTGATGATGGCCATTCTGACTGGTGTGAGATGATACCTCATTGTAGTTTTGATTTGCATTTCTCTAATGATTAATGATGTTGAGCATTCTTTCATGTGTTTGTTGGCAGTCTGTAAGGCCAGAAACTATCAAACTCTTAGAGGAAAACATAGGCAGAACACTCTATGACATATATCACAGCAAGATCCTTTTTGACCCACCTCCTAGAGAAATGGAAATAAAAACAAAAATAAACAAATGGGACTTCATGAAACTTCAAAGCTTTTGCACAGCAAAGGAAACCATAAACAAGACCAAAAGACAACCCTCATAATGGGAGAAAATATTTGCAAATGAAGCAACTGACAAAGGATTAATCTCCCAAATTTACAAGTAGCTCATGCAGCTCAATATTAAAAAAACAAACAACCCAATCTGAAAATGGGCAGAAGACCTAAACAGACATTTCTCCAAAGAAGGTGTACAGACTGTTGTTTGTTTTTTAAGTTAAAGTTCAATTTTGAAGAACAGCTTGCTGGCTAATTTATTATGTACTCAGTGTAAATCCTCATAACATGCTAACATATGAGAAATTAACCTCTTTTGACAGTATTAATTGAGAAATCAACCCAAATGTGCTCTGTAACAACTCAAATTTGACAGACATTAAATATGAGAATGTATTTTTAACTCTGCAAACTGGGTGGGGTTTATTGATGACTAACATGGTTCTGTTTTTCATTAGTTACTAAATTCCAAAAGTATAACAACTTTGGATCAGTTGCTTTTGTATTCAAACATTCTTACAGTTTCAAAGCCAGTGTTGCTTAGAAACGTGTATAAACACTTAATGTCTTCTCAAAGGAGGAAATAAAAAAATTCTTCACATAATTTTAAGTGAGATAACTGTAAAACTAGACCAAAAATACCTATATTTATTTAAAAGCTCTAGAACTATTTGGAAAATTCTTAAAGAAATGGAAAATTATTTTAATTTGTTATATATATAATATTAGAAAATATATATATGTATATGCTTACTCACTTTATTAACAGATGAACCATATTAGGGTTTACTCTTATTTTCCTTTGTAATTAGCTACATTGTATCTGAAACTAACACTAATATTGGATGATGAAATTGTATGTTTAAGGTTTACCCTGAATTTAGAATACAGGGGAACAGAACTAAAAGCATCTTGTCATTATTTTTCAGCAATACCTGCTGCCTTAAGAGGCCTAAAATGATTTATGGGCAAATCTACTTTTAAGACGGTATGCTTTTGCAAATGCATGATAGACCGGATATTTTATATTATTAAAGAAAATCAGAGATATAGCAGCTGCATGAAAAAGTTGCCAGTCACTCTCAAAATGTGGCTATACCAGATGCAGAGTCTGTACTAGAAGTTTGGACACCCTGGGGGCGCTTCAGTCCTTTGAGGTTCCTGAGGATGCCTAGGTCTAGTTCACAGATGAATCGAGTATTTTAAGATCCCATGGGGTGTACTAGGCCACTGCACCTGTGTAGTCCTAAAGAAAACTACTTAAAACATGCATGGAAAAGGGACCTCTGCCTGTTGGGAAAAGTCATGAGCTGTGGTGCTTACTCTGGAAAAGTACCCGCCAAGTTTGTTACATTTTCAGTGACTCTGGGGCCTGGCAGTACAACAATTAAATGATTAAGTCCCAGTCTCTGTGGAAATTAACACTGCGACTGCAGATTGTACAAGACCCACACTCTGTTCATGATGTATGTGGATGCCCACGGGGAAGGACCCTTTGAGGAGGAACGTCAATAGAGTCAACAAGCTGATCAGACTTGCGCTGCCCAGGTAAGTCACCACAGCCACCTAGATACACCATTGTCCAGGGCATGGTATTCATTTACAATTTAGAACCAAAAAACAAAGCCTAGTGATTCCAGCACATGAAGCCAAGGAAACCTGGCATATATGTCCAGACTATATATATATATAGTCGTCCTTCCCTCTTGAGGGTACTGCTGAGCATTTATGCATTAGATACCTTTCTGGTGAGCCACCTAGGGCTGCGTCTAAACCATATGGTACGGGTAAGACAGACAATCAGGAAAAGGGTGAAGTGACTGCTGAAAAGACTGATCATGCTGCAGAGACTGAATCACGTGGCTATGGAAAGAAACCAACAACGCAGGCTGTGGAAAAGAGAATACCTTAGACAGCAGCAGGCCAGAAGTGTAGAGAGAAAATATTAATCTCTCTCAGCTCTTATGCACAGAGCATCTGGCCAGTGTAACCCAGACTACAGCCATCACTTTCAACTTGACTATTAACCACTGAAGAATCTTAGTCTGTGAATTTTCAGAAACTTCCCAGAAGCTTCTGACTTTAGGAGTGAGCAGGCAGCAGAGTAAGATTTACTTTCTGGATACTGTTATGATTCTCTTTAGCCTAATCGTATTATTGTTGGTACCCTGTGGTCTCCCTCTGCTACTTAAGGGAAGACAGATTCTTCTGCATGTTTTTCAGATTATAGCTGATTATTCTAGACTCTCTAAGCCGAGTGGTAATGAAAAATCACATTGCCCTGGACTCCTGCTGGCCAAAGTGGGGTATGTGTGATTGCCAACACCTCTTGCTGCACTTGGGTTAATGACAGATTTAACTGGTTTGGCTTTGGTTGAAGAGCTTGGGTGAGGTCTGTCCTCCAAGTGCACCTGATTACCTTTCCGGGAGTCATACTTTATCTAAGCTACTATAAGGACAATTAAGTAAAATATCTGATGAAATGGTTGTGTTCTTGAGATTTGTTATCTGAATACATGAAAGATCAAGGGTTCAAGTTGAAGGGGAACAGCTCCAGCATAATGCCCCGGCAACTGTGAATGTACAGGCATACCCCATTTTGTTGTGCTTCGCAGATACTGCCTTTTTTTTTTTTTTAAACAAATTGAAGGTTTGTAGCAACCTGTATTCCTGTATTGAGAAAGTCTGTTGGTGCTCTTTTGCCACCACCATTTGCTCACTTTGTGTCTCTGTGTCACATTTTGGTAACTCTCACAACATTTCAAACTTTTTCATTATTATTTTATTTGTTATGGTAATCTGTGATCAGTGGTCCTTGATGTTCCTATTGCAAAAACATTATAACTAGCTGAAGGCTCAGATGATGGTTACCATTTTTAGCAATAAAATATTGTTTAATTAAGGTATGTACGTTGTTCTATTAGACATAATGCTGTTGCACACTTAATAGACTACAGTATAGTATAAACATAACTTTTACAGGCACTGGGAAACCAAAAAATTAGTGACTCACTTTATTGAGATATTTGCTTTATTGCAGTGGTCTGGAACCAAATCTGCAGTACCTCTGAGGTATGCTTGTTTACAAAGTTGGCAGTTTTGAAGCTAATTCTACTGCTAGGAAATTTAGAAGGCATGTCTCTTTTTCTTTACACATTTTTCAGCTTGTGACCTAAAATATTCATACTGAACTATCTCAAATGGGCATTGATTTTCAAATCCTGTTTGGGAAGTTAGTAGCTCTGACTACTTTCCTCAGAACTACTTTGGGACCAAACTTCGTCCAGTTTGTTTATTTTTTGCTATGCATAAAATTTACCAAATCTAATGTTAGACTTTAGAGTTCTAACATTAACTAACCAGAGAGCTCTAACATTAACTTTTGTCAGAGCCTGTTTGAAAATGTCATTACCAGAAATTGTAAGCTGTACATAATGGAATTATACAGTGTTTGAGCTGGAAGAGTCAATAAACTTGGAGAGCCTTTCAGTTTCTCAGATAAGAAAATTTGTGTCTTGCTCCTGGTTATGTATCTAATTATTTAAAGAGTAAGAATTAAATTAAGATCATACAAGTCTTTCCATTAAATACAGTCAACTCTATTATTCATGGATTTTATATTTACAGATTTGCTCAGCCACTAAAATCTATTTGTAAGCCCAGTATCAGTACTCACAGGGCTTTCAGTATCTTTCGAAGACTTGGGTGGAGTGGTGAAAAATTTGGGTCACTTGGCGCTCACATCCACAGCCTAGGTCAAACAAGGCTATGCTTTGCCTCTTGTTTCAGCTTTCATACTCTAAGCCAGTGTACTTTCACAGTTCAGTGCCATACTGCTCACATTTTTGTGCATTTTGTTGATTTTGTTGTTTGAAATGGTCCCCAAGCATAGTGCTGAAATGTTGTTTACATTGTCTAGTGGTCCTAAGTACCGGAAGGCTGTGATGTGCTTTACGGAGAAAACACATGTGATAGGTAATCTTTATTCGGGAATGACATACAGGGCCACTGGCCATGAGTTCAATGCTAATGAATCAACAATATGTACTAAATAAGGTGTCCCTAAATAGAAACACCATGAAGCCAAGTTATATATTAGAGATGGATGAAAATGTTGTGACCAGAGGCTCAGAGGAACCTAAACCTGTATTTGCCCTAGGAGTTCTAGTTCAGTGTTCACTAATTCATTGTTTATAGTTACTGTGTAGACCATAACTGCATTATTCACAAGGAATCCAGGGAGAGAGGAATTGAATCATGCAAATCCGTTAGCATTGTTAGGAAAACAACTCAGAATACATAACAGGAAGACATATTTTATTGTAATTCATCATTTCAGGAGTTACTTATGATTCCTCATTCTCCTTCAATTTGACCTTGTTTTTCCTAATCCTTTTGCATATGTGTTAACAGTCTAATTTTTTCTAAAACAAACTCGAATGGCATCACTTATCTAAGAACTGATACATCAAATCCAAAATTTTTTGTCTTAATTTCAAAGCCCTTTATGAACTGGCCCTGTTCTATTGATACCTATCCTTAATCTGTCCTATTTATTCTCTGATGCACATTATTTGCTGCTACCATGATCTTCTCACTGTTTCTCCTCACTTGCTCTGTAGGCACTCACATCTGCTTTTGCTCATGCTGTCTCCTAATATCCTCCAGCATCTAACTTGGAGTTTAGTTCACAAATTGTAATATGATTGCTTCGTTTGTGAACATAGCTGACAAGTTTTTATCTGATTGCTTGTGTATTGACAATATATTTAGCTTTAAAATTCTTCAATTTACAGTTATGTTGGATGAAATATAGTATATTCTAAATATATTTTTAAAATACTAATTTTACATGAAAAGACTTGAGTAAATCAGTTAGGGCTAAAATAAAGCAATATCCTACAGGGGGGAAATGTTTTCTAGTATGTTAGTTTACCCATTACAAAATTTTGATAAAAGTTATTCCAGTATGGAACGTACATTTTTATTTTCATAGACAACCCCATAGAACTTACAGAATGTTTGATTTCAGACTTGAAAAAGGAATGTAATCTAATACTTAAAGATGAGAACTCTTAGCAATAGTTCTTTATTTCCAAATGAAAAGATGAGATTGAATCTTTTTATACCAATATGTTTATTCTAAACCAAGAAATACAGTGAAATTTCAAATAATTTGTTATATCATAAAAACTGTAAAAGAGGTGGCTATTAATAAAAGAGTGCTTTATAAAATAAGTTAATGTCTGCTATCTAATATATAAAAATAATGGCAATTCTTTTCTTTTAAAAGGCTTTTATCATAATTATTGTAGTTATTTATAAGTGTACTTATTTATAGAAAGTTTGGACAACATAGAAAACTATAGAAAGGAAAATAAAAATCTCCTGTAATCCTAACACAAATACTGGTAAAGTTTTAACTGTCTTCTTCTTCATAAGAAACTTTATCTTCTTATTCCTTTCTCTATAAACAATTGTGATTCTCACAGGAATTTATCATTCCTGTGAAGTGTAAATTGATACAAAATGTTGGACGATCATCTGGGAGCATCTCGTAAAGCTGAATATACCCTTCCCATATGGCCTAGCAATGCTATTCTACTACAACGTAACAGCAGAATTGTGTACCGGTATTCACCAAAACACATATACAAGAATGTTCACAGCAGCACTATTAGCAATAGATCCAACTGAAAAGCACTCAAATACTTATCAACAGAAGAATGTAAAAATAACTCTGTGCTGTATTTACACAATGGGAATAAGAATGAGTTAACCACGAATACAACGACTGAATCTTACAAATGTAATATTGAGACAAAGAAACCAGGCGTGAAAGAGTCAATGATGTATGATTCCATTTATATATAGCTTAAAATAAGCACATATAATAAGGAAATACTATAATCAGTGTTTCAGGAAATTTCTTGAGTAACATCACCTGACTTTAGCAACTTTTAGAATTAGACGATTTTTCCCTTATATAAGTATAGGCTGGAGCAATCATATTGCGCAATTCCAGGTAACACATCATAATCTATGTAAACTAGAACTCTAAGCAGAGGTGCTCTGAACCAGCCATTTTCAAAAGTGATAAAGCTATCAACAACATAAGGAATAAAATAAGAACTTCTCTAGAGATTGTTTTCATAGCTTTAAGGTAACCAATATTGTCCATTTTTGTTTTTTATTGGCCATTTTTGAAGTACTATTTGGAAGTTTGTAGGGACATTAGAAAGATGAATAAGTAGATAGTTGCTAAGAAAAAGAAGAAAAGTTATTAAATGTAAGTAGAAAGATTAGAAACATGAAAATCGTAATGAAATAGCATATTAAGATAATTAGAGTAGAATGATATAAGAAGAAAATGAAAGATATACTTTTGGGGTGTGGGTTTGCTTTTGAAGATACAGGCAAATGTAATAGGGGATTGATAATTAAGGCAAATTAGGATAGTTTATCGTGTTCTTGCCCCAATTCATATTTATTTTTGAGTAATAGAATAGATTTTTTTTCAGCCAAAGCTCTTTGAAATACTTGATTTAAACTGGTAAAAATAAAATATATCAAGGCAGTTTTTACTTAGCAAGGGCATACCAGTATAAAACCTGTTTATATATTTCTGGTAACCTTTGATTTTGGTTTGATGTTCTTTGAGAGAAAAAGTCAAGGTCAACTGTCATAAGAACTACACACATTCCTTTACTCGTAATGAAAGAATGAATCTTAAATATTACCTATTTATAAATAATGTCACCTTTTTAAACATTTTAACTCCTCCTTAGTATATTAACAAGCTAATGATTATCTGTTGGAGAATCACGTTCCTTTATTTAACATAAACATTTTGTTGCAATTATATAAAATATTAATCTATGAGAATACACATTTGCCATAACTGTGAACATGTCAATCAGTTTTTCCTCATGGATATTATGCATGAAAAAGTGTTTAATAGAGTGTGTATGAAGGTTTTATTTATTTATTTTTTTGATATTGTCAAGATGCAGGTAATGTGAGGGTCAGATATGCACATTGTTGCCTGTACTTATGACATATATTTTTAGCTCTAAGATTTTGGTATAATATAATTTGGCTAGGTGTTTATTGTTTAACTGTTTCCGATTCCATGAATTTTAAAATATAAAGCTATTTTGCTTAGATTTTTAAAAATAAATGATTGACAGTAATATTAGTCTTCTAAACATTTTAATTCTGTATTGAATATTACATTAATAAATTGTTAGAATATTTTGGTTAAAAGCAATGCATTAATATTGTATTATCAGTGTTTTTGCCAAATAAAATTTATAGAAAGGAATTGAAATTTTAAAACATTTTAAACAACATTATGTTGTTTTATTTCACAAATAGCTTTTGTGTTCATTCATTGTTCAGAAGCACTGACATTTTCTTCTGGATTTATTGCCATTTACAGTTTCCATGACGACAGGTTTTCTCATGCATGCTTCCAGATGATTTTTAAAAATCAGATTCCTACTTTAATATGTTAATTTTTAAAAAGTACTGCCAGTTGGTTAATCGTGCGTCCCTGCTTCATTTCAAAGAATTAAATTTAATGCCTATTGTAGCATTTAAGACTTTTTAAAATACTACCTTATTTTTAGAAAATTACTTTGTGTAATTTTTCTAAGAAATTCCTTAAATAAGATCTTAAAATTGAATATCCTTCATTAGAGTTTACCAGGAGAAATTTGAACCTATTATGTTTTTAAAACCCAAATAAAATATCCTTCTTACTAAATTTTAAATCACTATCCTAAGGAGGATTATAGGAGCATTTTCTGTTCATTGTTAAAATATAGAAGACAAAGTACACAAAGCATTATATAAAGTTCCCAAAATCCTTTATTGCTTTTAAGATGGAAAGTTTAGACTTACCTGTATTGTTTAGCATTCGTATATACTTTCCTAGATGTTGAAGCCAGTAGACATTATTGGCCAGTAGCCATTGCATTAAATATCAGTCATTTAAAAAGTATCTTTTATATACTTGAAAATTAAGTGCAGATAAAAGTAACTTAAAAGGAGAAAATATAAATCTTTTTGTATATAACATGGGATGATTATATTTTAAAATATACTTGTTCATCTTCTGTGTAGTATGTAAATTGAAAGTAGTGTATTTGATTCCTCTTCAAATAAAATCCACTTTTAAGAACTACATACACATATTTCTCTGTGTTAAATCATAACATGTCTAGAGAGAGTAAAACCACAATTTTAAGAACTTTGGTATTATGTAAATTCATTTGTTATTGTGCCATCTTTGTTGTGTTCATACTATAGCTCTTTATAATATTTAAGGCCTTTAGTATGGATATTAAGCAATACGGTGAAGTTTGACTGTAATGCCTTTTATGCAATTGATATTGCATAATTTAAAACACTGGGACTTTAATAATTTAATTATTTCCTAATACATGCTATTCATTTCACTTTCAAAAATGTTATATTATCTATGTAATATGCCCCCTGTATAAACATTCATAATCCTAATATGTTATATTTTACAGTATACTAATCACCTATATTTATTTTGTCTATCTCGATAGTAGTTATGGTGAAAAAGATATGGTGGCAAACAAAATTTGCATTGCTTTCTGCATCTTTTTCATGACTTCTGAGCAAAGATTAGTCATTTGCAATTGGAATAATCAATTATTGAATATAAAAATTAGCTTTATTTAGAAAATCAGTACAAGTGATACTTTGGCTGCGGAGTCTTAGAACTTGTGCTGATGGCTATGGATTATCTCATTATTGGATTATCTCATGAATTGTATGGAAAATATTTAATTTTAAGTCTTTTTATTTTAATTTTTCATTTATTAACAAAATTAGGTATATTTTAGTTTGTAGTTTTACATTTTCCATGCTGTTTCTGATATCCTAATTAAAAGTGCCATTTATCTTTTCACAATCCTCTAAGGCAAAGGTTCTTAATCCCTGGTCTGTGAAAAATTACATCTTTGTTTCCTTAATCTCTATCTGAAATTTAGGATTTCTCTCAATTATGAATATGGGCCACAAACACAATATCATTAGTGGATCTATGACATCACTACCATTAGAAATCACAGATATTTCAATATCACGTTATAGTATTGAAGATAACTAGAAATGAGTGTGATCTGTCTCAATAAAACTTTATTCACAAAAACAGGCAGTAAGGTAGATTTGGCCTACAGGTAGTAGCCTGCTGAACCCTGTTTTAGACTGTTTCCTCAGACTCACCTTCTCCTCTTGTATCCCATCTTTTACTTCTTGATCCTTTATAGTTAGAAGTACTCCTGTGAAAAAGTATGAAAAGCATTCCTAAATAATTCAAATAGGACTGACTTTGTTATTAGCTCATAAACTTGACCTTGAAAGCAGTTTCCAAAAAAAGTCTTAACTAAATGTTTTGTTTAATTCTGGGATAAGTAGCTTCCTAGTGAGACAGATTTGAAGCAAAGTATATATGCAGATTTAAGCTTTGGTGTATTCTTTTTAAAAGTGTCTTTACAGTATATCACAGTATTTCCCAGGATATAGTCTTTGCAACAGTTGTTGGAACAGAATGAGATCCTTCAGGAAAAGGTATTCTGTAGTTAAGCAAGTTTGAAAAATGGTGTATTTATTTATTTAATTTCCCCCAAGAATTCACAGTGTGCATTATTGAACTAAATGTTCAGAGAGCCAGTGAACAATTCTTTTTAATGATATTTTCACCTATGTTTCCCATACTTAATAGCCTACTAGACTATGAAATCTTCCCTCAAAAGAGGCTTTCTCCCCCTCCTTCCCTCCTCTCTTTCTCTCCTCTTTTCCCTCTTCTCTCTCTTTAAAAACCTATCAGTATACTGTGGGAAACTCTTCTTTAAATGAATATCCCATCTATAAACTTGGGTTGACTATATTAATATCTGAGTACCTGAGGATGTAATCAGAATAGATGCATTGTGTGCTTTAGTTATTGACTGAATTTCATGTGACCAAGAAAGTATACAAATCAATATGGCTTTTCCCCTAACTATAATTTCTACTATTACATCAAATAATCTTTAAAATACCTCATTTTTTGAATAATAAGAATATTAATTTAGCATACTTTTCTGTACATCTGGGCAGCTTAGCTATACATATTGCACAAAATTCTAGGTATGAACCATTTTGTTAGATAAAAATAAATTCTAATAAGAAATTTTCTTTACTCATTGATTTATTCAACAATATTTATCAAGCATCTCAAATATACCAGGCACTGTACTAGATGTTAGTTTCATGGAGCTTTGATCTTATGGATGACATTATCAAGTTAATTTAATGTACATTTGCAACATAGTATGATATTTTCTTTTAGACTTTTTATTCTGAAAATGGTATTTTCATGTATAATCTGTTTATTGAATCTTTGAACCAATGGTAACCAGTCTGATTTGTCCTGTTTATAATTATATATTAATGTGAAATGCTATTTGAAAGTTATGTTCATTTTAAAAATGTAACTGTGTCAAAACTGTCTACAATCTTATTAATTAAATGTAAAATACAGCCCACTTATATGAGGATTTTTTTCAATAAATAAGTGCTACAGTACTACACAATCTGCAGTTGGTTGAATCCATGGATGTGAAACTGCAGATATGGAGGACTGACTGTCAAGTTATACTCGGATTTTCGACTATGTGGAGGGTCAGTGCCTCTAACCCCCACATTGTTCAAGATCAACTGTAAAACTATAATAACTCTGACAAGTAGTCTTTTATATTTGAGTGAGCAGCAAGAAACAAGATTTTTAATGAAGTGCATGTAAAACCTTTAGGTCCACAAGTTTGTTTTGCCATTAGTTTGTTGTCCATGTTCAGATAAAGCAGTGGAACACTTCTTCATGCTGACTCTTTGATTTAGATTTTTTCACTTTATTCTTAATCTGTACTTTTAATTACTACCCACCTTCCCCAATGTTTTTTATTTGCTTTCTGCCAAGTACATGGGAACTTTATAAGAGAAAATGTGTCTTTGGTCTCTAATTTTTAACCTACCTTCTATCAGTAATCTCATTTTACTCTTCCCTTTTGTTTACATATATCATTTCGCAATATTAACTGAGATCATTCAGAAGATTTTTTTGTATCCAGAAAATAATGTCTGGAAACAGCGGGTAAACTTATTATCTTTTATTGTTTAACTCTTCATCTTACTCTAAAAACAGCAACCAAGACTACTGAGGGAATTTAACTAGATCTTAAGTGGATTATGAGCTATCTGAGGGCAGAGGCCATTATGTCCTTAGCTTATATTTCTTTCATGTGGTCCAGAATAGGAAGTTACTAAAATAATATTCAATGAATCAAACGTGAAGCTAAAACAGTAAATCTTCTTTCTGTATTTTCCCTCTTTCAGTGAATATTCTTGGAGCTCCCTGTTCTAACCACTTTACCGCTTTCCCTGTTGTCTTCTGAGCCTTCTATTTGTTCATGTTTCCTAAAGATTTAGCTTTGATCCTATCCTCTTCTGTCTATATTGTATGCTCTTACTAAAGGCCTATTTGCAGTACTAAAACCACCAGTACTAAAACTATATATCTTTAATCTTCACATCTAGAGAATGTATCAAATTCACAGTAGACCCAACTAAACTTAATTTGTCTAAGTTCTTCCTCCTTTCTTGTGCCTTATTCTATCAATTGCATTACCATCATCCTGATCATGAAGATTTAGAACTTTGAGGTTAATTTTTAGTTTCTTTTCCATTGCTTATAATATCCAATCAATTGCTAACTTTTGACAGTTTTACCTCTAAAATATATTTTGCATCTGTTCAATCCCACTAGAACTATAATTTTCATTGACTCTTACCTGAATTGTTGAATACTTTCTTAATCTCCCTATAAGTGGTCTCACTCCTCTTAATGTGTCTTATGCCAGTTTAACAGTTATTGCCCCATTCTCCTGCTCATATTTGTTTTTGCATTGTCTACCATGAAATTCAGAATCTTTAATGTGGTGTTTGAGGCTCTCTGCCTATTATATTCTTAAGATACATCAATGAGTATTCAAAACTTACTCATCTTTTAAGATCCTGCCTAATGCAATGCCATATTCTGCATGAATCCTTTCTTGAGATATCTTATACTTTATCATCTTCTTTCAAGGTAAAGAAACAGTACTGTGTTTACTTCATCATATCACCAAGCACGATGCCTTACACATACTAAGTATTCAGTAAATATTTTTGAACATCTGAAAGAAAGAGAAAAAATTTCTCCATAGCATTGTTATAACTATTTGATGTATTTTCCTTAAATAAAATTTACAAAACAACATTTAAATGAGGTCGTCATTGTTCTTTGCCACACATTCAATTTAATACTGAGTCTGTCCACTTTAAATAATACTAATTCCCAGTCTGTCCTATTCTAGATTGGCTTATACTTTGCTAATCTAGACAACTTTTGTATCTTTAAACATGTATACTCCTATAACTTTTGCTCTTTCATTTTAAAATTTAAGATTCAATTTTTAAAACTTAAAGAAGATTTAAAAAAATCATCTAAGTCATTCCATTTATTTGTGTGTTAAATTCTTTCCTTACGATTCTTTTCTATTTTGTATATAATATACAAATGATTTTTAGTGACTGAATACCCTACTAATCTTTTGCTGCTTTATAATTTTATCATCCCTATGACATTTCTTTCCATCACATGGAATGTACTTAACTGTCCTTAAGTGTGCATAATGTATAGTATTTATAGTGTGAAATATGCTTAAGTGTATATAGTAAACAGGTAAGGTAGGAATAAGGGCTTTTTATGTGTGTGTTTATAAATTGTGTGTGTGTGTTATAAAAATTTTTGTTGATTGAATCTTGGTGGTCATCAAACCCAGTAGGAATTGTTCTTTTCTTAGATCACATCATCAGTTAGAGCCTTCCTAACTACAAATCTTTTCACATTGTTTTAAGTATTTATGGAAATTGATGAATTTAACCCAAGTTGCTTCTTTTGTTTCTTAATAAGTTCACTGGAATCAAGAACATATTCACTCTCTGACTTTCAAGAAAGAAAAGATTATTTAAAATACTTAGAATTATCTACTAAGTCCTTAAGAACATTTCACTTGATGCTCAATTAAAAAAAGTTAAAATATTACTTTTAGAAAAAAGTTAATAAAAGAATGTGATATTCATCTTTGTGAGAGAAACCAAACAATGACCTGTCTCTTGCAGTCAGTGCCATATTAGTTATTAATTATAATCATTAAATTAATGTGAACAACAGCTATTACTGTATTTACCCAAAAGCATATGAATTTCCAAATATAATACAGAGTTCCACATGAGTAACAGAAAGTGTTAGTGATCACTTGCATTGCTAGAAGATTTTTCTTTTCCTCCTCTATTTGATGAACCCTGGTTATGCTGAAAACTTGGTCTTGTTTAGGACCGAATTTTATTCCTTTCAGTAGCCTAATTTCTTCTTCAAAGGAATGGATTTTCATCACAACTGTTTGGAATCACAACTGTGTGGAATTTTTAAGGTATAAATTGGTAATTTTAAAGTAGTACACATTTATGTTTTGGTTTTGTATCAGGATCTTCTAGTGTAGAGGTTATTAGCATGATGAACATGTCACTATAGTATAGTGGGAACAACAGCAGAAAACATACTCTTGCTCAATCTGCTGCATGATTATTTAGAATACTAGTTTGATCTGACAAAACAAAGAACATAGTGATTTTAGTATGAAATGAACTAAGGCTGTTTTAAAATGTTTCCAAGGGTAGGATTCACGACATTAAATAAAAATATTGAAACATATTAATCAAACATTTTTTTAAATATCTGTTCTTTTACTTTTTTCTTTCAAAATTTATTTTGGACAACTTTGTAAAAAGCACTCTACGATTTTGAATCAAAGGGGGTTGGCTTTCTGTAGCCATAATACTAAAAATTTGCAGCCTAACATGAATAAAAGGCTGTGTAGTAGGAAACATGCTTCAGTTATCAGTTCAAATCTGTTAACTACTGTGACAGGATTTGCAGATATCATCAGGCATGCCATTAGAGCCTAGTTTTGACATTAATCTATTTTTTCTAAGTTAATAATATGTGTGTGTTCCACTGAGGTGTTTTTTTTTTTTTTTTTGCTATCATCCTAATTAAGTCAATGTGCCCTTTATCTGAGTTTTAATTAAGTAGATACCTTAAAGTTTGGAAATTGTGCTGAGTATTTATTTATTATAACATAAAACAAATGTAACTTATGATAAATCAATACTTAAGGAATTTCACATCTCTCACACTATTCACTAGCACATAGCATCCATAATGCTCTTCAGTTAAGAAATTGTAAACTGCTGGTTTGGAAATTCATCACAACATTAACTTGGAACTCTGAGGCATCTCACATCACTAATATATACAAATGAGCTCTTCGCAACATGTCAAGTAATCTTTTTATATGAATAATTGAGCTTGTTTGGATCAGTACAAAAGTGAAATTCAGGAAATTTCAGATAACTGTTGAATGATTAATAAAATTTTCCAGACTTTAATTTTATTTGGTATCAAATATCTGATACCAAATACGATGTGTTGACAGCCCTTAAAGGATAGTTGTTTATGTGTCTGTCTGCAGAGGCCATTCAGGTTCAAGGTCAGCACTGGTCAAGATTTTCTTTATCATTGAGGACTAGAGGACTCATGAGAGATAAAGAGAACTGTGATTTAAATCCAGCAATGTGGCCTTACTTTGGCTAAGCATGAAAAAGTTCTTGGATTTCTTAAAGCAAATTTTTCCCCCAAGTCTATCTTATGATGTTGAATTTGCTTCCTTTTATGAACCCCAGATAAAACTATTCTTCTAAAAATCTACTGAAGTAATTGTTATGCTCTGAAAGATTATCTAGCCGAACTCAAAAAGTCTATGTAACCTGGAAAAATGTTAGGCCTAAAGAAGGAGTAATTTATGCAGGTACTGGTAACATAACTTTGGCCTGAGAATGAGATTTCTAAGAATGAGATTTGTTTTCTAAGAAATGATAAATAATTTGGCACTTATTAAGAGGCTGTAATTACTGTATTGTAAATATTCTATCTACTCGAACATATTTTTTCTGATAATACAATTAGTTATAATATTTACTTGTATTCTTTGATTACTCAGGGTGGTAAGTTTTAGATTGGCATGTGTTTTTATGTACAACTGCTTTTTAAAATTTGTTTTAATTTCTCTGAGTGACTAATTTTTGATTTTAAAATATTTTAATACAAATGAAATGAGATTTTTTAAAAAAACTCTTTAAACTTGAGTGTTTTTCTAAATGAATTATAAAATGGAACAAAATATTTGAAACACTATGTTTTAATTATTTACAATGGTGTCATTTTATTTTAATATGTATTATGAATATCAAGAACACATGAATATTATAAGAACATTTAAATATGCAGTTGAGCAAAAATAAAAAAAAAAACTAAATCATACTGTTCAGAGATAATTACTTTTAAAATTTGGTATATAGCATATTATAGTTTGAATAGTTTTCCTTAATTCACTTCTACTAAGCACAATGTCATTTTATTAACAAAACATATAAAATACACACATATATGCATGAAAAAAAGTAGGAAATAATATGCTGTATACCATACTTTAAAAGTAATTATCTCTGAACAGTATGATTTAGTCTAATTTTTTATTTTTGCTCAACTGCATATTCACTTTGTTATACAGCAGCAACTAACACAACAATGTAAAGCAATTATACTCCAATAAAGATGTTAAAAAAAAAAAAGAAAACCATTCAGTTTACTGTTCATGTCATTCATAAATTATGTATAGTTTAAACGCTGTTCAGCTGTTGTTATTTTTCCTCAAATGTATAATGATATCTTGGTTCTGTACTTATCTTTATATATGAGCTTACCTGTTAGCCTAAGTAGGATTTTCTACAGGCCTTTCTTCAGTATGTCTGTAGTTACCTGTTTTCCTGAGTGTGTCTAATCAAGCACTCCCTGACTCTCAAGACAAAGTTTCTGTAGTCAGTGCTACCACCTGGGATGAAAGCCCATTTTTTTCCCTTAGCATAAGTGGAGGAAGGGAGGATGCAGGGGATTAATTCCCTTTTCTCTTCCTGCACATGTGTCAAAGAGCTGCTCAATCTACCACTCTAGCAACCCACCCTTACTTCTGTCTGCTGCTTAAGGGTTTGAACTAGTCTCTGTTTTCTGTGAGTTTGGGGCTGTTTTAATTTTTCCATTCCATTCATGGCCATTTGTTCATTCAACAGTTATTTATTGAATAAATACTGTGCATAGGGCACACTTCCAAGCACACTTCCAAGCACTGGGAATACAGCAGTAAAAAGTCATACAAGATCACTGCCCTTAAGGAAGAGAAAGAATTGAACAAATAATGAATAGCATAAGTAAGATTTTACAAAAACATAACGTAGTGCTAGTGTACAAGGGGTGCACATGATGGAGAGAACCTGCCTTAGTAAGAATGGCCATCTTCCTTATTCAGGAATGTTTTGTAAACTCTGGTTCAATAAGATAGCTTTCTAAGATTTTAAGACAGGGACAGATGTTGAAGTGTCTCTCCTATCTTGAGCTACATCTACCTTTGTTAAATATGAAAACATCACTGAAAAAATTGGAAGTATGTTTCTTGTTAACGCAGGTTTCCATGTGTGTATAAAAATGTAAAGCAGTTCCACTACCATTGAAATAGATACCTATTTAATGGAAGTAAAATATGTTGAATGTTTTTGTGATGTCCATATATAAGGTGCATGCTGTGCTGTGGATCGTGAAGTAGGTAATTGACATTCACCTGACATAAGAAAAGTTAGTTGAACATTAGAAAAGTCAACTAAAATTCTACAAGTGAGTAATGCATGGTATAGTACTGTTTTTAAGTAATGAATAACTTACACTTTTATCCAGATTTTAAATGGTTATTATGCCTTCCAGAAAGTTCTGGTTCAGAAAATCTCACGTTATATAATTCTTTAATTTGAATATAAAGAGATATGTACCCTCACTGTACATTGAACAACTATTGAAAACATGTTATTAAAGAGGTACCAGGTATGCTCAGGGGACTCCATGTTTTGGTTTGTGCCTACTATTCTCTTATCTGATTTTTTCTTCATTTAATTCATCATGAACCTTTTACCATGCCAGTAAATAAAGGTTTTCATCATAAACTTATTTATGGTTTCTTATGATGAATCACAGTTTATTTAACCAACTTCCTCTTGCTGAACCTTAAGTTTGATAAGTTTTTTACCATTAGAAAAAAATGCTTTGATGAACGACTCATTATTTGTATCTGTATGCTTTTCATATTGTTTCATGTGAATTTTAAATGTTCTTTTTAATGAGATTACTGGGTCATAGTACTTCTGATACTTTTTGCTAAATGGCCCTCCAGAAAGAATGTGCCAACCTGTAATTAGAGCGAGATTATACTACAGTATCGATTTCTACGTATTCATACCAAACCTTTATAGTTATTTGCCAATCAGAGCTTTATAGTGGTAGGTGATTGTTGTTTGATTTGCTTTTTTGAGTACAGTGGACTGGAATAATTTTGCATTTGATTATTAAGTCATTCTTTCCTCACTCCTTCCCTTCCTTTGGCTTTTCTTTCTGTCTTTGGTATGATCATGACACAAGGATATGTAGTGTGCATGTGAGGTTGGGTGTGCAAATGAGTGAGTGAAATGGCCATTTATATACCTAGCTCATTTTTTTCCTGGTTGATGTTTATCTTTTTCATAAGGGTTTTTAAGAACCCTTATTCATATCTTATGGAATAAGTACTAGCTATCAATCTAGCAATTTACAGTCTTTCAGATTCTCCCAGTTTGATCTTAGCCTTCTAACTTTGTTTTGTATCTACAGAATTAATAAGTATGTATGAGTTAAACTCTGTTTTGAAGCACCTGTATGGAAATAGGGACTTTTATACATTGTTGATGAGAAACTAAGGGGGACTAAGCAGACATGACAAAAAATATGACTTAAATCCTTGATTGATCCTCAATTAGGGGAAAAACAGCTGGAAAGAACATTGTTTAGCATAGCACTTTATATAGAACTAGATGATTTATCTTGTGATTCTAAAATGTCATCATAAGAACTATAACCCAAAACTTGAAGACAGTGTTATCATTGTACATATCATATTTCAAGTAAGGTGAGATGATGAGGTTTTTTAAAGTTTACTAGGAAAAATACAGTTGTCAGAACTATTTAATTTATGAAATGTAATTGTTTATATTTGAACTTTGTGGCATCATAAATTTTTGAAGGAGCCAACCCTTAACCCTTAAGATCCTTAACCCTTCAGTTTCTGCAGTGCAGTTAACTGTACATAGTGGGTTTTTAAAATTTCTGGAAACATTATATTATCTTTAAAGTCAGTTATATGTGTAACCTGTAATAAAATTTATATTTTCATGTAAGACATATTCTAAATAACCTGTCTTCTCTGGAAAATATGTTCTTAGCAAGTAAAAAAAAATCTAATACTATGAAATTCTGACTGCTGTGTTCTTAGAAACAATGAAAAACAGTAGAAAATGTGTTTTTTTGTTTTTTGTTTTTTTTTTACTTTACTATGGCTTTAATAGCTGGGATGATTACTTGCAAATGAACAGCTGCATCTTTAATACCACAGGCTTAAATTAAGGTCCCAAAGTCCCATAGGTTTTACATTCCATGACATGTTAGCAAGAAACTTACAAATATAGAAAGGCTCATGTTCTAAGATGGAACACAATCCATATAATATCCATGACTAGTACAGCAAATAAAATTCAGTCCAACATCAGCCTCTGTAAAAGAACTACAAAATGATGAAAGAGAAAAAAGGTAGAAGGAACTAGTTGGTTTCTGTTAAAGTTGAGCAACAGTAAAAACAAACCATTTTCATCATGTTAGCAGTATTGAAGAAATTGATTTAGTTGAGCTGCTAATGTAATTATTTTGAATTTGTCATTTTTTTAATCTGAAATATTTTCATGTATTTTTCAGCCCTTGCTGAAACTATTTCTCTTATAATAATAATATAAACATATAAGCCATGTGAGTTTTTCCCTTTATTTTCATTTTCATAAATCAGAAATACGAGAAAAGAATGATTGAATACTTTGAATTCATAATAAATAAGCACTTCAATAAAGATTTGGTTATTTTAATAGCTGAAGAGTCTTAGAACAGCTTAATGAATATTTTGTTCTGATCAAATAATTATTAAACTTTAAAATCTGTCGTATCAAATATAATTTCAGTTTTGCTGGAAGTTTGCTGAAGCTGAGAAAGAAGAACTCTCAATACAAAAAGGATAGTCCCTTGATTCTTTACCAATAATACCTGTATCTTTTTCTTAATAAAATAATAATTAAAAATTAACTTCCTAACTTCCTACCTGTATTAATAAGAAACAAGAATAACCTGGCCATTCTTTCCCTATACTAAAAAATTATGTCTAAATTCAAATCAAATCTTCCAATTTTGATGTCATACTTCCAATGAATTTTTCTTTAAAAAGACAATCATAATGGTTGATATATATCAACCTTTAATGTTGTGTGTTGTACACATAGAATGTATTTGCATATGGGATTTGTGTATCCATTCATATGCAATTAAATGCACATCTAGCCCCTCATCCCTAGCACTTATACAACTGTATGTCATTATATGGCCTCTTTATTTTCTCTGGCCACAAATATACTAGCAAAATGAGAATGATACTATTTTAACAATCTCAAGACAATGGTAATGGAGATTATTTCCAACCTTACAGTGTTATTATGTCTTTCTTTTTTAACATCTTGGCTTTATGTTCTGCAAATAATAGTGAATTGCTACCTTTTTAAAACTGTAAGGTAAGTAATTTAAATAGGAATTTGATTTGTAACATTTTAGTTTTGGAGAGATTATTTTGTAAAAAACTGTTTGGGCAGGATGCTAATAGGTTTTACATTCAAAAAGGTGTCATGAATAATTAAATTTATTCATAAAAATGTTAAATGGTATTTCTTTATTGTAGGACTTTATATTTTTAATATGCTGATATACATTGTGAATCATTCGGAGAGGAGGATACTATATGTAGTATTTTCCCTCAAAAGTATTTGACCAGAGATTTCTTCTTTTTCATGAAGCATATTGTAGGGCAAGTATTATGTAAAATATACTTAGAGAGGTGCTAGACTAGCATTTGGGGGTTTTAATACTTTAAGAAAATTTTACATCTTTTTCTTCAGCTTATCTTAAAACAGGGTGATTGTATAACACGATTATGTTTTTTCTTTTTAAAAATACTTCTCTCAATTCCTAAATTTTCTTGAAGTGGCAACTTCAAAATTTTTACCAATATGGTCATATTATTCAACTCATAATAATAATATCTGTTTTCTTATAAATACTTTGTATGATCTGGGTTCTTACTCTTTTTTCATCTTCATCTCTTTCCATATTTCCCTTGAACTTTTTTCCCAACTGTATGGAGCATACATTTACATGGGGCATCATGGTTCTGACAGACCTTTTTTTCTCAACCTTCCTTACCTTTATACATGTACTTTCTTTCTGGAATGCCCCTTTCTTACTTCACATCTGCTGATGAATACTTGCTTCATATGATTTAGAACTCAGATTAAGTGTAACCCCTTCAGTAAAGCTTTACTGAGCTAATACTTGCCATCTGTATATACATCCTTAGAATCAGTTATTAATTCATAAATATTTATTAAGTATTTGACACACACATATGTCAGGATGCTGTGGGTGTAAGGATGGACAATATAAACATATAAACAAAGAGCTCATATTCTTGAGGGCTAGACAGGTTAGTGAATAGACAACTGTAATAATCTATGATAACTGCTATTCTAAGGAAGTACAGCTGTGGTTACACATAGGAGGAGGTATGGAAACCAGGTAAAACTTTGGGAAACTGATGCCTGGCCAGAGATTTGAAAGATAAATAGGAGTTACTGAGGTAAAAGGTTGAGTTCAGTTAAAACATCTAAGAAAATAGTTAAAAACAGAGATGGACCTACATGAAAATAGGTGGAATTACTGGGGAAATAATCAAGCAGACGTTGATAATTACATGGTATAGTAATTATATAGTATTACTAGCATTGTAGTATTACCAAATACAATGGCTTTGCGGATTGTAGGTCTGAACTTTGAGACCACGTTGGAATTGACTGTGGCTAGTAAGATGGTGTTCTGCTATGTTTGTAGCACTGTACGTAACATATATTGAGTTTGTTTCTCCACACCATAGGCATTTGGTATACAATAGAAAAGGAAGCCCTACCTGGATTTCCATAAAAGAGTAAATTGTCAACGAACTTGAATAGATTAGTTATGTATACCTCTTCTGCTAACATGATATCTTAGGAACACAGGACTGCTTAAAGTCCATATATGTTTTCTCCAGACTAAGAGTAGTCAAAGTCCTTGTAAATTTTTTAGTAGGCTCCATACTAATGTTATCCATGGAGTTTCTATATTACTTTATTTTCCTTTTTAGAGTTACATGTAAATAGTAGCCTGTAGCTTAAAATTTTCCTGTCAGTAAAGGTTTTCTCCCCTGCATTATTAGAAATTTGAGAATAAAAATCAATTTGCTGTACCTTACACATTCACATTACTTTATGTGTAGTTTTGGATTATTGGTCCCTAATTTTAAATATGTTCAGATGATTAATAAGAAGACTGGAGGTTAAATTCCCAAAATGTTCATTCCTTTTAAATCAATTCACAGAAATTATTTTATAATATTCCCAGGGTCAACCTTTCAGGGCTCTTTTAAAGGCCTTATTCAGAAATAAGATTCTTTATAAAGTATTCAGACAAATTTATTCTTAATATCAAATTTGTTTTTGTTCATTTATGTTTCTGTGATATTTCAGCTTGTTAATATATACTGTGCCCTCTTATAACATATGCAAATGTCTATAATCTTGACTTGACAATAGAAAAAGACCTAGGTATAGTTTTACTTTAGGTGAAATTATTTTACTATTACAGTAATAAGTCTCATTTGTTTTCTTTTCAGAATATTTTAGTTAATGATAGATGTTTATAACGTCATGGTTCCTTTGAGCCTATTAAAGACTTGTTGAGTGAGTAAATGAATGTTTTCTGGTCCTTTAGAAATACTGCATATTAGCAATTCCTTTTCATCAATTAAATAGAGGTGAACTGTATTTAAAGTCATACAGTTTAGAATTTTTACATAGAAATGGTCATGACCAATATATTAAAACTTTGATTTAGTTCTAATGTAATCTAACAGAATTTGGTCAAATAATTTAATTGATAAAGACATTTTTTTCCTTAGCAGTGTGTAGTTATTGGCATTTAGTAGATGCCAAAGCTAAAACATCATGCTTTGATATGCAGCAGTATTGTAAGAAATTCTTCATTTGTGGTCAGGATTTGATATTTTATCACTACAGTGATTAAGTTTAACTATGAAGTTTCATCTGTACTCTTCACTCCGAAGTAGAGAATTGGTTTACTTTTTCCCTGGTAAAACCCTTGGTAAAATTATTCTGTGGAGTTGGGTGTACCTTCCAAGGAATAATCAGTAGATAATTGGATAGGAGGGCATTGAGCTGAGCTTCCTTTGCTGGGTGTTTCTAAAAGGATTAGTAGAAAGAACATAATCTTTTGAAAGAGAAATGTATACTACATACATGCATTTGTAGATTTCATTAGGAAACATTATGTAATAATGATCCTTAATAAAAGAAAATAGTCTAATAATGGTCCTTGGTTTACCTGGTGTCATTGATAGTTCATCTGTTCAGTACTTCTCTCTGTATATATTTTTTTCTCTTCTTTTGATATCTACAATAGATTTAATGTAATTGATCTAGATTAATAAAATCTTATTGTAATGTTTTTCATCCAAGGCCATGGTTTTAATTCATTAAATTAATAATTCCTTATGAACAATTTGCTAAGTACTGGGCTGGGGATACAACTGTGAGCAAAATAGTCAAGGTTTCTGCCCTCTTGGACTTTTTGTGTCAGTGGGGAGAGACAAACAATGAAGTAAACAAATGACAACAAACTTTAATTTCAGAAAGTGTTAGAATCGTGGAGAAAGTAAAGGAACATAAAGTGATAAATAGTGATTGAGAACAAGCTATTTCATGGTTGTTAAGGAATACTTCTCTGCTGTGGTATCACTGAACCAAGGTCTTAATAATGAGAAAGGGGCTGGTATGGGAAAAGCCACAGGAAAAGTGTTCCTAGTATGGACATCAGTAGGAAAAAAAAAAGGCCTAAGTGAGAACAAGCTTGGCATTTTCCAAGAACTAAAAAAGACCCAGCTCCCTAGAGTGAAGAAGAGAGGGAGAGTAATATGAGATGAGGACTGAGAATTAAGCAGAGGCCAGATTGCGATGTGTTTTGAAAGCCAGTGTAAAGGATTTAACGCTACAATGAGAATACAGTACATTGTTTATAAACAGGTAAATTACATATGATTCGTGTGTTTAAGAAACTACTTTGAACAAGGAGTGGATTATAGAGGTGCAAGAAGTGAAGCAGGCTATTGTAATGGTCCTGTTTAGAGACAATGATGACTTGGACTAGGAGGTGTCAGTAGAAAGAGGGTAAATTAGTTCACATTATGTTTTTATGGCATTTACAACCATGGAACTGGATTACTTATCCAAGGAAGAGAGTAGCAACAAGAAAGCCAAAGGAAGAAAGTGTTTACATAAGAAGGAAATGATTAACTGAGGCTACTACCTGGAGAAGAAAGGTAAAATGCCATAATAGTATACAACTTGCTATTTTTCTTCATTGCTATAATTTTCCAGTATCCCTATCATTCGAACTGACTGAAAACTTTAGCATCTGACTCACTCTCTACCTCTATACCTGTACTCCTGTTCAGCCTTTGTTTCCAAAAACTTTGAAAGAAAAAGAAGTGATGGCAAAGAGAGCAAGAGAGTGGCAAAGTGGAGCAAGGAAAATATGTAAACAGTTTGTGGCCCAAATAACCTGAGATTTGAGAGAAAAAAAACTGCCCCAGTTGAGAGAGCTCTGTGGGACATAAAGAGGTAGGGAACAAGCCAGGTTTTTTCAGGTGGTGAGACTAAAAGGAACATTCAGAAAGGGGGTTTTGCATATGGAGCATATGTTGAAACTGAGGTAACAGAGGGCATAATGAAGAGGTCTAGAAAGACAGAGGATAGGGAATTGGGTCATATTCAGAGATATAGAGCAGACTATGTGCATAGGAATTTGATTATGGTGACTGGAGAGATTTAGACTTCTGCTGGTAACTTAGATATACAGGAATATGAGGAATGGTAGTCTCTTTTAGGATGATGGACAGGTAAAGTTACGGTCCAGCTTATTATTTTAAAGGTATGATACTACTGACCTTTCTTTTCTGTTCCTAAAAATGCTGTACTGGTCTTTGATGGGGGAGGAGCAGGAATAGTGAGATACCGAGGTGTTGTGGTAGCCACTGGCTGGGGGAACTGTTGACTCAGACGAACTAAGAAGGTTACTCAAGGATTTATTTACATGGGTAGGTTAATGAGTAAGGGCAGGAGGCCAGAGAGTGGACAGGAAACCAAAGACTCAGAGATTCCTTCTAAAGGAAAGGAGGCCAGAGGATGACAGAGAGAGAGCCAGTCATCTGTCCTCACATGGATCAGAGACCAGTGGACGACTAAGAGTCCAAGGATCTGTCTTCAAGTGGATTATAAGTCAAAAGGACTAGCCTGAGGGTCACGATATTTAAACCAATGGAAAGTTATGTATTACTATGAATGTACATGAGTATGTCTGACAGTCACCCTCTGTTACAGATAACATCTAGTCTGGGATTCTTCCAGTTGACAGATCTTATCCATAATATTTTAATAATCCAGAATAATAGAGACAAAGAGAAAGGGTTATATGAAACAAAAATTAGAATTATAAAAAATTACTATAGAAACACAATTTTGCCATTTTCTGAGACATATTTTTAAAACTAAGAGTATAATAGGTAGGTCAATTAAATTTGGTTCGTGATATCACAGAAACTCATCTGAACAGTAGCCACCAGTTTTAAGCTACAGTCGAACTGGTGTTAGATGTATGATCTATTTTCATATATGGCTTTTATCTCCTATAACTAATATATTCTGATATTCTTTAGTTTATAATTAATACTTCATATTGAAAAAAATGAAGTGATAAGATACTCTGTTGTCTGTTCACATCAGAGGATACAAAAATAACTTTTGGCAAGTGAGCTGGAGAACTCTGAAGAACTTCTGAGCCTCACCTTGATCCCCAAAGTCACATTTCTCTCTAAATATATTGTGGCATGCTGAAACTATTTATTTAAATAAGATATTGTGCTGCTTGTTCTCAGCATCATGATCATAGGAAAACTGTAATGCACAGGGAGAGTATAGACTGACAAGATGTATTCGTGGTAGATTTGTATATTCTTTCCTGACAAAATATTGCCATTTTTTTCCCAATGCGATAAAGGGCATTTATGGAACCCACATCTAACATCACACTCAGAAATGAAAAACTGAAAGCTTTCCCCCTAATAAAATCAAGAACAACTGCTTTTTTCACTGCTCTGCAACACTGTGCAAGTAGTTCTAGCCAGAATAATTGAACAGGGAAATTTTTTAAAGAGTATCCAAATTGGAAAGGAAGAAGTAAAATTTATCTCTGTTTGTAGATGACATAATCCCATATGTAGAAAACCCCAAAGAATCTATAAGAAAACTACTGGAACTAATAAACAAGTTCAGTAATATTGTAGGGTATAAGATCAACACACAAAATTCAGTGTGTTTCTATATACCAACAAGGAACAATCCCAAAAGGTAATTAAGAAAGCAATTTCATTTGCAATAGCATCTAAAACAAAAGAATACCTAGGAGTAAATTTAACTAAGGAGATGAAAGATTAAAGAAGACATAAATAATTGGAAAAGCATCCCATGTTCATGGGTAAGAAGACTTAGTATTGTTAAGATACCAGTACTGCCCAAAGCAATCTACACATGCAATTAAATACCTATTAAAATTCCAACAGCCTTTTTTGTAGAAATGGAAAACCCAGTCCTCAAATTCATATGGAAATGCAAGGGACCCTGAATAGCCAAAGCAGTCTTGAAAAAGAACAAATTTGGGGACTTACATTTCTTGATTTCAAAAATTACTACAAAGCTACAGTAATCAAAACAGTGTGGTACTTACATAAAGATAGACATATAGATTAATAGAGTATGATTGAGAGCCCAGAAATAAACCCATATATCTGAAGGTATTTGCAAATTATATGATAAGGCTTTAATATCTAGAATATATAAAGAACTCCTAAAACTCAACAACAAAAAGACAAACAACCAAAAGAAACCATGGGCAAAGAGTGTGATAGACATTTCTCCACAGAAAATATACAAATGGCCAATAAGCAATGAAAAGATACCCAACATCATTAGTCATTAGAGAAATGCAAATCAAAACTACAATGAGATACCACCTCACATTCATTAGAATGGTTATTATTAAAAAATAATAATAACAAGCGTTATTGAGGAGGTAGAGAAATTAGAACTCTTGTACATTGATGGTGGGAATGTAAAATGGTGCAGCTGCTGTGGAAAACAATTTAGCTGCTCCTCAAAAAGCTACATATAGAATTACCATATGACCCAGCAATTCTGCTACTAGATATATGCCCAAAAGAACTGAAAAAGAGGGACCTAAGCAGATACTTGTACACTAATGTTCATTGCAGCATAATTCACAACAGCCAAAAGGTAAAAACAAGTGTCTGTAAATAGATAAATGGATAAACAAAATGTTTTATATATACTCAGTGGAAAATTATTCAGCCACAGAAAGGAATGAAGTTCTGGTATATGCTTCAACATGAATGAATAAAATACTATGCTAAATAAAATGTCAGATACAAAAGAACAAATATTGTATGATTCCCTTTATATGAAATATCTAGAATAGGCAAATTCATAGAAACAGAAAGTTTAGAAGTTACTAGGGGATATAGGGAAGACATGGTGATTTGTTTCTTAAGGGTTACAGATTCTGTGTTTGGGGTGATAAAATAATTTCGGAAATAGTGGTAATATTTGTACAACCTTGTGAATATAGTAAATGCCACTGAATTCTGTGATTAAAAATGGTTTAAATGGCAAATTTTTTGTTATGTATAATTTACAATTTAAAAATATTTTGTCATTTTATATTAACTCAGCGTATATAAAACTGCCACAATTAATACATTTTAAATATCTTTAACGTAATAATTTTAAAAATAAAGGATTACATGTACTCCTGAAATTTTTATCATTTTCCCAAACTTTACAAATTTACCTTTCCATATTCCTTCTCCCAGCAACTTAATGGGTCACAAATCTTCATGCCTCCTCTATGTTCATTTGATATGGTGCATATGCTCAACTGTATAACAATTGTTATCATTCTTTGACTTGAATAATTCAAACTCTATGCAAATGTGGGCTTTGCTTTCATATTGGATTTGCTAATGCATTAATCTCTATTGGCTCTGAAGGTAATAACTTACGTCATATGGTAGGAGTGGGGCTATCACCAGAGATGGCTCATCTTCTTCTTGTCAGCTTATAGCAGCAGCACTCTTCAGATCTGGTTACTCTGCTGCATGTCTAGTGGTATGTTTTGCTCCTGACTTTTGAATGACTTTGATTAGCTCTGCATGCCACCACTGGTCACACTTTGAGTTTCTGAGCTTGATCTGATATCACATGTTTGTTGCAAGTTGTGTCCCCAGCTTCCAAGCGTGGTTCACAAAATTCTGCAAGTGAATTCCTACCAGTCTGTAAGGAATACCTAGAAAAATGCCAAGTGCCATTTTTCTTATAGCAGAAATTTAAGAGTACAAATTAGTGTCAAAAATGTTGACACTGATTGGGAGTGGAGGCAAAGTCAGGAAGTCTATTTTATATATACTTATAAAAATGTGATTACATTTTAAATAAAATGTAGTCATGGCAGTTTTTATATTCCTATAATCCATAATGGAAGTCAAAAGTAATAATGTCGACCAAACTAGGATTGCTAGTTCTGTTCCTCTTCGTCTGGAACATACTCTTTTGCTGTCTCATTTTGCCTAAATTTCTATTTGTATTTTTATGTATGTGAAAGGTTAGTTATGTTTCTCAACCTTAGAGAAGTGGCCCTCTGTAAAGGATGTCCTATGTGTCCCAGCAGTACACTCCCCTCTTGTCACCCAAGGGCCAGGGACCAGCTGGTCCCAGGATAGGTTCTGATCTGTGTTTTCGGACTTAGTTCCACAGGCTGCTGGGTTATAGTTTTCTTGCCTCTGATGTCTGTGCCATGGTGGGTGAGGCTGGTCTAGAGGCTTGTGCAGACCTCCTGGTGGGAGGAGCCAGTGCCTGCCCACTGGTGAGTGAAGCTGGGTCTTGACCCTCTGGTGGGCAGGGCAATGCTAAGGGGTGTGTCTAGAGATGACTGGGTTCAGGAAGTCTTTAGACAGCCTGTCGGCTGCTGGGTGGGGCTGTGTCTCCTCCCTGTTGGTTGTTTGGCCTGAGGCATCCCAGCACTGGAGCCTACAGGCTGCTGGGTGGGGCCAGGTCTTAGTGCCAAAATGGTGGCTTCCAGGAGAGCTCATGCTGATGAATATTCCCCAGTACCTCCACCACCAGTGTCATTGTCCCCACAGTGAGCCACAGCCACTCCCCCCACCTCCTTAAGGGACACTTCAAGACTAGCAGGTAGGTCTGGCCCAGGATCCTATGAAATCACTGCTTTTGCCCTGGGTTCCAGTGTGCACAAGACCTTGTGTATGCCCTCCAAGAGTGGAGTCTCTGTTTCCCCAGTCCTGTGGAGCTCCTGCACTCAAGCCCCACTGGTCTTTAAAGCCAAATGCTCTGGGGACTTCTCCTGATGCCAGACCCCCAGGCTCGGGAGCCTGACATGGGGCTCAGAACTCTCGCTCATGTGGGAGAACTTCTGCGATATAATTGGTCTCCAGTTTGTGGGTTGCCCACCCAGGGGGGTATTGGATTTAATTATATCATGAGTGCACCCCTCCTACCATCTTGTTGGGTTTCTTCTTATGTCTTTGGATGTAGAATATCTTTTTTAGTAGGTTCCAGTCTTTTTTGTCAATGGTTGTTCAGCAGTTGTGATTTTGGTGTGCTCGTGAGAGGAGGTGAGCTCAAGGTCCTTCTACTCTGCCATCTTGTCCTCCATCCCAGGATTACTATAATTCTGAACGTAGCATAAACCTGTGCTAAAGATGAACGAACAACTAGTCATCATCATAACTATTAGTAGGATCTTTTGCATGACCTCAGAAGTTAACTGGAAATGAATTACAATTATTTAGAATTTTCAGATATGTCTGCTTTCAAACCTCACAGTTCTTGAGAACTTCGAGTCTCCTAAACTCCTGATGTTACTCTGTGGGAATTGCTACTTAAAAGTAAATGAGTATGCCATTTGCATATATAGGACAGAGACTGAGTGAGTGAGAAGCTGGACATCTACTCTGTCATTCATTGTTTCATCTTAACTTCTTTGAAGAATATGAGTACTTTTAGAGTTTTCTGAAAAGTATACTTTCATCCTTTGGCTTAATTGAGTCTATTTTAATGTTAAAGCATGTTCTATAAACAGATACTCAAGCTTCACTCTATTGATTTGGGACTAAAACATGTTATGATGGCCCCCTACAGATTTTTACAGTTTAGAAGTAGAGACATGATTGTGTAGAGAGTTAATCACCAGAAGAAGAAAAGCAATTATTACTTTGTATTATGAGATGTCAATTCCTATGATTTCCTTTTCTAAAAAACCCTCTTCTTGAAATAGTATATTTTTCCCTTAGTAATTGTAGAGTAGGGGGAAGCTTTATCAAATGTGCAAAACTGTACAATGTTATAAAAGCTGCAATTACAAATTGAACTTACTTTTTATGGCAGTTTTTCTAAGTGCTTTTGTTGATCTGAAAATTTGTTCTAAAAACTTTGCTAATAGCCCACACAATTATTAACCACCTCCTATGGTGGTCTCTTCTCTGTAAGAAGGGTCAGTCTTTTCTTTCATTTTATGCCAGATTTGAGATAAATCTGTGAAGTGATATTAATAGTATGACTCAATGCATTTAAAAAAATTATCAAGCTTGGGTGAAAATTATTTTTCCATCATCAGGCTGAAACATATGTGACTTTCTTAAAAGGATGTAATTTGGTAGCTAGCCTAACATTACATTTTCAGAAGGTATGTGTTGTAATGGAAAAAATATGGTATTTGACAAAATCTTCTCTCTGCATTTGTTAGTTACGTTTCCTTGGCTCAGCTGCCTTCACTTCTTTACCTGTAAGTTGAAGAAAATATTATCTGCCTTGGTAATTGTGAACATTAAATGTGAGATACCATATAATACATTGTATAATACATAATTATATTAATAAAATATTAAATATATGTATTATAAATTATATATTTATAATTTTATATACTTTTATTCTCTTTTTAAATAATTTATATTTTGTTCTAACCTGAAATTTGTAATAAATATTATTACTAATGATTGATACTCTATACTTTACTCTTAATAGTTAAACTAAAGGACAGTTAATGAGCTAATGTTTTTGCTTTTTTTAAACCACAAAGACATTCACATAATTAGATTACCATGATTATAGATTGAGAATAAAGAATTACTGTAAATCGCTTTATTCATTAAAAAATTATACTCTTTATTTTAGTTTTAAAAATAAAACCTACATGCACTTTTAAACCTTAAGGAGGCATTAAAGGAACATTTTGCCTATCGATACTGGCCTCAGATTCAGAAATAAAGGGGAACAAAGCCAGAATAGATCTCACAGAGGTCAACCATCCCCTATGGTTGTCACCAAGTATCTGTCTATTGCTAGTTTATATAGTTTCAACAACCTTGCTTAGCTGGTTATCCAGCCATTGAGGACTAGAAGCAGCAAAGTAGAAGTAAAGAGAGGAGCCTGCTGGAATCAGATGTACCAACAAACAGCAGGGATAAGTGGCAGTAAGGAAAAGAATATGAAAACTAAAAGAACAAATACCAATCACAGAGCACCATTTCTATAAGGATAAATAGACATACATAGCCAAAGAAATCTTGAGTTTGCCACTTTATTACTGTCCGGAACTATATAGCTTTTCCCAAGTATTATGGAAATGTTAAATGTATTTGAAAATATGTAGCAAATTGGGAGATATTTCTTAAAAATGGTAGAAGCTAAATGTTATGTTGAAAAAAATAAACCCTATCAATTCAGAATATTAGCTATCCAGATCTAGTAATTTCTCAGTGCTATAAGTAGCTGCTATCTTACTCTAAAAATTATATATCATGTTTTGTTTTAAACTTCAGTTTTTGCCTATTGCAGAGTTAATTGGCATTTCCATTTTCTTAGTTCTTTTTGAGGCCAAACAACATTGCCTATAGGTTGTCATAGAATTATTAATATTCGGCTAGATTTTTGGTATTTTTCATTTTCAATGTTTCACTGATATTCATTCAACCAAATTTCTTACTCTAGACTTGACACTAATATTTCCTAAAGAAATATCTTATCATAAGATACTGAGTTATATTCTCAGTAGGAGTATAAACTGATGCATTTTCTTACATCCAAACAAAATGTTTGCTAATTTTCATTATAGTTGACCATTGGAAATAAGTGGATCAGATTGTTAGTATATACCCATTATTCTAAACCAGACTCATTCTGGTTGAAATAGGTCTCAGGTATCTAAAAAGTTTTAGACTGTATTTTTTTTTTTTGCGGTACGCGGGACTCTCACTGTTGTGGCCTCTCCCGTTGCAGAGCACAGGCTCAGGACGCGCAGCCTCAGCGGCCATGGCTCACTGGCCCAGCCGCTCCGAGGCTTGTGGGATCTTCCCGGACCGGGGCACGAACCCGTGTCCCCTGCATCGGCAGGCGGACTCTCAACCACTGCGCCACCAGAGAAACCCTAGACTGTATTTTATACAGCAAAAAGCATTCTTTTTTTTTCCCCTAACTTTATTCTTTTAGGTAGATTACATTTTTAGAGTTTACTTTTCTATTCTAGGAAGAAAAAAACTACTGAGCTATTCATTATTTTTCCTATTACCTTTCTCAAATCTTTTTTAAAATCAAGTATCCTTTTTATTGACATTATAATTTTTAACTTATTATAGTTTTTTAAATCATTTCCCAAAATATATCTCATCTGTACATACATTGACTCATCTTGTAAACCCAAAGAGGCTTACTGGTTTTATAGACATTTTATAGGTAAAAAGGTCTTAAAGTCAATCATATGTTTTCAATTCACAGGTAAGAAAATTAGACTCAGGGAGTTATGCATTATTCAAAGAATACTTCTTGAGTGTATACAGTGTGCCAGGCACTATTCCAGACACTGAGATTACAGTAGTGAACATGACAGACAAGGTCTCTTTTATACTTTATTTTTGTCTTTCCTTATCCTGGTATTGTCCTCAAACTTTTTCTGTAGTACTGATTTCATTTCATACTCTCTCTATACATTTTTTATTTGTTTTATGTGTAGTATCTGTCTGCATGAACTAGAGTAAGAACTCCATGAAAGCAGGTTTGTCTGTTTGGTCATTGCTGTATCTAGTACAATACTTAACATTTAGTGGGGAATCAATAGATTTTTGTCAAATGAATGAATGAATTGAATTAAATGAGGGCCATATGGTATCCTGAAATCCAAATTAAGTGTTTTTAGAACAGACTGGTCAACTATGTCAAATGCTGCTGATGGGTCAGACAATGTAAAGACATGAAGATTGGATTTACCAAGGTATGGATGGCTGTGATAAGTGGCTTTAGTTGAGTGGTGGCACAAAAGCCATATTGGAGTAGAGTCAAGAAAAAAAGGAATGGGTAGTGAAGAAGTAGAAAGAGGAGATATATCTATATAAATTGTTCAAGGAATTTTGAGGGATAAGAAAATTGAGCTGTAACCAGAAGACGGGTATGAGGTCAGGGAGGGCTTTAAAGTGTTTTTCTTTTATTATAAAAATTTCAAACATACATAGAAGAAAGAACCTCTTTCATGTTTGTTAATAATATCAAGATTTTGGCATACGTATTTCATTTACTCATTTTTGTTGTTGCAAAAATATTTTGAAGCAAATCCCAGTCATTTTAGCCGTATATACTTCAATATGCATCTAAAAAAGAGAGAAAAGGCACTTTCTTACACAACCTGATGCCATAATCACACCTATTAAAATTAACAGTAATTCTTTGATACTATTTAATACCCAGTTTTTATGAGATTGCCACAATTCTGTTTAAAATAAAAGTTGTTTGAATTTAGATCCAAATTCTGATTCACATTTGATCGTTGTATCTTTTAAGACTCTTTAAGTCTAGAGAACAGTCTTTCCTATATTGATGAAACTAGATTAGTTGTCCTGTAGCCTGTCTTACATTCTTGATTTGTATCTTTTCTTCTTCATGGGTCATCTAATTTATTTCTCCGTTTTCAATATTATTTGTAAGCTGTTACATAGTGCTAAATGTTTGATTAGATTTAGGTTCAGCTATTTTGGGATACATACTTTATAGTTGGTGGCCTCTGCTTCATATTGCATCACAAGAGGCGTATGTTTGATTTTCACACTCTTAGTTATGCTAATGTTGATCAGTGAAGTCAGTTGGTGACTGCCAGATGTTTCCACTGAAATTTGCCCATTAACCTTTCATCTTATGATTTTATGACCTTTGCCTAAATCAGTTATTTCATTTGCTTTACCGAAGGATAATTTTCTATTTCTGTCATAAAGGAGGGATCTTTAAAAATTGAAGAAATTATAACATGTTTTTCTGCTGATGGGCATGACCTAATAGAAAAGGAAAAATTATGATACCTGGAGAAACACTGGACTTGGTAGTTAAGAGGGGATGGGGTCCACTGCACAGGTGATAGAATGCCTTAGGTAGGAGGAGGAACAGTTTAAGCGACTTGTCCAAGGTTATAGTAGCACAGAGTGGATTTATTTTATTAAATGTGTATCAGGGGCTTCCCTGGTGGCGCAGTGGTTGAGAGTCTGCCTGCCGATGCAGGGGACGCGGGTTCGGGCCCTGGTCTGGGAGGATCCCACATGCCGCGGAGCAACTAAGCCCGTGCGCCACAGCTACTGAGCCTGCGCGTCTGGAGCCTGTGCTCCGCAACAAGAGAGGCCGCGACAGCGAGAGGCCCGCGCACCGCGATGAAGAGTGGCCCCCGCTCACCGCAACTAGAGAAAGCCCTCGCACAGAAACGAAGACCCAACACAGCCAAAAATAAATTAATTAATTAAAAAAAAAAAAAAAAAAAACAACGAAGTGGCATTCTGAGTGCCATGTGCCCGCCTCCTGTATCCATAACTTAACTGGTTCCTAATTGGGGAGGAAAAAAGATGTCTGTTATTCATGTATTGCCCCCACCACCAAAAAAAAAAAAAAAAAAATGTATATCAGAATTTTACTTTGGAATCTTATAATTGTACCTAATTTTAGAAACATGCATATTCAGTTGATACTGCATGTGAAGTAGGAACTTAAAGCTATTTTGAATTTCACTGCCTATATTTGACCCTACTTGTTAGGGATTTTTAAATTTTTTCTAATTTCTCCCTTAAAATTAATGGTGTCTTATACACCTGTATCTTTACATTATAAAAAATATAAGCATATACTTTAATGTAATTTTTCAGCTTTTGGTGCCAGTCTGTTGCAAAGAGAAGTAAATGCTGCTGTTAAACAAAATGATAAATAACTCGCAGTTCAGTTTAGACACTAATGGGCCCTAAAAGCCTGTAAAATGACAAAAACCAGCAACTTTTATGATTTATAGGCTAATTTTTGTTACACAGTTTGGTCATATACCTGACAGTCTTCCCTCTTTGTGACTTTCTCCTAAAAATTATAGTTTTGTGTTACCTAAGTGAAAAGTCCTTTAGAGGTCAGTAGAAGAATATGACAGCATCTCTTCTGAGGATTGCAGCAGTTCCCATTGGTGGAATTACAATTTCCTTTTTTTTTTTTTTTTTGTAGTAGTTCTAATGGTAGTGGTATAGTTTAATCTTGAAAGAATATTTATTGCAACTTTGGACCTGTAAACTATCTCCAAATTCTCTCATACATGCTATGTGAAATTTAGTTTTAGACAATCATATTTCTTTATGGCTCAGTGATTTCCATTTACTACTTGTTAGTCATACAGTCTGAAGAGTATTGGGGTTATTGTGTTGTCTGACACAGTATGTATTCTGTTAAATTTGAATTTTAAAAGCAATATGGATTATATAGTCCCTTTAGTTACTTAGCACCATGTTTTATTTTTTACAAATCTCTGTTGAGGTTTGACTGATTTCCTTTTCTGTCTTGGCGTCCCCAAAAGAGCACTCCGTAGTTGCCTCCAAAAGCAGGAATGTAATCTGATCTGTGTTTTGTATTGTCTGCTGACTTCCATGAGAACACTTTGCATGAGCTACATTGATCAGTTCTCATCCTTTCTAGTCAGTTATTGGACAATTAATACAACCTTGTAAAGACTCCCTAGAGTATCCCTAATAAACTAGATCGTTTTACCCAGGAATAGATATATAAAGATATTCAAGGATGAGAAAAGCTGATTAGGAGAAACAGGAAATATTAAGCTTTCACACTCACAGTATGTTTTTCAGATTGTCTCCATCCTTACAATTGAAAGATATTGCTCTCTTTTGAAATATTTTGTACAAATTAGGAAATGGTAGCTTTTCATAAATTTGCATCTTCATTGTTTAAAACAGGAAAGTTTAATTTAGGTGGATTCATATAATATTATTCATATAATATTATTTTATTTCTCCTCCTAATTCTTGTGATCTAATTTTCTAAAGGTAAGAATGATAAAATTTTACTATTCTTTTAAACATTTAAAACTGCTGGGAAAATGGTTTATGTGGCAGTTAATCCTTAAAGCAGTGTAAACTCCATGCAGTTTTTTTAATGTGTAGTTTCACACTTTTGTCCTTCAAAATGTACTTTAAAAATATTTTATAGAGTGGCTTAGAATTTTGAAACTGTGGTATGAAGAGGATACATGCTAAGTACTTGGAAGTTTTCATATTAGTTCAAAAACAAATATTTTATAAATTTAAAAATACCATTCTTTTGACTTTTTGATAACTGTTTAGTAAAAGAATAGTTACGTCTGAGAAGTTTATATGCTTGTTGTGTTGGGCTGCTCAGCAGAAGATTACAGTTTAATATCAGGATGCTGCAGGGAGGCTCAAAATAGTCTGAAAAGCTAATCATTTGTTTTTATTGCCTTCAGGTATATCTGTAAAGTATGAAATGGGTTAAAGGACCTGTGTATCAGACCCAACCAATTTCATTTTAGTCTTGTCTCACATCATGTGTCTACATTTTGTTCACCAGATATGAAGCAAATAATATTAATAGTATCTTTATCAATTATTCATCAATTTCAAATTAAAAATAGTTTAAAATGTTTTTAATTATGATATTATATCTTTTTAAAATTACATAATCAGTAAAAGCAGGGTTGATTTATTTTCCAATAAATATTTGTCATGGACCTGTCATGTGCCAGGGACTGCTCTAGGCTTTGGGGAGACTATAGCACAAAACAAAACAGACTAATTAACTGTCCTCCTAGAGCTTGCATTCTAGTAGAAAAGTAAAAAAATAAACAAATACAAAATGTCAAATAGCATTGTTGCTGTGATTAAAAGAAGAACAGGGTAAGTGAATAAAGGGTGGTAAAAATTCAGAAATTTACCTACTATGTAAACTTTCCAAGACTCCTTCTCCCCACTGATTTAAATGATGTTTTTACTGTAGACCAACCGTATGTGCTGCCCATGTAGACACCTCCATTATTTTTCATATCATAGTATCTTGTAATTCTCTGGCTTGATGTCTGTTTTTTGCCCATAAGAGTATGTGCTTTGAAAGTTGGGTGCATAGATCTTCACATCTGTGTTACCAGTTTCTAACCCAAAGTTCTTTTATACGTGCTCAGTAAGTATTGGTTATATCAGTGAATGAATGATATACTCAGAACTTCTCAGGATTTCTGGCTCTGCTGACCCTTTTGGGGATTTAGAGTTCTACATTTTACATTATTTTATTGGCATTAGTATATCATCCTTTTTTTTTTAATTAGGTACACATCTTTATTGGAGTATAATTGCTTCACAGTGCTGTGTTAGTTTCTGTTGTACAGAACAGAATCAGCCATTCACAAAGTGAATCAGCCATATACATACATATATCCCCTCTCTCTTAAGCCTCCCTCCCACCCTCCCTATCCCACCCCACTAGGTCTTCGCAAGCACTGAGCTGACCTCTCTATGCTATGCAGCTGCTTCCCACTAGCTATCTGCTTTACATTTGATAGTGTATATATGTCCATGCCACTCTCTCACTTTGTCCCAGCTTCCCCTTCCCCCACCACTCGTGTCCTCAAGTCCATTCTCCATGTCTCCGTCTTTAGTCCTGCCCTGCCATTAGGTTAATCAGTACCATTTTTTTAGATTCCATATATATGCGTTAGCATACGGTATTTGTTTTCCTCTTTCAGACTTACTTCACTCTGTATGACAGACTCTAGGTCCATCCACCTCACTACAAATAACTCAATTTTGTTCCTTTTAATGACTGAGTAATATTCCATTGTGTATATATATATGCCACATCTTCTTTATCCATTCATCTGTTGATGGACGTTTAGGTTGTTTCCGTTTCCATGTCCTGGCTATTGTAAATAGTGCTGCACTGAACATTGTGGTACGTGACTCTTTTTGAATTATGGTTTTCTCAGGGTATATGCACAGTAGTGGGGTTGCTGGGTCATATGGTAGTTCTATTTTTAGTTTTTTAAGGAACCTCTATACAGCATTTTTGAAGAACATACAAAGTAAGAAGGGAAGTTTTCTGAAAATTAATCTTTTATCCACAGGTACTACTGAACGAGTGTGCTTGATCCAGGGAACAGTTGAAGCACTGAATGCAGTTCATGGATTCATTGCAGAAAAAATTCGAGAAATGCCCCAAAATGTGGCCAAGACAGAACCAGTCAGCATTCTACAACCCCAGACCACCGTTAACCCAGATCGCATCAAACAAGTGAGTGTTTTGTTGGGAAATCAAAGACTAACATCCACAGTGTAGTATGAATTCCTTATAAAAGAAGCCTTAAAGTTTTAGCATATAAAGTTTTTTTCTAAGTAATACTTAAGACATAACAGAGTTGTCTTTTATTTATTTAAAGACTGTCAGAGTCTCTTCTTTAGATTGATCAGATAATTGAATTACTCATTTATTAGTGTTACACTGAGGAGCGATTATGTGACTCATTTCTTTTATGGTGCCCTTTAAAAAATTATAGACACAAATTTGATTAATTTATAGAAATTTAATCTATTTAAAATAATATCACTTTTTAAATAAAGTATAAACATTGAAACTATATTCTCAAAATTCCTAATACCATATTCTTAATAATATTTTTAGCCTTTAGTATAGTTATTATGCATATAAACTCCTGTTTTCTTAATTTGTCATGTTCAACATTTTTTATCAACAAATATGTATAAGTAAACTTTTGTACCTAGCAAATAGTTCTTTGTTACAAATCAGCTATTATGTTCTGTATAACTTGTGTAGTATTTATATATATGTCATAAAGGGCCAATGTTTATTTTTAATGTGTGGGATTTTCTGTAACAAAAATTTTACTTGATAAAAGACAATGTGAGTTCTTAAGATTGAATAATGGCTGACATGATGTAGGAAAAAAATGACATTCTTTAATGTTAAATAAGGTGAATTCTTCCCCTCAACCTCGTTTAAATCCTCAAAATTATTTGATACTTTATGTTTATAATGTTTCTGCATTTGCCCTTTTATAATTAGCTGCTTAATTTGTGATCATATTGATAGACTTCAAAAGAAATGTATTATTCATTAGTTCACAGAATATGTTCATTGTAATAAATTTGAAATGTAGCTCAAAATCTTATTAATTTCATGTTTCTGAATTGAAAAAAAATATTTTATACTAGGCAGTGTTATGAATCTATTATAATTTTACCAATATATTGATAAATATAAGGCTGTCTAATTAAATACAAACATAGCAATTAATAATTAGGTAATATATTTTCAAATTATGGGCCAAGACTCAATTTTCTTTTAATTACCATTTTAAAAAGTCCTTCCATGTTTAAATCATGAGTAGGTAGTTGTTATTCCCTATAAAATCGTTCATTTTATACTCTTTGTCAGTGTCAAAATAGTTTAATTTGTAACCCTTTATAACTTTTCAAGGAAGTATCTTTTAGTTTATACATGGCAGAATGTAAATGTTTTAAACTTCTAAACACAGGTAGCTATTTTTATTCTTCACAGCCATTTATAGTTTTGAAATGTTTATTTTATCTGTGCTAGGTGAATACAAAGGATAATTTAAAAACTGATGCCTTGAAAGTGGTACCATGATTTTATCCAAATTCTAAAAATATGAGTTTAAAGACCTCTAGGTTACAATCACCTGGGTCTAAGAATTTACAGAATTGGCACTGAAGTGCCATTGAAGGTTTATTGATTTTCTGCTTTAATCCAGCCTATTACTTCTCCCCTTTATTTTGTAATTTCTGTAAGTTCAAACATTTAGGGAAGGCAGTGAATATCTTGATTTTTTTAAAAAAAGTAAAACATAAAATATACTTTGAGTACTATATCACTGGCAATATATTCAGGACAATGATATGAATGAATTTTTATTATTTTTGTAATACTAAATAGCTAGTACCATCAAATAATAGTCTGTGAGTCATTGTTGAAACTTTAATTTTCTCTATGGTGATATGAGATTTATAGGTTGTCGTATATCCAGTCTCAGTAAAAAATTATGAAAGCCAGAATCTTAAAATATTGGGTTCATTTCTATTTTTATTTGCCTTGTTCAGATAATATTATTTAAATTCAAGATAAGTGGTAAAAAATAATGGTGATTGATTTACTTTTGTGTATTTGCATTCATTTGTAAGCTTTGTAGACATTCATGGCATTGAAATTATTATTGATTAATATTTTCATGTAATAAATGAAATAGAGTATCATTTTAAAAGATTTATTAAGAAGTACACTGCATCTAGTAGGGTAATATATTTAATACTTAAACAGTTTCTTATAAATGTAAAATTTGAAAAATTTACTCAAAAAATCTGGAAGAGAGATTTATCATACTGTAGATCAACAGAGTTATTTATACTCTAAATTTCGGATTCTCTAACTTTCTAGGTATCCTGTTTTACAATGTAATACTTTTTGTTGGATCATTGTCTAAATAGTAAGTGAAGTATATAAATTTAAATTACCATGCTTTTATCTCTGAAGAAATTATGCTGGTAATCCAGTATAAAATAATTATTTCTAAAATAAATTATTTTACACTAGAATAGATAAAAATGTATTTCATATAATGTTTATATATTTTTTTATATTTGAGTACATAGAATAATAATAAGATTTCTTTTAAAATGGTAGTCTTTCCCTTAACTAATGGCATAACATTTACATTCCCTTTGGACTTCAGTTCTGAAGTTAATTTTTAAAATAACTTCTTTAAAATATTTTTAAACATTTTCTTCTAGTTAAGATTGTGCAAAGAATAAAATTTGAGTTTTAAAAATTTCTGGAACTGGAAAATGTAATTTCTGCATAGAAATGAATTAATGTTGGATCTGAAATTATATTTTCTTAATTTTTGTTACTACATATCTATTGTTTTTTATGGTTGATAATTTAAGATTTTGCTTACTACAAAAAGTATAATTAATATGTAACTTGGACTTAAAATAGGAAGTCAGAGTTAGTTCTAAATGAATAAAACTTGCTTTAAAAGTTAGAATTTACACCATATATTATTATGACTTTTATAAAATACTATTTTCTGAATTATGTGATCTAGATACAGTTGGTTTCTGAATAAATTACATGAACCAGAATATTCTCCCCAAATGAAACCTTATTGACTTAATGAAATCTCAACCAAATATAAGTTCTTAGGAAAGCAGTACATACTGGTGTCACAAGTCTTTCATATGGAAGCATGATGATATCTAGCATGACAGCCTTACATCCAATTTAGATATTAGATGTGAACTATTCACTTCTTTATTCTCAAATGTGTTTTTTGGTTTGTTTGTTTTATTTAAATCAAATATATATTTGCTAATAGAGAGGGACTCCAATATTTTATATATTCAAAATGACAATAATAATAATATTTATTGAATAATCAAAGTATGTAGCCTCTGTTCTATAGCCTTAATATCAGAAGATTATGATAAGGTACATAACACCATTGTGCTCATTTCACAAGTCAGTATACTAAGAAACAGATATGCAGCAAGAGCCAGTAAGCCAAAATTAAACATATTAATTGCAACATAGAACATTATATTTCTTATTTTCAGGAAATGAAAATAGCAGAGACCTTCAGTGATCTTCAAATAATTTAGACTTTGTTTACCTAGAAGCTCTGAACTCATTCCTGGGGCACGTCTTAACCCAGATTTTTTGGTGTACATATTTTCATTTCCACCTTTTATGTTTTGAATTTTGTACTTTTTACTTTTTTTTCCTCACGGGATTATTGAAACATTTCCTGTTGCTGTAAGTCCCTCAAATCTCCCTCTAAGTATGGTTGTTTATACCTAATGAGTCAATAAATGAACCCCAAAACATGGTAGAAACAACAAATCAGTAAGATAGTTGGCATTTGTTAACTTCCTTTGTCTATTACAGTTTTTCAGCATTTTTTTCTCTTTGGCTCAAATGCATTTTTAAGAAAATCTACATTAAAAAGAAGTGGTTATAGGCATTTAAATAATTATTTTGTATGTAAAAATTAAATTAAGATACCAAAAATCTCACTTAGCTCAAAGAATTCTACTTTCATCATGAAAAATTGGCAAAATTAGCACATAATTTGTTCATTATTCAATCATAAATTTATTAAATGCCTTCTTAGTGAATTGTAAAATATATTAGAATGTAGCCCTTGCTCTGTCAAGCTAGTTTATGAGAGATCCTAAATACTTAAAATAACTAATAAAAATATAAAACTGTATTTATATACCAAAACTACAATGTAAACAATGTAGTATAAAAGTTTGGAGGAGTGTGAAAGAAATGTAGGCTAGAGTGACATTTGGTCTTGTAAAATAGGTGAAGACTTGAACTGGACCTTGAAGATTGTACAGGAATTGCCTGATTAGAGGAGAAAAAAGAAAAAAGCTTATTTTAGGCAGATGAAGCAATATGGATTTGAGGAGAAAGACATCATAATTGTTAAATAGTAAAGAGATTATCTTGACAGAAGTGGAATATCTGTGTTGTAGTTTAGAGGAAATTAATGTTAGATAAGCCATGTGGGACCAGATAATGGAGAGTTTTGGATGTCTGGCCAAAGGGTATCCTGTAGACTACTGATTCTTCCTAATATTTTCCAAAAGAGCCCTTTTAATTTCTCTGGAAGGTTATGGAAAAAAAAAAAAGAGGCACCTCTACCCTTTGTTCTCTTCTGTGCTAAAACTCCACACAGATTCTTAGAGTGCTTGTAGGAACACCTATTGTTAGGAGAGGAAGAGAATTATGACACTTACTGAGTAATCTACTATGCAGATCTTTAGATTTGAAGGTTTATAAAATAATATTTTTAAAAACTTCTTTTATGTAATACTCGCAAATCCAGGGGATGTTAATCTTTGCCAGGAAAAACATTTTTATGGTCAAGAATGAAGGATCAGTAATACTGGTAACAGTGATGTATATGGTGCTTATTCTGTTTCTGTGCTAGCCGTTGTACTATGCACTTTACATTTATTATCACCTTTCATTCATCCTTCCGAAATTCTTCTGAGGCAGGTATAGAGTCCATGTTATACAAATAGAAACTGATGCTTAAAGGAATTTGAGTAACTTACCCAAGGAAATGTAACTGGTAATTGATCTTAACACTTCTAAGTTTGAGTAATGCTGATTAAATAAAATCCAATAGATTTCTCTCTTCTGGAATTTCTCAGAGTCTTGAATAAGCATCTCCAAGAAGAGGACCTCACTTGTAATAGAAAGTCTTGTATCAGGGTGAAGTTAGGAGACCAGGGAATATTTTAAGAATAAGATGATGAACACAATCTCCTCTGGTGGTGAAAGTTGAGACAAAGCTTGAAGTTAAAAGATATTTCAAAGTGAAATCTGTGAGGCTTTGAGACAGGTTTGAGTCCAGTTCTAAAATAATGAGGAAAATTTAAAAATGACTATATGTGGTTTTGAGCCTAGCAAAATGTTGAATTCTAGGAAGCAGCTAGTGAATTTTAGTCAGGCATCTATGTGAGATAATATTTTTGTATGTTTGTTTCAGGCAAGTTGAATAAGTTGTATATAGTATGTTTTTTCCTTGAAGTAGTCTTTGATAGAAGCATAGGTGAGAATTTAAAACTGAAAATATAGATCCTTAATTGCAGTATAGGTGATAATTTCACTTACACCTTCATTGTAGGAGAGAAAAAAAGAGATAAAGAAACAGTTACTTTTTTTTTTTTTAACTAAGTCAGAAGCATTATAGTATAGCGGTTAGGTATAGGATCTGGAATAGGATTGCCAGGTTTCAAATCCTGCCTCTTTAATTTACCAGTTGTGTACATTTGGACAAGCTGTTTTACTTCTGTATACCTCAACTTCTTTACCTATAACATGGGAAAAGTAATAGTAATCTGTTCTGTAAGGATATTGTGAGTATTAACTGAGTGGATCTATACCTGGTTCGTAGTAAGTGCTCCTTATTAACCATAAAGATAAAAGGGAGAAAATGAGGAAAGTACAATATAAGGAAAGATGCTAAAAAGGATCAAATACCCAAAGAAAAATTAGAGAATAACTATTTTTTTAATAGGAAATCATTGGAGATTCTAAAAGTTAGTTTCAAGTCTATGTTGAGAGAAAAGTTGTTATTTGTTAATAATATTTCCTAAAGGTAAAGAGGCTGGTTAGGTAAAAAAAAAAAAAAAAGTGTGAAGTGTGGGAACTGCTGACTTGAAATTGTGGATATAAAAGGAGTAAAATACAAGTTAGATCAGAGAGACTCACATAACCCCTGCTACTAAAGAGCGAATGGCTAATGTTAAAGAATAAAAAGGAGTTTGAAAAGGTAGAGAAATTGGAGATGCCAAATACAGATGAGATCATTAAGGGAACAAAATGACTCAGGAGTGGTGGAAAGATAATAGTTTAGGGTGTTAAGGTCCTAGCCCCTGAAGAGTAGGAAGTTTGAACGGGAGATCACAATTTTGTCTACATTGAAAAGAATGAGAAGATAGGGAAAAAAGTGGTTTGGAAAACTGAACAGGTTGAAATGAGGCCAATTGTAGTAGATAAGGAAGCTCATTCTGGAAAATCATGATTTCTTTCAAGTAATAAAAACTATCAATTGAAAAGAAGATAAAATACATGGGATTGAATGGTTGAAGAGAAGGATAAAGGTGTAGAATAGTAATTAGGAGGAATATAAGCTATGGAATAGGAATCAATTGTAAAAGACCTTTTGAAATTAGACAACATGAGTTTATATTAGGGCTAAGTGGTTCCAGATAGTTCAGACATTGGGAGAATGCTGGATACTTGTCAGGATGAAAAACCACAGATAACAATTACATATTTAAATAGCTGATCTATTATTTTTTATAGAGTAGTATGCAGATTTATTTAACAGAACTGAAAACAAAGGATTGGGAAGGCGATTACTCAAGTAATGTTACTCAGTTAGCTAGTAGTACCTTCCAAATTAAAATTGAAGTTTGCTGTTTGTTGCTGTTTTCACTATACATATAATAGACCTTGACAGTCTATTATTGTAGATTTGCTTGAGGTAAGCTTATTTATTATGGAGTTTATTTATAGTAATATTCTCTGGTCCAGTAAAACTGTCACTTGTTAACAAGAATGCATTTCATAATTTGTAATCACTTTTTAGTTCTTATTCCCAAGAGCCTAGTGAAATCTACATTTAATTAAATGACTATTATTAAATCTTGAATTTTAAAAAACTGTTTTATATTCCAAAGGATCCACTATTTTAAAATTATAAACCACTTCAGATTTTTCTGCAATAAGTAATTCAGCCTTCAACGTTTAAAGCAGAATTCTTAAATAGACATTTGTGTCATATAAATAAAAATATCATACTTTTCCATTTGAAAGATAAAATTGTGCTAAAAAATGCCTGTGCCCTTCATAATCACTAATATATAAATATAAAAAAAGTTTTTAGCAGTATATATCCTTTATAAATGTTATTTATAACATATTTTAATATATTGTTGCTATGTGGATATTCAGTTAGTTACATCTTCCAGATATATATCAGAAGTTTTACTAAATGATTTTTTTTAACTTGAAACCAGTTTAACTTTTAGTCTGCATAGTAAATAGGAATAAAAATGTTTATAAAATATTAGGGAAACAAACATATTGTACATTGAAGTATTTCTTACTAATTTTTCTGTTCTATTTGTGTGGTTGAGAACAACTATCAAAGCTGTTTTTTAATCTAATTAATAGAACCTTTTAAACTAAAGGCAGTACGTTAATATATTTACACATATCTATTTATGAGAACAATTTTTACCACCAGCATTTAAAAAATCAACTGAAATGCAAACTTGCTGGATTCTCTTTATTGCTATAGGTTAAATTTGTAAAGGAAGGAGACTTTTTCTGTTTAAGGGTATCTATATGACTAATGGATAAATATCGATAGAAAACTCGTCACCTGTTTACTTCATTACATGTTTATTATTTTAGGAATATAAACAAGAAAATATATTTAGTTGCAATTGACTGTGTCAAAAGACTCTGACAATCTTATCCCTTAAAGCCCAAACTTATTTAATTTTCACGTTTTATTTAAAACATTAAACTCTTAACTTACCAGAATATGATATTTAATAACCAAACCCTTAATGATTTTAAACATATTAATATTTTTCCAGAAGTTTAAAATTATTGTTTTTATTTCTGTGAGAAAGAAACAGCATCAGAATTATTAAGGACAATGTTGATGAATATGAATTCTATCAATTATTACTACATGCCCAATACCTCACATATACGCCAAGTAAAAAGAAAAATACTGAATAAATTGACAGAAGATAATATTAATCTTAGTGACCACAAATTCTGAGTCACTTGATATTACTACTTTTTCCACATATTTCTTTGCAATATTTCAAGAGAATTCATATCTAGGGCAAGATGGATGTCATAATGAACACCTGTGATACTTCAAGTTGATTTTATCCTGATGCAAATAGAAGAGCCCAACACACATACCTCATGCTTCTGTAGGTTAATGAAATTGGCTTCTAACCTATATTGGGATAGATGGCCTCTAGGTTTATCTCACATCTATTTAGTCAGCAGTCTCATAATCACTCTGAGATTAGTAAAGAACATATTCTTAAATATATGTTAACTACCCCCAGGAAATCTGTACAGTAACAACTGTAACCAGAGGTGGGAAAATAAAACCTTTACTCTTCAGTTCATAGTACAAGAGTAGCCCAAAGTCAATAGCGTATGTCTCTGCATAGTATTGCATGGAAAATAAAATATTAGGGCAATTATTAATGACTGGAAATGAAAGTCTCTCTGGAGAAATGACTTTGTAAAATGAATTTATTACAAATAGCAAAAACAGAAAACAAAGGATTCGAAGGGTTTTTTTCTTCTTTTGTGAGGTTTTACTTCTGAATGTAGCTCCTCTCCCCTTTTAAAGTATGATTTAACAAAAATCTTGGTATGACTCAACATTAAGTCTAGTTTTCCTCAAAGTATCTTAGGTTTTAACTTAAGAATCAAGAATCCCTAGAGGAGTGGACTGTTTAAAACATGATCTGATATTAGAATCAGTCTTACTTTGTTACTTGAGAACAGTGAGTTAAGCAGGAGCCTGTGAATTTTTTATCCTTTCTTTTACTCTTAAATGCTTTATTCTATCCTAATTAGGACTTTTGAAATATTAAATGCATAAATATGACTGTATTAAGTAATTTCATCTGCTTTTCCTGACACTGCTGAACCTTTAAAGTTATGCTTTTGCTCATATCTGAGTAATTTTGATGGATATATATTAATATAAAACATAATGTCCATATAGAATTTTGTCTGTACTATAAAACTACCCCATTTCATGTATTAAGAAATATTATCTATTGAGGGTGCTACTTAAGCCATGCTATTTGCTGAGTGAAAATATACCTTTTTAAAAAGATAACATCTTAACATGTTACACACACATTAAGGTTACTCTATTAGACATGAGAAGTTTTAAAAATATCTTAAGTATATTATGGTCTCATATGGCATATTTTATATATAGTTTGTATATGTGTTTAGAAATGAAATGAACAATAATTTGATTCCTAATATTTTTGTACCTATTTTCAACACAGGCTGATGACGCTATAATATATTATACCCCTTATCTATATAAATTTTTAGTGTTTAACACAAATGATAAAAAATATTATGGCAATTTGTTAAAATGCTATGTTACTTGTTTATTAATATGAGGTTAATGTTTACATTTTCAGACGGGCTCTAAATTTATTAAAAATTAATGTTTTAGAAGATAATGTGATATTAAGAACTCAGAACAGCAAATTTAATTGCTTTTAAGTATGGAACCCTAAATTCATGTGGAATCAACTTGTTGGTGATGTTCAACATATTAAGTAGGTGGATACTTTTATGCGAAAGTAAACTTCATTTCACCACTTCTTTCAACCCCCGACTGTATTCATTGATAGGAAAATGACTTTCAGTTTTACTCATTAAATTTCTTGAATTTTTGTTTGAGATCTCTTTTCCCCCAAGAAAACAAGAGGGAAAGAAAAGAGACTACTATTCATGAATATGGTCAGGATACCTTTAATACTCATGTGAATTTTTATCAGTCACCATCATGATTTCAAGTCATGAATTTATTTTTACATGCTTATGCATGCATATTTACATGCATTAGTTACTTAATTGATCTTAAATTCCATTAAATTTGAATGAATAGGAGAAAAATTTGTTCATAGGATTTTGTTCTCGTTATATTACATTTTATTTTATTTTGTTTTATTTAAATAATCAGTTTAAGGCTTATAAAGGTTGATTTGCTCCTGAACTGCTTTATTCCCAGACATTGCCATCTTCCCCAACTACCACCAAGTCCTCTCCATCTGATCCCATGACCACCTCCAGAGCTAATCAGGTACAGTATCATCCTGTCATCTACACCATACTTTTCACGGGTGATTGCCTGCACACTGGAGAAAAAGATACTGGTGGGTTAAGGATGTATTCGTTCATTCACATATGTGCACCATGAACAGATTCCAAATAACTTGAGAAAGAAATATCAATTATTCCTGAAAATTTATATGCATTTTTAGCTTTAGATAACAAAAATATATGCAGATGGTAGACTACTAGAATTTTGGATTTTCCCCCTAAAATTATGACTTTATGAGCTTTGAGGGTTATTTATTGAGTTGGTGTTTATAATCTCCCTTATTATTTCTCCCTAGGATTCTTGGTGTATAAGTTAAGAATATCATATATGTAAAAACTAAATGTATAAATATGACTTACTGAGCAAAGGTATATCTTTAAATGTGAATGCATTTTTCTTTGTTTTTTATTTCAGATATGCCTTACTGTGTAACAATTTTAAACTTTTGATGAAAAGCATTCCTAGCAATCTAAAAGTAACTGGAAATTGGTATTTGTGATAATTTTAATGGTGTTTAACAACTCAGGAAATGGTACTTTCTTAGAATTTAATAATAGCATTTTCTTTGCTGGAGTGGCAAACTTTGCAATTAGAAATATATCTTAGTTTGACTTGATTGTTTTGGTACTGAATATTTGTAGGACATTCTTCAAAAATGTAGTTATTTTTGGCACATTTAAGGAAATCACTAAAATATTCTATGTAATTCAGAGACTTACTGTACTTTAACATGACAAATGTTGAAAAATATATTTATTAAAATGATTAAACACATTTTCATTTTGTCTGAGTTGAGCTTCATTTAGGTGAGAAATGTTATTTTCCTTAATATTTCCACTTTTTTACTAATATAAGGCCTTATGGGATTATTTAAATATTAAACAAGAGCTTATGTTTTTAATATATTTTTCATACAGTTGACTAATAAATCATTAACTTTGAACTATATTTGCTAAATATATTATAAATGTGGCTTTTGAATATGATCTAATATAAGGCTATCAGAATTATTTTGCTCATTTATGGATTCTAATACCTTTGCAACCTCAGGAAAAAATTTTAAATAACTGAAAGCAAAACTAACATTTAGAATGTTATTCTATAGTAGGAGCTTGATTTTTATTTTATGCAGTAGTATTCCCTTCAAAGAAAAATACTTTATAATGCTCACATTTTAGCCCCAATAAATTGGTTAAAAAAGTACACATCTCTAGTGATGAAACCCAGCACTTCTCTTTGAAGGTAATGGTACTACATAAAGTGAGAACCAAGCTTGTATTATTGATGCATGAAGTTGAAAAGTGTATATACATTTTCACTCATACCTTATCTCCTATATGAGCTTTAATTACATGATATAGAAAACTATTGTGAAAACAACTGACTTTATGTTTTTAATGTTTCTCTTGTACTTCATTCTCTTCCAAATAAAAACAAGACAAATGAGTACAACAGTAATAAAAACAAATGATTTTTCTCAACGTAAAAAGTAAAACATTCTGGATCTAGAGAGAAAAACCATCTCAATAATTTTGTCTTTGAAGTTAGATTTGTATTTTCTTTATTTTATGTGAACATGAATTTTTATAAAATGATTTCTTAAAAAGGTTACTTGTTGAAGTTTACTAACAATATAATACTTTTACCCTCTAGATATGTTACTACATCCACCTTCGGATATTTTTCTAATTATATTTTTCTAATTATACTTTTCTCATTTGAAATAATAAGTCATTTGTGGTTTTATACTCTGTTCACTGTTCTAGCTATGTTTGTTAAATGTGTTTTATTTATACTTTGATTTCTTCTGTTCTTCTACAAAGAAGTATAATATCTCCTGGATAACATGAGGCAAGGTATAAAAGAACAAAACAAAATCCTTAAATTTATTGAAGGAATTGTAGTTATCTTTCATCTTTATGTTATTAGTAGTGTGTAATTATTTCATTCCCTATGGGTATTTCCCAATAGATTCTATTAATGTTGTAGGACAGAAGATAATTTGGTTTTTGCTGTTTATTCAGTCTTTAGATAGCTCACAGTTGTTTCTTGTGGATAGTCCTAATTAATTCAGCTTCACTAAATTGACTTAGATCTGTAAGAGTAACCAAGATAGAAAAATGGGTTTTAATGTGATCATCTTAAACTCTCCATACTTAAAATAGACTCTTAAACCTATAATAATATAACGTTCATTTCTGGTATAAGTTTACTTTATTCTTACCCAGCAATTTAGCAGATATGTCTCCAGTTTTGTGTTAAAATTATTGTTTATGTGTTATAGCTAATCTGATATCCTCTGCTGTTAAAAGTAACTGCAGACTTTTTCCATGTGAATTTTCACAAACCAATATAAAGCAATCTAGACGACTACTTGTGTTATTTCATCTATAATAGCTAAATGAGTTATGATTGAGTTTTCTTTAGAATAAATAGTTTGTGTTACAAACTAATGTAATAAAAGGAACTAAGGGACTATTAACATTTAGAAAACCCAACAATAAAAAGCACAGAAAACACATTAAAGAGTAAGTTTTATCTGCAGTTTCAATGTTTAAAAATCTTTTCTGTTCTTTTTAAAAATGACTATAATGTTTCAGTACATACTGGATTTTACTTTCCTACCCTCATGTTTCCACAGGTCAGACTGTTTTCACAGATCAGACTGACAGACTGTAACTACAGTGTTATGGGTCTATAATAATTTCCCCTGGAAAACTGAAGGACTGTCGTATGAGAAGCTTTATAGAATGGTGGTTAAAAGTCAAGACTGGAGCCTAATTTCCTATAATCAAATCCTTGTTCTGCCACTTGCTGAGTAAATTGGGCCTCAGTTTCCCCTTCTGTGAAATTCAGATAATAAATTCATTAACTATTCTTAGAACAGTGCTATTCTAGAGTGTACTACTCACCATATAAGTGTTAGGTTATGTTTATTTAATATTTTCTGAAATTTCTTTCAAGTGATAATGAAAAAGAAAGATTATTCTTTAAGATGGTAAATAATATAGCATAAAACAGCTTAAACTGTTTGAGGTTTATTTTTAAAAAAAGATTCTGTGATACTAATATTGCTGCTTTTTCAACTCTAAAATATTTCTATACAGTTTCTGTATGCTTTTTAGGATAGCTTAAGATGCTCTATAGTTATTTTCTTCCCTAGTGAGAGTACTGAGTTACTTGTTGTCTAACTTATAAATCAAATTGCTATTATTTTCCTATTAAGAAAGAAAAGTTAGGGCTAATACTTTTACAACTTACACTCTTTTTTTTGCATGCATTGCATATTGCAAAGTGCAGGTTTGACACTTTTTACATGTGGAACTTTAACTAAGAAGCAAATATAAAGATACAAATAGAATTAGAGTCTTAATCAATGTGTTTATAAACTTAAGATAAAAAACAGAATCAGTTGTATTTGATCAGTTCTAAGTTATCGATGCTACATTTTTCAATCACTTCAAGATTCAACAAAATGGTTTTGTTAATCAGTCAATGGTGCCAATAATTAAATTCTTAATTTTAGATTCCTGATTGTTAGCTCTCCTGGGATTCTTCTCAAATTTCAGGAAAAGTAAAAAGAATAAAAAGAAGAGTTTCAGAAATATGTGCTTTATAGATATTTATTTATGTACTAATAAATTTGAAATTATATATCAAAATATACAAAACAAATGAAAATAGATAACTCATACTCATATATAGCACTTTTGGTATAGTTACAGAAAAACACAAATAGAACTCACTGGTCCCACTTTGATTTCATGAACACAGATCTCAAATGGACCCTTAATTCTGTCAGGTAATCATAAGCCCAGTGACTTTTTTACTCTTTAGAGGACTGTTTCATAAATTCTTGTCTCCTTTCTCCTTTCCTTTAATTAGTTTTCTGTTGCTGTATAAAAGATTACCACAAACTATGGGCTTAAACAGCACACCTTTATTATCTCATAGTTTCTTTGAGTCAAGAGTCAAAGGCACTGTTAGCTGAGTCCTCGGCTCAGAGTCACAAGTCAGCAATCAAAGTACTGGCTGGGGTGTATTCTCATCTAGAGGCTTCACTGGAGTCTAATCTGATTTTAAGTTCATGTAGGTTGATGGCAGCATCCAGTTTTTTGCAGCTGTATGACTGAGGACCCCAACTTCTCATTGGCTGTTGGCAAGAGGAAGCTCTCAGCATCTAGAGGCTGCCCAAGTTCCCTGCTGTGTGACCCTCTCTACAGGCATTTCACAGTTTGGCTGTTTGCGTCTTGCAAAGCCAACAGGAAAATCTCTCTCTCTCCGTTGTGTGTTAGCAAGATGAAGTCTTATTGAACTTAAACACAGGAGTGACTTCTCACATCCTTTGCCATACAGTGTAACTTAATCAGAGTAGTGACATTCCATCCGTTTGCCATATTCTGTTGATTAGAAATCAGGTTACAATTTCTACTCACACTTAAATGGAGGAAACTATACAAGGCATAACACCAAGGGAGCAGAGATCATGGGGCCATCTAAGGATTGTCCTTGAGCACCCCAATATCTCTTGCTCCATCCTCACTCCCAGCTGATCTTACTTCCTACTTCACTGAGAAAAATGGAAGCAATAAAAAGAAAAATTGTACAAAATCACAACTTCATTTATACCCACATATTCTACCTCTCATCTATTACCATAAACTTTCCCTGCTCCTATCTAAAACCAGTAATTTCAGTTGCACATTAAACCTTATTATTTTTTCTTTACTCAAGGTCATCTCTTCAACAATTCTACCTTCTCTCTCCTTTATCTTTCAAGTTTCTGACCTCTATAGGATCATTCCCATCAGCATACATACATCTGGTTTTTTTCTCCCATCTTAAAAGACAAAACAAAACTTCTTTTAATCTCACTTCCCTCACCAGCTAATGCCCTATTTCTTATACTCCTTTGTAGCAAAACTCACAAAAATTATTTACTCTCTGTTTTCCAGTTTCTGTCTTCCCATCTTTTCTTGAATTCACTCCTATCAGGTTTTTGCCTGCATTCTACCAAAACTGTGTTTGCATAGGACATCAGTGATGATCATATAGCTAATTCCAGTTGTCTGTTCTCAATCTACGTGTTATTTGGCCTATCAGCAGTATTTGTTATAATTTGTCACTTTCACTTTCTTGGTATACTTTCATTACTTGGCTTCTAGGATATTATTGCACAACCTTGATTTTCCTCCTGTATCATACCTTGTGCTTCATCTCAAAATCCTTTGCTAGTTCTTCCTATCATCCCCCTTAATGTTGGAGTGATCCGGGTCTTAATACTTGAAACTCTTTCTGGGTATATAGTTTTCTTTCTCCTCATATAATACCTTGGCTTTTATATTCTGACGTATGCAAAATTTATGTTTCCAATGAGAGGCAGGTTTACAATGAACTAATGAAGGCTTAAGCCTTAAGATTCCTAACCTGCACAGGCTTATTACAAGGCCCTCTACCTAGTTTTATCTTTATAATTTTGAATGTAGAGGACAAAAATGTCCTCTAAAATTGTGTAAGATCCTACATAACTTGGGTTCACATTTATCTCTCATCTGGATCTCAGAGTGAAACTGCAGACTGTATCCAGTTTCCCACTCAGCATTGCCACATCCATATCTAATGGACATCTTTAATTTAGGAGTCCTAAAACTACTCCAAACCTGCTCCACCTATAGGCTTTACCGTCTCAGTTGAAGCAATTCCATACATCCACTTTGTCAGATCAGTAATCTTGGATTCATCCTCATCTCTTTTCTTTAATACCCCAAATCCAGTTCCTATAAGAAATAATGTTGACTCTACCATTAAAAAATATATAGAATGTTGACCACTTCTCATTACATCTACTGCTACCCTAGTCCAAGCCTGAATTATTACAAAGGCCTCTGTATAGGTTTCTCTGACTTTCTACCTTTGCTCCCCAAAGTCTGTTCTCCACTGAGTGGACTATGGCTTCTAAAATATGTCAGTTTTTAAAAATTACACCTGTGATAGTTTTCCACTGAACTCAGCAAAAGCCAATATCCCCAAAATGACATCCATTAAGTTACAAGATCTGGACATTGCCACATTACCATTTTCACTTCATTTCCTACCACTTGCCTCCTTCCTCACCCTGCCCCAGGCAAATTCACCTGCTTGCGTTTCCTTGCAGACATTAGGCATGTGCTTGCCTCTCTGTACAGGAAATTCTCTTATCTCAGAGGTCTACTTGGCTAACACCTTCATAGTCCTCAAGTCTTTGTTCAAAATTCACCTCTCAAAACCCTATTGAGAAGGATATACCTGGCCACCCTATTTGATACTGCAACCTGGCCTCCCCATTCTCCCAAGTACTTCTGATTCCCTTTATCCTGCTGTATTTTTTTCCATTGCCTCATGGAATACTACATACTTTGCTTATTATCATATTTATTGTGTATTGTCAGTCTCACTTTCCTAGAAAATAAGTTACATGAGAACCGTGGTCTTTGTTTTATTCTCTTATGTATTAAGAAGCACTAACCAGGAGCATTATAGGTTCTCAATATTTGTTGAGTGACTAGTATTAGTTGGAAGAATACACTTATGGTCTATATGTTATAAAACTCATTTTTTATTTTTGAAAATCCCTTCTTCAAGTGAAATTTTGCAATAATAATAAAAGCCATGTGGTATTAACGCAAACAAATATAATTGGTCAATGAAACATAAAAGAAATTTTGGAAATATCAATAGATCCAAGTACATATGGGAACTTAACTGTATTCTATCATTCATTAAGAAAGGTAGTGTAATTTAGGGATTAAGAGAATTGTACTCTTAGGCCATAATTCCTAGCTTCTTTGCCACTTCCTAATTTTCTGATTTAAGGAAACATCCTTAACTTCACCATGTGTTTTCTGTTTGTAAAATGAATAATAACAGTGCCTCCTTCATAGGGTTGTCATGATTCTTAAATAAATCAGTACATGAGAAGCATTTAGAACACTGCCTGGTCCAGAGTAATAGTTGAGTCATTTTATTTATTTTAGAAAAGGATGTTTTATTTAATAAATGGTGCTGGCATACTTGACTGTCCACCTGAAATAAAATAAATTTGACCTCTACCTTGTACAATATATAAAAATAAATCTCAATGCATACAAGATTGAAACTGTAAGACTATTTGATGAAATTATGGTGTGTGAAATCAAGTTGAGGATGACTTTCTTAAGCAAGAAGGAAATCTAAAACATAAAGGAATAGGTTAGAACATTCAAATATATAAATATTTTATATTTTGGTATAGTAGAATAATACACCATTAATAAGCAAAAGGTGACAGTACCCTTGGAAAAATATGTTGAACACATATGACAGTGAATTAATTACTATACAGAGAAACCCTAGATTGATATTAAAAAATAAAAACCCAGGAGAAAAAAATAGGTCAAGATTATGAAAAGGCAGTTTACAGAAGAGGAAATGGAAATGCCCAATAAACATATGAAAGCATGTTTAACCTTACCAAGCATCAGGAAAATTTGAATCAACATCACAAGATTATATATATTTTTTACCAGATAGACAGAATTTTATGTGTGTGTATATAATACACATATATCAAGAACACAAAAATTTATCTCTGTGTGTGTGCCTGTGTGTGTGTGCATGTGTTTATAAATTAAAAGTGCTGTCAAGAATAGAGGAAATAGGGCTTCCCTGGTGGCGCAGTGGTTGAGAGTCCGCCTGCTGATGCAGGGGACACGGGTTCGTGCCCGGGTCCGGGAAGATCCCGCATGCCGCGGAGCGGCTGGGCCTGTGAGCCATGGCCTCTGAGCCTGCGCGTCCGGAGCCTGTGCTCCGCAACGGGAGAGGCCACAACAGTGAGAGAGGCCCACGTACCACAAAAAAAAAAAAAAATATATATATATATATATATAGGAAATAATCATTTTCATACACTGTTGATATAAGAGATGCTATAATATTACAGCTTTTGAGAATCTACCCAGTAAAATTTAATGTACCAATACATAGAAATATAGACAAAGATGTGTGTTGCAGTAGTATTCACAGTGGCAACAGTTGGAAAACCATCTGCTTTAACAGGAGAGTGGCTGAATAAATATGGTATTGTAGAATATTATGTGGTGAAGCTATTAAAAATAATGAGTTAGAGCCATATAAATTGGCCTAGAATAGTGTTTGTAATATATTAACTAAAGAAAATTAAGTTGCTAAGAAACATATGGCCTTATTTTTAAGTCAGAAATATCCTGTGTTCATGTATCATCAGGGTGATGACAAGGAATATGAACATTATTAACTTTTTATGTTTCTACTTTGTTTTTAAAGTGTTAACTAAGGGAATGTAAAACAAGATGGAAAAAAATAATGGCTCCAGTTGCGATATTATGTAATGTTCTAAGGAATATAAAGTGGTAACTTTCCAAAAGATTGAGAAAGATTGGACTGTCTTTGATAGATACCTGTTTGGACTACTTGACTCCTTCATTTCCTAGTTGTGGGATGCTTTTTGAGGAGTTTCAAGAAGGATCACAAGAGAGGCTTTAAGGATCAGAGGAGACATTTATTAAGTGGCAAAGGAACTGTAATATTTTTCTTTATTCTTTGTTAATTAATATATCAAAAGTTCTCAATTCTAGCCTCATCAAAATTACCTATGTAGATTCTTATTTAATAGATTTAGGATGAGATTAGCCATCTATATTTGAAGAGTTGGAAAAATGTTTCCTGAAGCCTCTTGTTATTTGGGAATCACCATTTACCATATGAAAAATGCACAGTAGTTTATTAAAAATACGATAATTATATAATTGTGTATTACATAACACAATCTCTTCACAACTTCGACTTTTTAATGAAATAACACACTTTGAATATTATTTGATTAACATTAAATTAAAGAACAAATATTTGATTTGATTTGTGCGCAAGTGGAAGGGAAAGTGTTAGTATTATCACTGAAATGTAGGCAACTGTTACTTTTTAAAAAAAAAATATTGCCTTCAGAAAAATTCTTGGTGAAATTAAAATATAAGAAATGTTGAATTAGCTTGATTAGTAAATATAAAATACAAGCAACTGTAATTTGATATCAATAATATTTTAAATCATGTTAAAATATGGTACATCAATCTGTCATTAACTAATTAATAATAATACTTAATTTAAATGGTAAAAATGGCTTAATCAAAAATTTGTAAAAGAAAAATAATCCAAATTGTGAAAATCTTTTTAATAATTAGTTACCTAGTTATATAAGTTTAAATAGAGATCAGTTTTTAAACATAGTTGAGAAATTTACTTCCACTAATATCAAATTAGTTTGCTTACATTATAGAATATTAAATCAACCCATGTACCAAACTCAGACTTTTAAATAGCTTTATATTCCTAGATTAGATTAACTTTGTGGTTTTCCTAAACAAGCATTTAGCATAATTACATGATTCTTATTTAAAACTATGATTTTAAATTTTCTTGTTTTAAAATTTTAAAGTATTTTATAAATCTGCTTTTCTGTCATTTATCAAATCATTTTATATACACATTTAAATGTTTATTAGTATTTATTGTACCACATGTCTGGAAGCTTCATGAAAGTGAGATCTTAACCTTTTTATTTAACTCTGTATTTCCAACATCTGGAACAGTACCTGGAACTCAGTAAATAATTGTTCAATGAATACCAAAAATATACAAAATTTATTTTTAATGAATTGTTTATTCTGCTTTTGTGGCATTTGTTTATTCAGCATCCTAATTTGGGGATAATTTTTCTATTTCCTTTTGTTATACTAATTTTTAAAAATTTAATACAAGGTTTATATGGTAAGAAAAAAAGCTCATCTGAAACCCAACCTCTATTATTTTCTTTATTTCAGTTTTATCTGCATATAATTTTACACTGTTTAATTCAAATTCTACATATACATTTATGTATTTTTAAAATTTTGCATAGATATTTTCCACATTATTTTATAGCTTTATATAGTGTCTTTACACTGTTCTGTGTATATGACATTTTCCATGTTTTGGATTATTTCCCAGATGGATCACAGAAGGAGAGAAACTAAGTTAAAGATTATGCTCATTTTATAACTTAATGTGTTCTATAAGGTGATTTCCAAAAGCTGATATATACTGCCACAGAAAAGGGATTAAAAGAAAGAGATTAGTAGTTAAGCCATTCCCTCATTTTCATTTGGTTTGCCTTTGTTTTTTTTTTTTTTTTGGTGATTAATTTTGTTGCTCTGCTTTGAATATCTTTGATTCTTTTAGAAGTTAAATATTTTCTTATCCTGCACAATTCTTTGCTGTCCACTATTTAATGAACTGTTTGTTCATTTTTACCTTCCACTGGATTACCTTATCCATTTCTCTGGCTTTAAATACTATCTCTATGTTAACTCTCAAACTCATAGCCAATCACCTACATATCATTGATATCTTCACTTGGATGACTGGTAGGCATTTCAAACTTGATATATCCAAAATAGAATTCCTGATTCCCTCTATCCTTTTCTTTCACACCTTTCCATTATCTCCTTCAGTAAACAGCCCCTACTTTCATGTGCATGGCTGTTTTTCACTTTTTCAATTGATTTCAATCAATTTCACTTAAATTGATTGTTGTAACCTTTAAAATATTAAGTTGAAAATATTAGTTTTCATATAAAAAGCCCAAATATTTCAAATATGTTTTTCCACTAATAAGAATTAAGAAATCTGAACATATATCTTGTATACATGCCCTGAAAGAGATGAGCCAAAAAGAGAGGGTTTAAAAATAATAATAATAGTTTCAAAGAGCTTTTTGATAATTTGACACATGGATGATAATGGCAAATGGGACTTCCAGAAATTTAACCTCAGTTTAGTAAAAGCTGGTTTAGTAAGCATTAAGAAGGCAATACCCCAAATTATTTTCATTTGTAAATAATGAGCTGCTCTATAATAGTTTATCATTTACAACCCTCATAGTTTCTTCATAATTACTTGACTTCTAGTAGTATTCTTTTTTGATATCATTATGTCTAGCTTTTTTTTCACTTCCTTCTTATAAAGAATAGATTTCTCCTATTTTTCTTATTCCTAAGTATATCCCTCTCTGAAATGTAATATGGTATATTTTTAAAATATGCAACAGTCATCAAAAGAAAAAAAACTTGGAATAATGCTTCAAGGGGAAAAGTAAAAAATATATGAAGTAAAAAAAAATAGTTCAGTTAAACTTTATTTGCCTTTAGAAATTTTTTGGTGATTATCATTCATTTTTCTGTCTTGTTCCAAAGAGATACAAAAAAGAGGTATACTGTCATTTTCTGCCATGTCTTACAGCCAGAGGGGAAAGTAAAGTATGGCCCTTTGGAAGAAGATATAAAATGGATGATGTATGATCTCCACAAAACTTTTTAAATTCAATTATTTTAAGGTAAAAATGCAATTGCTTGAAGCAAGGCAAGGTGTGGGAGGTAACTGCACCGGTTATGAATTGTGATTATAATTCAGTAGATACTGTCATTTTGTCATCTTATTAATTGATCCAGTTCATTGCTTAATCAAGTAAACACTAATATGTTTATATTCTAGACTTTTAGAACCAATCTGACCACATTTTTTATGGCTAAAGAAGCCTAGCCACAAGCTTGATTAGTAAGAAGCTGTAAAATTACATAGGAAAAACATAATACATTGATGAAAACTTAAGAAAAAGGCATATAGTGCATATTTAATTACTGTACTCTTATTGGATTTTTAAATGACAAATCTGTGTTACTGATATCAGGAATTTTATGACAAGATTAAAACATCTGTATATTTGTCTTTTTGTAAATTTCAGTATGGGTGCAATATAATTTGAATTTTAGATTTTAGAGATGATAAAGTTGTTTTTGTTTTAAGAACCCAGTGTTGTATTTTACACACACACACACACACACACACACACACACACACTCCTGCATGGCCATGCTGGAGTCTTTCAAATACTTTATTATTTAGTTCTTACATAAATCCATATATTTTGCATTACATTCAAGCTGCTCTGGAAGACATAAGATTTCAGCAAGCAAAAATGTGTGAGTTAAAGGGGAAGAACAGTGCTGGAAATATAGGCAACATTTTAGTCATTTGGAACAAATGAATAAACAAAGGCAAAGACCTAGAAAAACAACTAATACAGAGTATATTTAAGAACTAGCAGGTAAAGTTTGGATTCAGCATAGAATACTAGTCATAGAAAATGAAACTGGGAAAACAAGTTGGGGACAGGGTATGGAGAATTTGGAATATCTACATAAGGAGTCTGGATAATTTAGTGGGTAGCTGGAACGAGATCATTGAAGGCTGTCGATTAGGGCTTTTTAATAATGCTAAAATAAAAACTCATCCACAGTCTTATCAAGTTGTCTGGTTTTATAGATGATGAAACTGAAGTGATTGAGGAAGGTCACACAGCAGAGCCAGGGTGAAGGTCCATATGTCCTAACTGTCAATTCTAGATTCTTTTTATTACACCACACATTCCTTTAGATAGACTAAAGCAGTAGGACTGGCAAGAAGCATTTCAGGGGAAAAAAATCAACAGTGCATAACAGGATGTAGAGATCTAGGGAGCAAGAGAAGGCACAGATGGCTTCCAGGTTTAAAACCTGGTGTTGGCAGTAGGTGGGGGGTAAGGATATATGAGAGAACATAGCATAGTATTTTACGATAGGTATAAAGACATGCTTATGAAAACTGTACTGCCTTGAATTTGGTTATCAAAAGTAAGTAGATTAAACACACATAGAGAGTTGGAAGAGCTGCTTTTTCATTCATTTTGGATATTTCATGTAGCTCTGTCATACGTACTTTGTCAGAGCAGTACTTTTTAGAAAGACAGTTATTTATATACTTTAAAATCTATAATCAAAAAAAAGATACACTTTTTTCAGTTTACTTTGGTCAGCAGTTCAGTGTGGATCCCCCCACATGACACATACCTCTCCAATGGCCACTAATAAATGGTGCCTCAGTAGCCTAAGGTGTAATACATTAGGCAAATGAAAGAAATTTATCCTATTAGATCATATATATCTCGGTAAAAGATACGTTAAATAATGCACTCATGTCTCTTTACCAGAGTTATGACATCATGACTTTTAGAGCATCAAGAGATACAATAAACTGTCAGTATTTCTTTTGGATAGGCAAATACTACATGATATAACAAGAACTTATTTTCAAGGATACTGTTTTGTCGTTTACAGGTTATTGAAATCCAATTCTAAGTGGCTTAACCAAAACAAAAAAAAAGGGGGGGGGGGGAAATTATATTGATTCTGTGCTGGCTTTATACATGGTTAGATTCAGATGCCAAAATGGTATCAGAAACTTCTCTCTCTCCATTTCTGAAGTCTCCTTTTATCTAAGTCAACTTAAAATTATTTTCAGTCAGCTTCTTCCTCTTTCCATATAGTGACAAGATAGCACTAGTAATATCAAGCTTGTGTTCTGCTAGATTAAACACACAGTTACTTCCATCCCAACAATTTCACAGATTCTTAAGGCTAACTCTTATTGGACCATCCTGTGTCATGTGCCCAGTCCCAAATCAGTACCTGCTACGAGTGTGGAAAGTGTGATATGCAGGCTTCTTAGGTCATGTGTCCAGTTCCAGAGGTATTGGAAGGTGGTCAGCCTTACCTAAAGTACATGGCACTCAGAATGAGAGAGGGTTATTTCCTGAAGGAAAACTGAAGTCTCTTGTTGTAAGGAAGATCGACGTCAGCTGACTGAATGAATGAAATAGCAGGTATCCACAATTGATAGGAATTGCTTTGAAAATGTAAAGCAGTACATATATAGTGTATAACATGGCAGCCCTAAATAAAATAGTTCATACTATTAATTGAGCTATCTTAAATTATACTGGAACTTGTTTTGCATTTATTTTAAAGTATCGCTTTATGAAATAGTTCAATAATTTTCCTGCCATGATAATGAAGAAATACGATGCCTACAGACACTGTCATTCTTTTTTAAACCATAATGAATTGGGGTTCTTATTTGGCAAAGGAGTAAATGTGTTTTTCTTAGTGCTTATTTTTTTTTCTTAATGCTTATTTTTAATCAGAAACGTATCAATATTAAAGCCTACCTATTTGGTATTTTTAACTCTTTCCATGGGATTCCCATAGAGGTTCTTTTGTGGTTGCAAATAGAGAAACAGCCACTTCATTACTTTTTTTTCTGAAAAGTTGATGCTAGTAAAATTAGTATAATTATACTGTTAATCTTACTTCATGTTTCTTTGATATAACAATTATAAGTCTAGGAATAAGTAAAATTCTTTAAAAATAATATCATTATTTAAGCAGATCATCACTACTAAAATGGACTTAGGTTTGAACAGGAACTCTCCAGCACAGAGCAACCTCATTGGGAATGTCTGACAGTAAAGGATAGGCTACTGATAGTACAAAAATGAAACATGATCATCTCTCAAAGATTTTCTTACCCCTTTTTCTTCCAGTTAAGCTTTCTGTCTCCTTTGTACCCTTTATATATTTCTGTACCCACACTTTTAAGACTTGAATGCACTGACACATTGACACATCTGTTTTCTATAACTGATCTGGAAGTTCCTTAAAGACAGAAACAGTGCCACATGTATCCTTTATTTCTAGCTCCCAACACAGGGCCTGGGCCACTCAATAAGCATTTCATAGAAGATTGGGTGGATTGTAGCAACTGTAGCAACTGTAGATCATAGTTCTGAAGGGAAAACTGATTTGTAACTGTCAGGAATATATCTGATTTAGCTGATACATGTTACACCAAATAATTGTATGCTATTTAAGGTCCAGTTTTTCTTCAGAAATAAGAATATTATGTTAAGTCAGTGTGTTAACAGACTTCACCAATGAAAATGAAGTCACGGGTACAATTAAAATTTGCTATTTGTCATTTCAGTGGGGATGCAAACACAGATTTTCCTTTTTTAAAAATTAAATTTATTATTTATTTATGTCTGCGTTGGGTCTTCGTTGCTGCACGCAGACTTTCTCTGGTTGCGGCGAGCGGGGGCTACTCTTCGTTGCAGCGCGCGGGCTTCTCATTGTGGTGGCTCCTCTTGTTGCGGAGCACAGGCTCTAGGCACACGGGCTTCAGTAGTTGTGGCTCGCGGCCTCTAGAGTGCAGGCTCAGTAGTTGTGGCGCACGGGCTTAGTTGCTCCGCGGCATGTGGGATCTTCCCGGACTAGGGCTTGAACCCGTGTCCGCTGCATTGGCAGGCGGATTTTTAACCACTGTGCCACCAGGGAAGTCCCGGAGATTTTCCTTTAGGTAAATGCTGTATTCCTATATCTAAGAAGTAAGCAAATAGGTTATCTCACATAATTCTCCACACTCGTTTCCTCCAACCCCCACCCAATCAGTGTTCAGTTGCCCACCATCTCCAAGCTTCCACACCTGCTTTTTGGCTCTGATCTGATGCATAGAGTGGAAATAGAACATTACTCTCTCTGAGATATTATACAAATGAATTAATTTTTCTTTTTGTCTCAACTTGTTTTCAGAGGGTCTCTTTCCTCTCTGTGTCCGTATTAGATTAATATTAAATGTGCAAATAAATATGGATTTTTTTAAACTTTTCAGAGAAAAAAGTATAATTCTAAGAGGTTTTCATGTCCTTGTGTCAGAAATAAAAGTTGGGTAACTTTCAGTGGCTAGGCTACTAAGTATATTTATTAAACTTGGAATTTAATAACTTACATTTACATTTTCTTTAATTTTCTAATTTCTGAGATTATTCATTGTAAGCAGAATTAGTCCTGTCTAAAGTTGATAAATGCTACATATTACAAATATTAATATGTAATCACTAATGTCTTCTGTTAAATCATAACACACCTTTATTTATTTCTATGTGGACAAATGTCAGTTATACCAACAAAATTTGGAGGCTACATCAGTATTTGGTAAAACAACAAATACAAATATGTCTGACAGTACTTCATATAAGATTATTTCAAATAGTTAAAACTAAAATCCAGAAAATGTGCTTACTACATAAGGACATCTTTAATATAAAGATAGATGATGTGTGTAATTCTTTAATTTGCAAAGATACATATTTTTTGGAAGATGTTTACTTTTATGAAAAGTTCACATACTATTTCTGAAATATATGTTATTTCAGAATTTTTGAATATTTAAAAGAAAGAAAAATGATTAAAGGGAAAAATTTAAAAAGGAAGGACAAGGTAATGTGCTTGTGTAAGTAATATAAGTACTGTGCACATATTTGCAAGTTCTTTTGGAAGGAGTCCTAGAGTTAAAAGAAAAGGTTATAGGTGCAATAAATATAGTATGAGACTGGTATGCAGTGTAGTAGAAATTAACATCATCTTCACATACCTTATACAAGCTTAAGGTGATTTTAGAGTGGATGTTATAAAATTATATATTTCATTACTTTTTATTGACAGTCTATAGGATAGTTCCCATAATTAACCTCTCATGTGCTATTCTCTTCGTGGGTTATAATCATACAGGCAATCATTACATTGAGCAAAACAGGAGTGATATTAAAATTTAAAGTAATTTAAGAACAGCTCTTTCGAAAGTCTTGGTTGATTAATATATTTTTCTTCATAAAAAAATTACGTTGAAACACCTCAATTTGTCAGTATATAAATGTTTTCAACAATATTGTTTCGCAAAAATGTTTCTCATTTTGAAAAGAAATATTCACAAAATATAATTATATTTAACACTTGGATTTTTAAATCCTTAAAAGTAAATTTTCTTAATATTTTACGTGCACAGGATAAAATGTAAGGATGATTCTAATCTTATAATTGGTGTAAGATGTAATCATGGTTTAACTTTCTAATTATATCACTTTAACATATTTCAGCATTTCAGACAAATAATTTTCTACCAAAAAGTCTGTGAACAAAATTAACTTTTAAAAAAATTATTTCTCAGTCTACTTCTTGAAACTGAATGCACTTAATCAGGGGAATATGAGGGATATATTTGACATTCTGAAAAAATGTCTCTAGAAAATTTAGATTTTTTTCAAAAAAAATGAAATGATTATATAGACAAATTGTAATGAAACAAATTTCTACGGTGACTATAAATTATATGTGTGGTAAGAAAAGTTGTGTGCTATGTGTGTGTATGTGTTTAATACATGTAAATATATTTATGAGGTAGCCCAGTCTAGCATTTGAATTTATACTTTCACTGCTTGCTACCTTCCTAAAAATGCATGGCTCTATTTTTTAAAAAATATCCTTATCCAGATCTGTGTTTTAAAGATAACATGACAATACTTGCTAAAAATTAACTAATGAGATATCTCATAGATGATCTCAACTAAATTTCTGCTCAAATTTCAACAGATATTTCAGCCTGCCCGTTTAAATGTTTGGGACAAGGAAAGCAGTTCCTTCAGTGCTTTGTCAGTGACAGAACATTCACAATTTTTTATCTACCTGATGAGTCATAAAACAATGTCATATGTATCTTTGTGCTACCAAAACATAACTTTAAATGTTAATATCTGTATTATAATTTTAAGGATTATAAAAGTAACATACTGATTTTATACCTCTTTATAATAGTATTTGATTATGATTAAATAAATAAAAATATGCTGGGTTTTGTAGCTGGATGTTTCAGAACAAATTAGCTAAAACACCTATACTTCATACAGTCACATTGAATCGTTATAAGTATTCATGTGACTACAGTAAGTTTTCAGTAACCTTTGACAATATGGTTGTAAGCTCTGTTTTTAAAAATGTAGCTATTACTGCCAAAAAGAGAATGATCTACCGAATCAAAATAGTCATTTTACAAATTTAGATAGAACATCCATGTAATATCATTCTCAAATAGCCCCTAACCTACCTGAAAGCAATTGAAAATTTTTATATTATTTAGAGTTACTTGTTACTTTTATAAAGTTATAGGTTGGTGTCAGTTTAGTTGAAAAACTAAAATACTACTACTAATAAATATATTGACCTCCATTTCTGAAAATATTAGTCATAAATTAAGTAAGGTATTGAACAACACAAAAATTACTAGGTGATAAGGAACATGAAATTAATGTTTTAAAGGGACTCAAGAACTTTCCTACTTTTTATCTTTACTAACTTTGCTTTATAATCCTCCACTCTTTGTTTTTATATGTTTTAGAGCAGAGATATTCTTACAGCTAAGTAGGTGAAGGATCATCAACAGCATTTTGATTTTGGAGCCATATAAAAATGTTATCATTGATGCAGTGTTATGATTTCCTCTTTTTTATAACTTCCGCAAAATTCACAGAGTCAAGGAAAATTTTTGTTCAATAATTTAAAACTGAAAATTGCCTTTTCCTTTGAAAATTCTAATTTTACAAGATAAATGTATTAAAATGTGATACATGTCCCTTTAGAAATTGTGATATTTATATCTTTCATAAATTATGTTTAAACTAA